>NC_137216.1:25145876-25465876 GCF_949987685.1 Ammodytes marinus
CTTCTGGAAGTACTATTAACTAACCCCCCCCCCCCTAGCTGTGCCAAAAAGCAGGCGCAGAGATCTTGCAAGGGCAAAAAAATTCTGCTCGCGCGCTCAGCGCGCGCTCGCTTCTGTCCCCCCCAATGTTAAACTCGTTCCTACGCCCCTGATTATACTATATTGAAAATGTACTTTGTTGGATTATTTGTCCCAAGCTTAAGAAGTGTAAAAGTTATATTTCCATAAATGAAAGGAAATGTGAAAGACCCGTTCGTTTTAAGAGCTTTTCTGTCACTGATGAAAATGGGTTTCAAAACTATAACTCAATCCTATTTATAGGTTGCAGCTAGTGCCTTCTCATTGTATTTTGTGTTCCACTGGAAGCTCTCGTAATGCATGAAACCGGCACAATGGATCAGAATGGAGTGGAGGGCCGCATGGTGGATAAAGAATTATATAAAATATGAGCGTAATCCTGGATTCAGCCGTTCACTTAGCGATGGTAATGAAGGCCTTTTTCTGTGGATTCAAGGGACAAGTTAATTGTACCCTCTCTTAGATGATAAAACCAAATAAATGGGGCAGACTTATTTCAGTTCACCACATTCAAATACACCCCCACCGCTACCCACACTGAGAATCCGGCATGATATGCATATATGCAGCTTAATGTGTATAACAATGAGGGCATGATGAACTATTTTTCCTTGGAATTTCTAATAAGTGACCCTCATTACCATTCCTAAGTGGGAAGAAGCCAGAGCCATGAATATGTGCAAGATACGAATGGAACTGCTGGTAGGGTACTAAGGATTTCACATTTCATAGATGTATATTTTTTTAAAGATAATGCTACATAATTTAATTAATATAATTATTTTTTTATATGAAAAAGATCCCATAAAAGACTACAACCAGACTTACATTAGGAATATATGGCAGAGGTATAATTTCATTTTCTGTTACTTGCTCAATTAATTTGCTAACTGTATGGTTTACTTTAATATTGTAACACACAACCAAAGTTAACACTAAACACTGCCTCAGTCTTGGGTAATAATTCTACAAATTATTTAACTGTCAGGGAAAATTCAATTCAACAGGTCTCCACTTTATAAAATAGCTCCTGAATATTGTTCAGCTACATGATCATGCTAAAGACGCAGAGTTTTACCATTGTCAAAGACTTGTTTACACTTGAGGGAAACATCTTGGCTTCAGTGACCTTTGTCCCCTGTCTCAGCTGGCCCATATCTATGACTTTAGTACCAATCCCCTCTCCCTCTGCTGTGAGTGTGCACCGTAACAGTTGTGACAGGCATTATAACAGGGCTGCGTTCAGAGCTTTCAGACACTGTTATCCCCCATTTTAACTACCGGTACCTCCTCTCCTCTACACACACACACACACTAGGCAATTATTGGTACAAAGCAGATCAATGGAGATGAGACAAGAGGAGAGTAGAACAATATGGAGTAATACACACATTCACTAAGTTGTCACAGGTATCAGGTTAATTACCTGTAGTTACCTATACTATTACCTCAGTGGTGAATGACTATTCTATCTTCAATCTGGTTATCAGTTTTAAAAAAGAAGGACAAAAAGTTGTTTCCTTTATCCCCAAATACGACTTTGATACCCAGCCACTGAACACACCACAACACAACAGCTATTAAATGAGCATGTTTGAATCAACCTCTCGCAGACATTTATTGCACGGTTATAGTAATAGACTTTGCATTTCGTTTTAGCCATGTGTGTACATTCTAAACTGGGTGTATACAGCGATCCTGCTTAATCTGTGATAAGTCATATCTCGGCCTGCCAGTAAAACTGTTCATGCTCACAACGATAACAGGTAAAAGGTAAATTAAAACGCCACTATCAAATCCACGGTGTTGCAAAGCTGCCAGCTCCTCCCTGATGGTGGGAACAATAGGACAGCAGCTTAAATGTCAACTGGCACGACTTTAACACAAGTGTGATTTCTTTAAAAAAATAAAACATAATCTCATAATTGTAATATACCTGAAATGATTTCCTCATTGCACCTTCCTCTCGTGTTAGGGTCGCCACCGACCCGTTTTGAATTTCAAATGCATAAAAGAACCACTTACATTTTGTTTATTGCATTAAGATTTCTTGACTTTGTCAGGAAGCTCTATTTCAACAAAAACATTTTTTTTTAAATGTTTCACTTAATTATAAAATGCTCTGGTGGAAATTATAACACTGATGGTGTTAGGGTCGTTTTCGACCCGGTTATAGAATTAGATGTAAAAAACAATAACTAGAGCCAAAACTGAAATCATAAGTGCACTGTCAGCCAACACAATGACAGTCAGCTCCTCTCCCAATCATGTGAGCTCTGGGAGGGTTCTCATTTTGACTTTTTTTGCCCTTATACCTGCATAAAGGCGAAACAAACAGATGGGCATATCCAGACATGTGAGGTCAATTCAGTATAGAGTTGGTGACTTGCAGAGTGCACATCTCCTATTTGCAGTATTCAAAAATGAGGAGATATACAGTGAGCCAAGTTCTGGATCATGTTTTTGGTGAAAATGGCCACCTGATTCTGAAAATAAGAGGTGTCAGGTCTGCCGAAGCACTAAGGACATAAAGATAAAAGTATTGAGCTTTATCTGCAAGAAATATTTCTGCAAAGAACACTAAAAGTGTTGCTTTTTGTCACACATCTGAACACACAACCATACATATGCACACAGAGACTTTTACTCTGTTTTCTTTTACTAGTTTTGGAACTAGTAATTGATTTCGATTGGTTTGATTTGTTGATTGGTTGTTGTTTATTTGACCTTATACATCTATATTTTGTGTTGTGACTTGTTCTGATTTTCATTGTGTGTTTGTATAATGCTGAAATAAAAGTTTTTTTGCTGTTTTCTGAAATAAATATATATGGGTCGTAATTGACTAGTAACACCATAGATGTTAAAAAGGTCAAAAATATTAATATGAAAAAATAAATAAAACAAATTTAGTTAAGAAATGTGTTCTCATACCCCTCAGTAATAATCAGGTAACACAACAACCAACTATTTATTTATATGATTCTCTTGAGGTTCATTTTACCATTTTTTTTAATTGAAATTGTGGCGCATACTGACAAAAAAAAGGCCCAGCCGCCTACACCAAAAATATTAAAAACAATATTTTCATGGATAAGGAAGCCTAACAAGGTAACCAAGAGATGAGAAACAAACTGGATGATAGATAATTGTTTTTAGTGTTTTTTACAGCTGATTTCAGACACGGGTCGAATCCGACCCGCTAACACCATGGATGGTAGCAGAAAGTTAACACAGGAGGAAGGTTAAAACTTGAATGGCATTCATTGACTGAATGATTCAGAACAAACTCATATTCAGTACTCTGAGGATATCCATTTAATGCTTTATACATCAACAACCTTATTGTCCTGCCCTAAAGGTATGTCCCGTGGCCACGTTGCTTATTTAGCAGCAGGTGTGTTGCAGCCCCCATCCTGTGAGCCCACACCCTCCCATCTGCTGTGACATAACCTGCTTAATAAATAGCATCCACCAGTTCTAGTAAGGGCAGCCGTACTGTATCAGCACAAACCACACCAGTGTTTGTCAAGCACTTGAGTTTGGTCTCTGACTAATGAGCCAGTCAGGTGTGTATTGGTGTGTGCTGATGTGTGTGGGTGGAATGGCTGATTGTAGAGGAAGCCACGTAGCATTCAATAACACACGCTGAGAGCTGATTTAGAGGCTTCTTAGCTCCCAAATGAGCAGAGGAGCAATCAATTAGCAGCTTTTAGTACCTCTCACGTTACAGGTATCAGTGGAGAGGCTCTGCACATTAACATGCTACCAGGCAGGCCACTGTTGCAGGATATTGAACCGGGATTTTTTATTTGTTGTACAGACCAAAATGTGTCTACAGGAATGGAGTATATTATTTAAAAAGGTCAAGTACACAAAGATGGCATTGATTATCTAGTCAGGTTCATTACTTGATTTAGAGGTATCATATCCTTATTATGACTTTAAAGCTGGAAGCCCTGAAATGAGGTTGCTTTGGTGTTACTACTGTTAATACATTTGTTGTCGAATGTAAGCAATGCTAAATTAAAACCTGCTGCGAGCCAGCACTATAACCTTAACATTTCATTCCAGCTCCACCCTTGTTTGCAAAGGCTGTTATACACCAGGAAGCGGAGCAGGAAAGGGTAGTAAAGGTAGTCATCACAGTTGTCTAAGGCTAGTGTAACGGCTAGCTCTCCAATGGAGCTCAAACAATTAATCAATGTTTTTTCTTAAAAGACCCCAAATCAGTGAGTTTTGGGGCTCATTATAGCTCATTTTTAAACTGTTCAGGTAACCATTTCCTTTCTTTCTTACAGATACAAATCAACTTGACCATGAAGCCCGTAATCATTTTTGCTAATGTTACATTATCTTTTTGTGTTATCTTTGGACAAAAATGTGCCTGCCTGCTCACTGTGACAGGTTATATTTCCAGACAAGAGGGTTGTTTCTGTTATTTAGCCTCTCACTCAGAATGTCTCCTGTATGAAACTGGAATCTACAAATAGACTGGGCATGAACCTTGAAATACTTTCCCTGGATGAAGCTTTCCAGGAATTTAGATCTTGTGTTTGGAAATGTTAATTGTATAGTGATTTATCAAGCAAAGAGAGAACTGTGCTGACATGTTCACTCATGTGGAACATTTTTACAGAATAAACAATAGATCAAAGGCCTATTAATAGATTCAAAATATATAATATGCTCCCAAACCAGTTTATGCAAGAGATATTCATTTCAATTTCAAGATCATGCTGATCAACCAGTTCAGCTCTGACTGTCACATGACGTGGAAGGATACTGCACTTCTTCCAAAGGGCGCTTCCGTTGCGCACGCGCGCACACACACACACACACACACACACACACACACACACACACACACACACACACACACACACACACACACACACACACACACACACACACACACACACACACACACACACACACACACACACACACACACACACACACACACACACACACACACACACACACACACACACACACACACACACACACACACACACACACACACACACACACACACACACACACCAGCTCGAGCTCACACCCACCCACCTGTGTGTGTGTGGCCCCAAACTTGTTCAAGTCACACAGTTTGGAAACTTTCAATTCCCTTTCCGTAAATCAGATGACTGTATAGCCAACGGATGAGCTTCTGTCACTCTGGGTCACTGTGTTATAATAACAACAACACACTTACCTATCGCGTGAATTACACACATTGAAATCACAGCAGAACCAAGTTGCAGCTATACGTGAAAGTGCACGCGCGCAAGAGAGAAGGGTAAGTTAGCTCAAGGGTTACGGTTCCCCCCCTTTTCACTGGACGTTAGTTATGGCTCAGACACAGGGGAGGGACCCCGTCTCTCCGTGTACACAGGACGCCGCTGGCTACAACCCCGCTCTCTGGAGGCAGTTAAATCTATGAATACAGTGATTTGTCCTACGCCACACAAACCGCAGCCCGCCCGCATTATCACTGGCTGGTTTAAATGTTGGCAAGTTCAGTCAAGGGCTGTCAACTTCACCTCCTGCACGCGCAGGCTATGAGACGAGACAGAGACGCGGTGGAGGAGAGCTACATTTGATATATATTTCCTCTTCAATTCCCATACGCACGCAAACACCCCGCAAACATGTCACAGAAGGTTACAGCGGTCCAAATACCAAACACGCTAGAGAAAAAAAGCTCGTTTCACTCACCAGTAGCGCCAAAGAGAACATTTTCGCCTCTCTCATCCCACTCCCGTAGCGGTTCCGAGAGGCCATGATGCCGTTGCCACGTCTGGATACGCAGGCGCAGTCGCGTTTTCCAAGGCTCCTTCGGCACGGCGCAAAGCTCCCTGGGAAATTGAGTCTTCCGGAATACCCCGGCGGGAGTTGTCGCACCTGCCGCCTCCGAGCAGCAAGACGCCGCTATTTAGGCAGGAACGAATACATGTAAGTAGGCCTACTGTAGTCCTCATAGGCGTACATGGTTTTGTTTTGCATGCATAATCTGTAGGCTATTTTGGGCCATATTGCAAGATTAATTAGCCTATGCGAGGGGGTAATTAACAAATGGGCTTGTGATTAAGGCTCTTAATTAGCTCTTTATCAATTCACTTCCTTTGGAGAATTTGGTGTGATTATAACTATGAGACGTCACGTGCTCCACAGCATCTGAGGCATGCAGTGTTTTGGCTTAGGCCTTTAGCTTATGCCTTTACAGAGTAGGCTAACGGACTACACAATAAAAGTTAAAACAAATGGTTTTATATTTTAACATGAAGCCTACAAATCAACTGTTGACATACTTTTTGGGAAGAATACAATAGAAGAAGTAGGCTATGTATTCAATGTAACCCCTTTTCAATGCTAAATAAGGAATAATCATGACTTCCATTTTTATTCAATTTCATAATGTAGTCTATTGTTGAGTCACCTATTGCATTTGATGTAGGCTATATTCATGACAATGTCTCACTATCAGGTGCATAAATTATTATTATTTTATTTTCTATATTTTCTTTAAATGTGTAGTTTAGTTTATGCGTAGGCCTATTGCGTTTCTTATTGTGATGCTGAAAACTCTTACATTACCATTTTGAAGTTGAAACGTATCAGGTGTTATTGCTCAATGTGAGATATGATGGGAAAACCCTGCAATGATTAGTTTTCTGAATGGAGTTTGGCTGGCATACTATTTTCCTTAGCCTGCACCTGGCTGATATAATGACTATAAGCCAGGGTATAACCACCACTTCTTTTGTATTTGTTTTCTGTTTGCTTTTTACTGTCTTCTTTTGACAAAACAGCAAAGCAACAAATTAAAAACTCAGATTCCCAGTGGAATTATATTGCTAAGTTACCACTTGCACGCAGTATACACATCCTGTCCCAGACAACAACATGCAAGTAAAAACCTTTCCCTGAAGTCCCCCCTCCCCCTGTCTCCCTCAGGTTCACCGTGCACGCTCTGAATCATTCTCAAAAACTCTCTCCTTCTGCTTATAGACGTACGTGCTGTTAGACAGAGGGGTGTCCAATCCATGCGCGTTTCCTTCCATACTGCGCTTGCAAATTGGTCCCATCTTTTGCTGACTACCCCTCCTACCCCCCCTCCGGTCTCTCCCCAACCCGGTGGTATCGTCCGCCGACGTTCAAGGGGAGAGAGAGAGAGAGAGAGAGAGAGAGAGAGAGAGAGAGAGAGAGAGAGAGAGAGAGAGAGAGAGAGAGAGAGAGAGAGAGAGAGAGAGAGAGAGAGAGAGAGAGAGAGAGAGAGAGAGCAGTTGCTGGCTGCAGGTCGCTTGGAGAGGGACGCACACAGCGACTGTAGAGGCACAAGAGTATAGAGCCCGTCTGTATTCTGTCTCTAGTGCTTAGAGCGCGAGTCTGATTGTCTCTTCGTATCTACCTGGCTTTGTCATCAACTTGGGGAATACAAACATCTTCAAAGGTAAAAGGAAAAACCACTTTTTTCTTTCTTTTCTTTCCTGATACAAAGGCACTTATTTATTTTATTACGGTGCGTTGTGCATCGCGTTCCAGCTTTTGATGTGTGGTTACAGGCGAAATGGTTGTTGCTCGACTTTGATTAAGGTGCTTGTTGTTTTAGTTTTTTACTGGAGAGACTAAATCAACTCAATAGCCTGCCTTTGCTTCAGTAAAATGCTTAAATACATTAAAAAACATTCTGCATCATCACAATTGAATTGGCTATACTCACAAGCTTTATTCAGCCATGCTGTGGAGTCGTTTTGTTTTCTCTGGACCATTTTTTTTCTGTCAGAGCAAGCTGGTTTGAGCAATGTTGCGTTTTTATTCGAAATGGTCAACACTTTCCTACGCTTTTGCCCACTTTGACTGTTAAATAGGGGATGTGTCCGTTGATAACATGTGTTATTCAGAGCGGTTAGCAGTTCCTTTATGCCACCCCAGTTTGACTTTCCACTCACGTTTCATCCCAGGATCAGAGGAGCGTTTGTGGGCTGCAGGAGCTGCCTGTGTCTGCCACATTAGCGCTGTCTCAAACTTACTTTGTGCTCGACCCTGCGCCCTTTTAGTGGCGATCCAGTGGAGATGTGAACTTTAAAAACTAACCCCACGGGGAATTTCACTGATATGGAGGTGGATTGATTAGGCGTTGTGATTCTCAATAACATTTATATCTATTGTCTTGATTGTCTATATTCAAACGTGGCAAATTCATTTTTGAGCCATTTGTCTTTTTTCATACTTTGTTGGTGTGTGTTGTCGCACGAGTCAGACTCAGAACTGCCGATAAGAATGACTCATCCCCGTTAAATTCCAATTAACAAAAGGTTTTTACGCACGGAATTTGCAGCCATTACGCACACTGAGAAGTTGGTGTTTCACGTTCTTGTATTGTTTTCCTAATTCCGGCACGCTTTTGTGGGACTACTTTTACATGAAAACGTGTGAAAAATCAGCTCAGAAAGTCCTTATAAGAGCATGTGTCACTTGATTTGCTTCTCCATTTTTACTCGATACAGACATTCTAGATCTGTTTCATTTTACATTCAAAATTATATGTGTCCTGCAGAAAGCTTCCCAGAGTGGGGATATCGAACTCAAATATTAAGTAGGCCTATTATTAAATAGGACATTTCCTTTATTGCAGTTATTTAGGTTTTAATTATTGTGAAATGCATTGTTGGAGCCGGAGACAGGCTGTGTTGTTTCAGAGCAATAGAGGGCAGTGTTGAGCAGCACTGTATAGCACTGTACAGCTGCGATAACACCTTGCCAGGTGAAGTTTGCTGCTATCTGCTGTGCTCTCCACAAGTGGAAACAAAGGCAGTTATGTTCAGATGGGGCTCGTCTGTCGTCTCTTAAAGGTGCAGTGCTCATTTAAGCTTGGATAAAATGGACAAACATAGGGATAATTTATTACAAGATTGTTGCTTGTGTGTTTTGCATTCTTTTTGTTTTATTTTATTTATTTATTTGCTTCTGGTGGTTGAATGTCAAGCACTTTTGAACACGCTTTTATGATATCTGCAGGGTGTTCAGCAGGAAACGGCTTTCAGATACATTTAGTCTATAGCCAAAAATCCAATGGCTTAAAATATCACATTCACTCAACTAAATGAATCAAACAACTTTTTCACTTGGAACCATTTCCCCAGCACTACCATTTTTTTTATAGAGCTGCACTCTTCTCATCTGTATAATTTCATTGAGCTTCAGTGATTCTGTGTCTTCAAAAGCATCAATGAAAGCCACTGTATAATTCATAAACACCCTCACATGCAACTATGAGCATGGCATGCTTTGAGCTCTAGGAAACCTGTCAGATGACATATAGCTTCTTTTTTGTTGCAGATATTGTTTTTTTTTAGATCACTTTTCTTCTCGACAAAATATGCAATGAACAGAAATTCCAATCCAATAGATCAAATATTAATATTACTGGTTTGCCACTGTATTATCCCTCTAATTACCTTTCTAAATAGACTGATGATTGCACACAACCAAAGCACAGAATGTTTTATTCAATCCTCTTTCACGTCTAGTTCATTCATCCACACCACACGTGTGAGAATCCCATATCCCCCACCCATCATCTTTTGATTGATATTCATATATTCTTACAGGTTCCGTCAGGCCCACATGCTTGTCTTATGGATGATTAACGCTTTTCTCACGTGAAGAGCTGCTTCTAGTATCCTGGGTCAGTCCTTTTCAAATGCAAAAACCGCTTTTCATCTTTTGATGAATTTATGAGGGCTCTTGACAGGTCCAGCAGAGCGAAATAGATCGGAAACAAAACACACTACTGGATGGACGTCCCCATCCCCTCCAAAACTCCTCTCGCACCACTTCTATGTTCTTCTTTACTTTCTCTTTCTCCCTCTCTCTCCTCCCCTCTCTCTCTCCTTTCTCTCTCTCCTTGATGTCCTTTTAGTGCCAGTGTGCAAGTGTGTGAAAGTGTTTTGTTCTTGATTAAATGTAGAGGTCTGTATCTTTGTGGCATCTGATGTCGACATCAATAATTCATTTTCATTAACAGATATGGTAGGTGCTGAGTAGATGAGCAGCCCCTTCATCAACATTTTAATGACGCACGTTTAAACTGTATATGTGCCATGTGGATTATTCTCCTGTTGTTGGTGGGGATCGTTTGACATGGGGACAAACGGATATGAAAGTTTAATGTTTGGGAGAACTTGATCTGTCCTCTCCTCCATCCGATATAAGCTCTTTTCAAGGTAAAAGTATCAGTATGGTCTGCCTGACCACCTGTGTGTGTGTGTGTGTGTGTGTGTGTGTGTGTGTGTGTGTGTGTGTGTGTGTGTGTGTGTGTGTGTGTGTGTGTGTGTGTGTGTGTGTGTGTGTGTGTGTGTGTGTGTGTGTGTGTGTAAAGAGATAACAGATGAAAGCAGATAACAAATGCGATTCGTACCACTCCTCATACAGTCAGGCACCCTTTATATTCCTTCAGGTGTATACAACTAGAAAATACATTTTAAGGTAGAACAACTCCAATTCTGTTTTTCTCATTTCAAATAGGCAGCTTTACAC
Organism: Ammodytes marinus; assembly: GCF_949987685.1. Lineage (NCBI taxonomy): Eukaryota > Metazoa > Chordata > Actinopteri > Uranoscopiformes > Ammodytidae > Ammodytes > Ammodytes marinus. The sequence continues at coordinate 25,156,497 of NC_137216.1, forward strand.
TGACCAAACCCATGGCAAGTGACAACATCTGTTGGATATTGTGATATGTGTCTTATCACTGTTTGGCTTTGTCACGCACGTCAAACACAAGCTCTCCAGGACATCTTTCACCGCTCATATGAACCAAATCTCAGTTTAGTAATGCACCGTAACCCCTCCCAGTCCATTTTTCTTTTACTATCCTAGTTTGAGAGCAGCCACCACAAAGATACCTTTTCACGCTGGAAGCCCCGAGGAGGATGCTCTGAGACCTGCTGCGAGGCAGTGAGTGGCCAGCGGAGACGGGCTCTGCCGACCGTTGATCTTGATTTTGCTCTCCTTTTTTTTCCACCCTCCCTGGGCCTGGCATGTGAGAGCAGAGGGGAGAGAGATTGTAGACTTTTAAAGTGGCCTTCTTGAGGCAGGATTCACATGGTAATGAGGTCAGGGCACACACTGAAGCAAAAACAAAGCTGTCCGCATGCAGAGAGAGCCGAAAACATACCACCTGTTTTTTTTTTCGGGTTGAGATGTTTCAAGGAGAGTGAAGAGACTAACAGAGAGATGCTTCCCTCGAAGTGGCTGTATAAATGTTGAACAGTGCTGGAGTGTGTGCGGCTCTGTGTTATGTAAATATGATGCCAGGTTTGAAATCACAGCTTCTGGGCGCCTGTGCCTCGTGGCGGCAGCCCTGCATGGCCTCAATCTTCACTGGGGTCTTTTTATACCCAGAATGCAAAGCTCTGCTGCTGCCTTGTCACCTGTGTGTGTGATTATGCTGTTCCACACAGTGCTGCTGACACAAATGTTGCCATTTTACATTTGCGCACTCTCGCAGGTCCCATGCTACTATGGTACCTCCTCATATAATTCTAAATGAAATAACTCAGAACAGAAACTTTGTAGTAGCTTGACAGTAGAATGTTTACCTTGGACAATTTTACTGTCAGCAGCAAACAACTGTAGCTTCACAAGACGCACTTTGCTTCACCTCAACGGCGCCCTGATGTGAATCCTGCGACTTCAGCTCAGTCTTTTGTTCACGACTGTAGCGTGTTTGAGGGAGGATGTACTGTTCATGTGATAACCAGACAGTTTGAGTCGTCAGCCTGGCGGGTTGAAATAAATAAATAATTCCACAACGTCTGTCTGGGTCCCACTTCTCAGTCTCCCGTGGATCACATTGTTCCACACTGCAGAATGATATTGGCGTGGCCTTGGCTAGAGGTGTCTGTGTGTGTGTGTGTGCGCGCGTCTGTGTGTGTAACCTGGTCTCTCTCTCTCTCTCTCTCTTGCCTCAGCACACACAACCTCACCGTCTGTGAAATCAGACACGGCCGCAGCGTCTCTGCACTCTGTCTGCAACCCTGCTAATGAATGCTCGATGCGACCCAACAGTCTCAATTTGTCTCTGCTGGAACGTTGTCGTCTTGGCCGTAATGCTCCAATAAACTGCATGTAAAAGAGGAAGGAGAAAGGGAAGAAGAACGGCATCATCATTGTTTGCCATTCCTTTCCCCTGGGTTGTTTGTACTGCACATGTATAGGTGAATGGAGAGGAAAAGGGCAAACGGTCTGTCAAGCTGAGAAATACGCTGGAGGGAAACATTTTCTGCCATAAAACATTCATTTAGTATTGTGTAAAATGATTGTTTAGGTTAATCAGTTGACTAGCTTGTCATTTTGGGCATTAACCATTCAGCAATGTCAAAAATGTGTTGTGTACAGATTCGGTTTTGGACTGTCAGAGAGAACAAGCAGTTTGAAATTGTGAATCTTGGAAAATGGTCCCCTTTTTTACACAAAGAGAGAGACTACACAAAGAAAAATAAAATAATGACTTGTTGCAGCCCTGGTTTTGCGGTGTAGTGAAATTTCATGAGAATATACATCTACCATGCCTTTCTACTGGCATGGATCATTCCAAGGCCAGTTTGTGAAACTGAAGGTATACTTACTTTCCTTTACAGCATCGAAACTATTCAGTGTGTTCCTTCTTTTCACACGTTCTCATTGTCGACCCCCCCTTGGTTGTAAGATGAGGTGTGCGCGAGTCTGGGGTTGTGTTTAGTAAGCAAGTAAGTATGCGCTCATACGTCTTGTGTGCGCATGCGTGCATGTCTGAGCAATTTGATTTTTTTTCTCTTTGTGATGTGTTGCGAAGCGGACGTGAAGGCATGTGCCTTTTCTCTCTCTCCCCCGGTCCCTCCTCTGTTCAGCCCCGGTAAAGGTCTGAGCTAGGGCAAGAATAAAAGGGGCGCGGGAGGAGGAGAAAGTGCTCCCACAGTTGATTTGGCCATTGTGGTGGGGGGGGGGGGGAAGACACACACTATTCCCATTGATGCTGTGGACGCATGCATGGCTGAAACCCCCAGAAGCTTTAGGAAGGGAAGCTTATTCAAGGCTTGATGTGACCCGTAGGACTGGGGTTTTGGTAGATGGGTGTTGTTGAAAACCTTTTGTGAGGACGGTGGGAACATTGTACTCCGCTCTACTGCCTTTAATACCACTATACGCTGAACCACTGGGCCTGTCAACCTGGATGGGCTCTGAGGTTCACTGTTTCTTTTTTTTGCTTTACAAGGCTGTGAGTGGAGAGGTCTCTTATGTTAGAGGTCTCAGGAATTATCCACGTTCTTTTCAAAAGCATTGTGTTTGGTGTGTCTACCTAAAGTTTTATTAGCATTAGTTTGTTTCGGTAGCAGACCTTGATGAACTGCCTCTGATAGGTCAATAACTGGATCATCAGAGAGTAAGTTAAGTTTCTTTACTTGTGTGTACACAACAAGGTACATCGAAATTCGTTCTTCGCATTTCACCATGTGCATCTCTTAGGGTCAGCAGTCTGGTGTTTGTGTGAATGGGCCTGTTTGTTTGCAGGTCCATGTTGTGTGTTTGCATGTGTTCATATGTGCGTCTGCTTTGCGTTCTTTCTGTACAGTAATGGAAAGGAAATCAGCAGTTATCTATAGGCAGCTGGTCTCCACTTTCACCATTACCTAACCCTAAATCCCCCGAGCACATGTAATTGGACAACCACATGGCAGGCTGTTATTTTCAGACAGGGCCCTAATGATTTTTCAGCACTAAATATGTTGAGCGCAGTTGTCTGTAAATTGCTTAATTCACTGGAGAGCAAAGGGGTCACTGAGGAAGAGATAACTCTCTCCGGCTCATTCGGACTAATGTTTTGTACATATTTTCCTACGCTCCTGATAGGATCTGCCTAGTCTATACTCTTTTGCCCTGTCAATGATCCTTGCCTGATTCACATGCATTTCCTCCAAACCCTGTCATAACTGAAACTACTGGTCTGCCTTTCTCAAATTAATCATATTATATTCTAACAATCTATCTCTTCGAATAATAGGATCAGTACAGGATTCTGTGACAGTAATTGAATTGAGTTTGTTGTCCAGGATTAATCTGTAGTCATCCATTGTAACAAAAAGTTTTTGGTTAATTTGTACAAACAAACTATTGATTGAGAAATTTCACCGCAAATTTCTAAGCAAAATAATAATTTATCATCTCCCTTATCTTCCTCCTGACAGAAGAGTCTGTCTATTCTTTGACATGTTAATCCTCCCCTGTTCAAAACCATGGACTGTATTTCAAAAGCAGAGCCTTTTCTAAATGTTTTATGATGCATGTATTATCACTGGCCCTGACCCAAAGACAAATCCTAAGAGTTATCCAACATGCAGGCCTTGATGGACAATAAAATATCTCTACAGTTACCACGCTGAAATCTGAAAAACCTTACCTTTTCATAATCGCTTCTTTTCAATTTATTCTATACCCTCACAGCGGAACAAGCCATCATGCTCACTTGAAAATACCACCTACGTGTCTTTCATACTATATTCTTCCTTCTTCTCAAAGGAAAATAATCACCAGTGAAGATTTCTCCCACAATGTTCATTCAATGTTAAGAATGTGTAAGGCAGCGCACACAGAGCTGAATTGAGGAATGACTGACAAAGGGAAGCAATAACACAGGCCGCATACTCTTTTGTGCGGCAGCTATATACGGTACGTAGGCCTATTTCACATCCCAGACTCCAAAACATCTCAACATTCCCACAGAAGCAGACCAATGCTATTATTCAGTGTCTGCAGTTGAGGGCTTTTTCTTTCTATTGGACCTGGGTAGCAACGAGCAGAGCACCTTGAGCTAATCCAGCTTAACCTGCCAGACGTTGGGGAGGAATGATTGTGCTCCGTCTCCGTCTTTTGACCTTTTAGTTTGACGCTTGCCAGAAATCCCTTGGTCTTAAGCCAACACACAGACACGCTGGAGTATTTTTTCTCAAAAGTCACTGTTTTGTGATTAGTGTTATGCGTGTGAGCTGGAGACTCATTTTTTTGGAGCTGAAGCTTGCAGGTGAATGGTGCCACCAGAATATCTTATATCAAAAACTCGTTAGTTAAAGGTGGAGTCATCGATTCTGGAAAATGCTTGTTGTCGAAATCACTTTTTGTCAAATGAAGTGAATATCTCCTCACAATTCGCCACCTACCTGTATGTACTGAGTTTGTGCTGAAAAAAATCAAGTGTTAACACCATAGATAGTATAATAAACACACAGCCCAGGCTCTGTAAACAGGCATGTTGCTAGCTACGTTGGGCCCCTTTTGTTTACATACCCTTTGTGTACATACCCGTTTACAAGGCCTAGTATTTACACCAGATATCGTTTTCAGTGGCCACACAGTACGGACAGGGAGCGGATCATGAGGTGATATTCACTGATTTTGACTGCTGCTGAATGCAGGGAACCTACGACCACATGTCTATGAAATTAACATGTCTAGAGTAGACCCTTCAGAATACAACCCTAGTCCTCATGTGATGTTTGACACGAGATCAGCTGCAGTTCAACAATAAGATGCCGCTCTGCCTGTCACCACCAGTGACACTTTTGACAAACGGGGGGGGGGGGGGGGGGTGAGACAAATGCTTGAGTGACAAAGAATGATAGCATATATTCTGTCCACCCCGTCCCACTTCAAATGTTCAATCGTAAAAAAATATTTGTGCCCTCCCCCCCCCGCTACATCTACATCACCGCTGAGTTTGGTTTGGCGGTTGGCTTTGGTTACTATGACGATTAGAAGTGGCTCTGGGCTGGGGGCAGGAGGGTCCGTTTCAGACGCAGGCAGACAGAGACAGAGCGCAGTGTGACAGTGATTAATGTCCTGGCAGAAACAGAGACGGTGGACTCTCGGGGCCCCCGTCGTCACCGTCAAGAGTTTTGAGGCCCCCTCTCCGGCCTATGACAACGTATCACAAGCACGAGAGCGAAATGGGAAGTTTAATCACAATCATCTGAATTATTTATTATACAAAAATCTATTACTTCTCCCACTCGGCGGCCGACAGACGGGAGTAAATTGAAATGTTGGATTAAGCCGAGGAGGAAATTAGATTCACCTGTGTGTATGTTTGTGTGTGTGTGCGTGTGTGTCTGTGTGTGTGTTTCCCAAAATCAATCCTCGCTATCCGGCTGATTAATGGAAAAACATTTGTCTCAGCAATTCCCCCCCGTCTTAACGCTTGCGTCCTATTCCTGGAACATCAAAGAAGCGGAGGTGGCCTTTCCCAGGTGGCGTGGTGCGAGAGAGAGGGGCTAGTAGCAGTACACTGTGGAGAATCATGTTGCCGGGGCCGGTTACCATGCAGCCTGTTAACAAGGAAGTAAAGTGATGGAAGACCCCAGGCCAAACGTCTGTCGTATGGAGATAAGCAAACCATTTTAGCCATTTACATTTTTTTAATAATATTTACGGCTGAAATGGGCCAAGATAGTGACGTTGACACGTTTAAAAAAAAAAAAAAAAAGGTTAATTAGACCAGGTGTGCGAGCACCTAGACGGCACCATGAAATAGGTTTTCAACCAAGCACCATCTTTATTTTGCCCATTTGGTTCATCATTTCCAGTTCGTACTTTGATAGTTTGAACAGAGTTATTTTCATCAATCCACGTTAAACCAAATTTTTGGATGAGAAGAAATGTGCATTTTGAAAAATGAAGATTGAAAGCCAGCAACAAAAAAAAGAAACACTGCGTCTGAATCTTTGTTCAGCAGAGATGATGGAAATCTCTCAGCATTTGCCTTATAAACATCACCCATTGAATGAATTTACTTCTCTGCTGCAACCACAACATCAACAGGTGTGCACAGCTGGTTCTCCGTTCCCATTGGATACACTCAAAAGAGATGAGACCACCTCAGAACACCGCTGCGTCGCCCCGCTCCTCTTTCATGTCCCCCACCTGGATTTCAAGCTCCATTAGAGCTTCTTTTGAGGATCTTGATCTGAGCCAGGGTTTTTTTTCTCACCTCACCGCACTTTTCCTCCCCTGCCCCTTTTCCTCGACTGCTCTACCATAACGCTATGCCTGAAAGGAGGCCTCTGTTAAGCCGCTATAGTGTGCATGGGAGCGACTTGTACTGCGGTAAAAACCTGTCCTAATAGGAAGGAAGAAAGCCTTTTTTTTTCTTCAGCTGAAATGACCTATACACCTGCAGCCCCGCCCACTACTTTCAAACACATTTTTACTCTCTGCGATTTGACCCCTCTGCCCCTCTCATCTTCTGTCGATGGCAGCATGAAGGAGCTCCAAAAACGCAAAAATATGCGATGCCTGTGTTAAGTCTATACGCAAAGACATGATGGATGAGCCCCAGACATACACACATTCCTTTGTGTATTCATTCAACCACAGGAGGTAACATTAGCTTGTCATTTCTTCCCCTCCCTCCCTCACCTGTCTGGCTTTTTTTTTTCATCTGACCTCAGTGGAATAAATTCGTGGGACTGTTGTCAGGTAGAATGACCGCAGGTATTTTCAACATGACGGAAGCAAAGCACTTTCTAGCTGATGTGTAAATCTTGCTGCTGGATGTTTGATGGCAGACTAAAGGCCTTCCCGCCCGTTCACAGCACATTGCTTTTGCTTGCCCTGGCCAGCAGCTCCATTCATCAAGCCACCGTGAAAAGCAGCTTTGGTCCAGTCATTTCTTCCAAACCAAGACTTAGGTCCCTATATTTTATAACTGTACAGTGTTAAAAGAGAAGTACATAATTGTTTGAAAAAAAAGAAGAAAACAACTGGACACAGATTTGGTCAGGAACACCTTACTCATTTGTGAACTAGCCACACTGCATTGTCCCTGTCTAATGGAGCAAAATAATATAAGCTCAAAGGTCCAAATTAAGTGTTGTCATCCGAATTTCTTCACTTACTGAAAGAGAGAAAGGCTCCGGTCATCAGGTGTGGAGCTTCGGTCAGCAACATTAATTTCTGTTCAACTGATGAATTTCTGTCGCCAATTTAAAAAAATCTGTCTCGTTAGCTGTTAATGTTCCACTTTGTTTACCAACTTCATCTTTCTGTTATTGATCAAAACAATGAGCTTAAAGAGGCTAATACGCTAAATAAAGCTAAGGAGCTCATAATGATTCTCTATGTGCTGTCACTAAATATTGTATACTACATATATAGGTCAATATAGGCCTTTTTAATTAGATTTGGGATTAATTAAACATTCAACTATACACTGAGGGACACTTTCTACTGTAGCAATGCGTGGGCGGTCTGCCCTATCATTCTGAGGTGTCCTTGCAGTCTTTGACTCTGCAACTGATTCAGTTTGCAGTGATCTGCCCTTGATTCTTTGCCGCGTCTTTTCACTAAATACAATTTACATCCATCTCATGGGACTTTATTTGCCTCGTTTGCCAACAGTGGTTTTACCTGGCTGAACCGATTGGGTTATGATCAAGGTAGATAAGCGAAACACTTACCTCACTGCTGCTACCACACTGGCAATTACCACAGGTCAGACAGGCAGACACGTGTATGTTATTTAAAACACATGCTGGTCTCTCATTTTCGTCAGAATTCTTAAGTTTCACTTCTCATTTCTGCTCCAGTGAATTATGATGTCCTCTGGGACTTAGGGAGAAGACAACGGGAGATAAATACTCTTCACAAAGCCTTTCTCTCAAACACTGTATTTTTTAAAGCCACGTTCAGGTTGCAGACACGGTGGTTATACTGAAGGGTTTGGATGCTGCTGGAGATTTTGACTGGAGGTCAGGGGCTCAGACAGCAGGCTGGCACAACTCAAATGCTGTTATTACATGCAGATGTCTCAGTTTATGAGTGAAAAGCCCTTGGCTGCCCTGTGCCGTATATAAATCAGGAAGTAGCAAAGCTGCACTTGAGTAGCATACAAAGTGTGAAAAATGTTTGGTTGACTTTTTTTGCATTTTTTTTCTTCATTTATTGTTGCCATTATTTTTGTTAAGGGTTTGACTTTTATAATAATTATTATATACTTAATAAAAATGTAAATCTAACTGTAACAGTGCACAGTATGTGGCCAAATGTGGATACTCAATCAAAGTATTTTATTTGAATATTACACCCATATGTTGATCATCTAATTCTGAACACGTTGCATTTATGTTCTGCTTTTACAAGCTCCAACATTACGTTTTTTTTGTAGCCTGGCTGAAGGGGATTTGCTCTTATAGAGGCATACGAGAATTAGGACCAACACAGATGCTATACGTACATGATGCAACAAGGGCATGCGAATTACAGGTGTTGGATTGGGGTCAGGTCAGGGCTCTTTGTAGGCCAGTCATGTTTCTACTCACCAAACAGGGATAATGAGTATAGACCTAGCTTTGTGCAAGGGAGCATTGTTATGTTGAAACAGGGAAGGGGGTTGCACAAACATTTGCCGCGCATTTGGATGTATAGCACTGTATAAAATATAATTGTATTCAGAGTCACAAGTGTTTCCCTTATTTGGGACTTAGGGACATATAGTTAAGTTAGTATAGTTATAAAGAATACGAACATTTTGTAAATGAAGTGAACAGAGGTGAGTAATTGCTGGAATTTCTAGCAAACTAGGGACTTGCTTTTCTTATAGCCAACTATGTTAGCATTAATTACTTGTAGCTGCTCTGTGCTCACACACACACAACCTTCTGAACTGCCCCTGTATCTTCCACACACTAGCCTGCCCCTAGTCACCCTGCATGCCCCTTGCTGCTTGGACAGTGTGCCCCTGCTGGCATGATGCCCAGTCTCCCGTGGTGATGAACAAACCTGCAGTGATGGTCGCCCTGTCCACGCGTCTTTGACCTTGCTGAGGCTGTGCTCCTATTCATTAAGGCGGCATCAATGACAGGGGTGGGGGGGGGGGGGGAGGGGGCACTTGTGTTCTGCGCAGAGAGGAGTAAACAAGGCATAAAACACAGGGGCTTTTGGTCGCGGACAGCCAATTCGCAGCGGTTAGTTTTTGTTTAACGTCAGGTGTCCTCTCTAAATCCCACTCGTTTTTTCACTCTGTCTGTGTGATTGTCTTTTTCTCCTGTGTTTTTTTGAACCTGCAGGCTATTGGTAAATGAGTGTTTTCTGCATATTTCTATGAGAGATTTATGTAAGCAAGGAGATCCCGGTGGTGTGTGTGTGTGTGTGTGTGTGTGTGTGTGTGTGTGTGTGTGTGTGTGTGTGTATGTGTATGTTTGTGTGTGTTGAAAATGTATTTTTTATTTCATGAGTTCCGTGCCTCGGATTAGTCACATCAAACACTGGAGATGATTTTCATGTTTGTTTAAACAGCAGCTTGACTGTTCTATAAACTTATGGAGACAGTGCTTTTATGAGACTGTCAGTGAATGTACCATTGTAACAATCCAGCTGTTGTCAAAATAAAGCACTTCAAAAATAGTCCAGTTTAGGAGCATACTATATTTTTTTTCATTTGTAGAGTTGTTTGATGATAGGCTCTGATGATGATGGGGAACAGTGACTTTGTATTTCCTTAGCCATATTTTGGTGTATGTTTGCAAACTTCTTTATTTCTGTGTGCTTGACATATTTATCACTTTTATAGTTGGAATTCAGGCCTAACTGCTTCACATTTGGTCTCCAAGCTTGTTTACGGAAGAAAATATTTGACGACATACCGGAGGTCCATTATTGCAGAGGAACTCCATATTATGCCATGTTATAATTTAGTTTGTTTGTGGTCACTTAAGCTTACTGCGGGTTTCATCTAGGAGGTAACTTTAAGCGTATAGCATTACAGTAATCGCTATGGCTACTGACTTAGTGGTTGAAATCGTTGTACAGAATGCTGAAGTCTGCCTCTATTTTCAAGTGTGTGTGTGTGTCTAAGAGGGTGTCTTTCATCGATTATACTTAAGTGCTGGAACATGATCCTAAGGTTGGTCCATATTCATACAAAGGAATGGCTTAAGTAGGAATCAAGCTTTATATTGACACAGTTAAAATGACAATAATTGTATTAGTTCTCAACAGCTGTCTGTCAAACCTTGTGAGATCTTGAATGCTAACAAAAATAATCAATCTTTAACTTTGATGCGATGAAAGTGTTCAAATTTTACTGTCCACTTTGGTAGTAGATACCCATTCACCTAGGAATGTGGACAGTAGACCACAGTGTCACGTTTCAACTTTCTCGGAATGACTGGGAGAAAGAAGCCCACTGTTAGAGATTAGATATCATAAAAGCTGGCCGTATCCAGAAGCTATGACTTGAAATTCCTGTTCCACATGATGTATCAACAAGTAGCTCAGTGAGCAGATACGGCTCTATAATTTATAAGCACTGTCATCTTTCATTAGTATGAAAAACCGTAATGGTGACTTTGTGATGACGGAGGCCGCTAAGCTCTTTGATGCGGCAGAATGACCTCGCTCGCTGCTATATGAAATATTCTGAAATGAAATGACCTGGCGCCGCTCCAGCGCATAGCCGCCCCGCTTCTGCTGACAACAGCCATTTGATACTGAGGACAGAGGACACGGCCAGTCCTCTGTCTGTGCTATACTGTATACACGCCTGACACTCTCTGTGATCTAGTGTGGTGGCTGCGGCCTCCGGGGACACCCCCAGACAGCTGCCTGGCACGGGAATGTGACGGAGACTAAAAGACTCAAGCCACCTTTAGCCATCCTCTTCTTCCTCCGATGCCACTTCTCTGTTTTGTCTCCCCTAGCTTTTCGTGCCAGGAGTCATATGCTCCACAGGTGGACAATTTCAAAGCCTCCTGCAAACCCAAGGCTATAAGGGGGGAAACAAATCAAAGATGTGCAAAACTGACAAGAGCGTAAAGGGAATGTGGGGCGCCCTTAGCTCAGTTGGTAGGGCGTAGGGCGTAGGTATGTTTTTGGCTGGCGATAAAAGCATTATACTTTCCACCCCAATCAGACGTATCTGTAAGCACTGCTGAGTGGATTGATGCAAAATATGCACAGTGGAGCTCATCTTTGGTGATGGATGCCATGGCCGGGGAAGCTTTAGTGTGCCTTGTTTGAGCTTTTTATGTTTAAACAACCACATTCTCAGTAAATTGCTGCTTTTTTATGGGCTCTCTTGCTGACTGAGTCAAAGCCATTTCAGGCTTACTGTTTTTCCTATAAATGATTCACTAAAGTGCATTAATTGTGGTGCAGAGCACATCATTCTGCCTCCACACTTGTTTGTGGCTTAGTTACTTACCGGAATGGCTTTTAATTCAATGCGGCTTCTCTCTAATGTCTTTATCTAAAGGCCCTGAAAATGTATTTTCTATGTCAACTTCTTGTTAAGGAGTACATTTACAGTGAAGGCGAGACACTGCCGGCAAAAACATAATTTTTTTAACAAGCACTGGTCAGTTAGTTTTAAGATTTATGGCTATTTTGCTTCCATAACGTGTCTTATTTCATGCTACGGTCCTTAATGTACATTCAGGTGTTGTTTTACTAAACCTTGTCTGTTTGCATCTGTATATTTCTCCTATACAACCTTCTTTAACGGACATTATCTATATTATCACAATTTTTTCAATACTCAATAATCAGTGGTTTAAATCCCAATAGAGTCTGTTGACAGTTGTCTGCTCAAACTAACAATGTAAATTACTAGATCTTGTTATTTTATGCGTTAAGTAGCTGAGTTTATTCATAATGTCCTCAAGAACCCAGGATTGTTTTTTTTTAGTCGATTCCTTGAAGCTGTGGAGTGAAGTGAAGCAGAAATCGAACAAAGGTGTTGCGTAGGCTCAATGCAGCATTGGAGGCGTATCATTCATGCTAGATTGAATCCTTGAAAGCTTTGATCTGCTGCTTTAAAAGGCTGAAAGAATGGGGAAGCTTGAATCACAACTTTGATTGGTTGGTAGAGACGCTGAATTAGTTATGTATCACTTGCAATTAGCCTTGTGTTGATTGGCCAAGGATCGGCAGAGGGCACCTTTGGAGTTTGTCTTAAGTAAGCTAATTATCTTGTGCCGGCGTGGACATTTCTTCAGGGCGAGTTGGTTGCAGACTCGGAAAATTTGAGAATTTGCACGGATACCTGAGCACATACACATTCAGACAGCCTTACACTATTTGGTGCTTCCTTTTAATCTCCCCCCCTCTCCCCCTGCAGGCAATGCTCTCTTTGAACCTAGATTAATAGCCTCCTTTACTGCGTCACGTATAATTTGAACCCGTCTCTCCGTTCCGCAATTCAATCTTAATTGCTAAGTACTTCTATTTCCAGGAGTTGTTAAGCAAAACGGCGATGTATGACGGATTGAGTCCGGGGCCTTAATCAGACGCCCCTCTACGTCCTTTCAGAGAAGTCAGGAACTGTTTGCATGTCATCCCCGGGCAAAAGGACTTTCGATAAAAGACAGGTGCATTGTAAAAGCTGTCACTTTTCTTTTTCTTTAGTCATGTCCTTAACATCACATTGATGAATGGGAGTTTCAATCCTGCACTTTAAAAGATGGATAGGGAGCTTGATTCGCAGCCCCCTTTCTGTATTATGGTAAATGATCTAATTCTTGACGTCTCCTGCTCTTCTTCTCGTCACACTCTCAACATTCATCTCTGTCTTTTTAGTTCCATCCTATTTGCTGTGTATAATCCTCCCTATCATCAGAAAGTGCTTCTTTAAAAAAAAAATTACTGACACTTCTCATTTCGCGGATTCTCTCATGTGACACTCCGTTCATTCCTTGCTTGATGTCTCTCTCTTACAATAAAATGTTCATCTCTTCACTTAAGCCTCCCTCTCAATGTTGGCTCTTTCTGCCTCCCCTCCAGGTGGAATTTAACAGGGATTAAAACCAGACCTGACCTGTACTTCTGTGTGCAGTGCACCTGACCGAGCTCAGAAAGATGAATTACCTGCAGCAGCCCTTTCAAATCAGTCCACTGTCTTCTCACACCCATCTCATGATCCCTCTAAAATGAAATGAGCCCCCCCAGACGGATTGTGTGTCAGTTTAGGAGTCAATAAGGTGTTGAGACCTACTATCTATGGTTGAGACTAGATTTTATTTTCTTCAGGTTCATGTATCCAGGTTGATATTGAAGTAACCATTGGTGTGTTAGGTTCTCTCAGTTTTGGGTCAGTGTTTCTCCCTGCTTTGGTAAAGGAATACCAACAAAAATCTATATTTTTGAGTATTAACTATTCAAGGCTTGAAAGGGAGATGTTTTGAATATTTTTTATTTATTTATGTAGCTTGGTTGTTTGCAGAGCGCGGCAGCTGCAGATTCAATGGATTCCAATGGAGACCCAAGGTCAAGGTCAAAACATCCACAGCAACGTCTCAAACCATTCCTTTAGCATTGTTAACCTCTCTACCATTGCAATCCATATGATGAGTATGTTACAGGACAATAAATAACTAATACACTCACAATATTCTACTTCAAATGGGATTTTCAACAACAACAGTGTGAGCTGGAGTGGTTTGAGCAATTCCTATGGACACTTTGATATATATTTGACAATGTTTCGATGTGACTCTTGGTCATCCGGACTCTGAGCCGCCGTTATTTTAACTGCTGCTGTGAATTGACAGTTGCTATCCTCCACAAGGGAGCGAGCTACAAATATGTCAGAGACACCGTTCAAGCCCATAGGATATAAATATTTTATGTTGAAAAGATAAAATAGACAGTACAAACGTGTGCTATTGGTCTGGGCCTGTGTGTTATTTTTTTATGGTTTGGCCCAAGCCCCTTCATTCCAATAAAATGGACATATAAAAAGCGACATCATACAGTGATTATTATTATAGGCAATGGTGTGCTTCCAATGATGTGGCAGCAGTTTGGGTAGGTTCCTTTGTATTGTTTCAGAGTTTCAGACCCCCAAAACACACATTCGGGCCTGTGCTCTGACCCCAGAACCATGTAGCACCTTTGGGATCAACTGGGACACTGACTGAGAGCCAAGTCTTATCTCCTAACATCAGTGTTGGTTCCAAAATGGTGTAGAAAAGATGAAATCAAAGGCATGGTAATGGGTTTGTAATTAAATGTTCATCTATCCCATATTGATGTACATTTTGCTTGGGCACATTCTGGGGATTTTTACAAACCCAATACATCAATAGTTAAAAAGTCAGACCACTCCATGTTTGGTTTGTGCCAGGCATGGTTCATTTCTCATTCTCCCTACGTGTCTATATGCCTACGAGTGTTTCTGTCTCAAATTAAAGCAGGGGGCCGTGTTTATATGCACTGCAGGCTGAAAGCTCTGTTAGCGTAATGCACATTATACATTAGGCTGATGGAAACATTTCACTCAATGTTCTGCTTGTGATTTACATAGTGGATGGTATAAAAGCATATGAGGTGCCCATGCAGCTACAGCAGCTGAAAAGGCTACTGATTGCCAGAACACAGATGATTTCCTCTCCGAGGAAACATAATTTACCCTGTGTTCCAAATTATACTTTCTCTGTCTGCATACTACAACTGATCATTAAAGGATGTTGTTTGCATGCAGTAGGCATACAGTTGGTATATACGGTTACTTATATATTTCATCATAACATCGCACCTTGAACTTACATCTTGTTTATACATCCTTGATCCTTCACATCCCTGGTTGTTTTCACTCAGAGGCTCCGTCCATGTGTCATAACTTCCACAGTGCACAGTGGCTTGTGGGTCAGAATCGCCAAAGAGGATATTTTTTTTTTTATGATTTTCACACTAAAACTTACAACTGGATGTAGTAGGGAATCTGGGTATTTTTAAACATGCAGCATCTAACCAGATGGGACACCCTGAATCCCTTTTTTCTACCATACTAAATAGCAGGCAAGTGTGGGTATTGGAACGGAGCCTTTGTTTTAGTGTTTTGTAAGACTTCCCCAGGCAAGCTCTCCCCGAAGATACGTTATTTCTCTGGCTTTGCGTGGTGCTGCAGTGCGGCCTTCCCCTCTCGTCCCTTTTGTTTCCTCCTCCTCATCGCCCACTCTTTCTTTCTCTCTCTCTCTCTCTCTCTGTCTCTCTTTCTTTTCTTTCGTTCCTCAGTCGGGGAGATACTTAATGCTGTTTCGCTCGGCTCAGCTCACTGCTTCCCTTGATGGCGTCTGACCAACAGTGGGAAAAATATGGCGAGTTATCCTTTTCTCTTCCTCCCCTCTGGAAGCCTGTGTCCCGAGGCTTAATACATAATTCCCTCGCCCCAGTCCCTTCCCCGTTCCTTATCCTCAAGGCCTCACGCCTCAGAGCCCATAGCCCCGTTAGGAGTAAATATGCATGTGAACGGCAGGTGCAAAATGCTTTTTCGTCTCCTTTTGATGCCACACACGGCTTGTCCTCCTAAGAGAAGCAACTATACTTCAGAACTGGCATGAAAGAAAGTAGTTCTGTATTTCAGTTTTTTTTTTAGTGCAGTTGCTCTCCATGCACAAAGTCAGGGGGATTTAGCCAGATCGTATCGCTGTGCGTGTTTTTAATGATGCCGCTACTGTCAGAGTTTTTTTTTTTTTTACTCTGTTGAGATGTGAAGTAAGAAGAAAAGCGAAAGGCAAACGGAGATCAAGTATTTGGGATAATGAGGGCGCGCGCTGTTAGGGATATTCTCACAACGCTTTGGTAGGAAGATTCAAGTTTCAGGATTAGAGACGGGCGGAACACATGCTGTACACTGTGGAGCAGCCAACTCCGACTGTTGGACCAATAATGTGCATCTATGTGTACTGACTGACTTGGTTAAGGAATATGAGGGTACTTACTGAAACTGTATTCAGGATCGACTTTATCCAATTTCTTACATTTAACTTAGATTAGCTGGCTGGTGGTCAAATTTTTTCTTTGAATTTGAAACCAGTATTGAGATTAAATCAGGTTTTTGCTTTGAACATTTGCCAGTAACTAACTAAATTAAATTAATATTGGATCTAGATAGATAGATAGTCAGATATCTAGATGGATGGATGGATGGATACTTTATGGTAATTGCTCTGATTTGCTACAATGAAAACTTAGCTCTGCATTATTCCGTATAGTAGTTTCCTAATAAACCAAAGTACTGTTTTGTCAGATGGATATATTAGCTGTGGTGTTATTCCCTTCATATGTTATACCTTGCAATGTGCTTTTTGAAAAAATAAAGAGAAAAAGATTGGATTGATGGTTGGAAATTGGGATATTTTATCTCCAAAATGGAGCTGTCTGTCAGAACCCGCCCCTTGTGATCCTGTGTGCCTGTTGTGGCGACTGCGTTGTTTGTGTTTAATCAAGAAATGAAATACAAAGGAAGGATTAATTTTCCTCCAGCACTTGTGAGGATTAGCCTCCTGTTTCACTGATGTTCAGTCCTAGTTTGTTTTTCATTTTTCTCCGGCCCGTAACCAGGCCTGACTGTAGCATTATGCAAATGTGTTCTAAAGAATACGCTGTTTGAATGTAAAGCAGAGTGTGGGCACAAACACAGTCACTCATTCAAACCACACATTTACAGTGTCACATCATGTTTTCTTTTCTTGAGTTAATTTAGGTTTGAGCACACATAGGCATTATATAAGCTCCAGCAATAATTGGGAAACATTGAAAAAGGACCTCATCAATTTACTGTTTGATCCAAATGTGCTAAATCTAGTGCAGCACACTTCAGCAACCTCACAATAGTATCCATCTCCTTAAAGGTGCACTATGTAACTTTGGGCTTGTCAGAGAAGTGACCATTTCTAAGGTAAATTCTCAAACTGTATAGTGTACCTTTAAGCACGACAGTCCTTTGTCTTTGTGTCAAGTGCTGTAAAATGGATCCAGGTTCTCATTCTGCCAGCTTGGCACGTCCAGGCGAGGGCCATTTGGCTGCTGCACAGTTTAGGGCGGTCTGGATCAATATTCAGCATGATAAGTATAATGTTGGTCCAAGGCTGAGGTCGCTGCAGACAATTCAATCCCCCCCCCCCTCCACACTGTGCACTTCACTCTGCACCAACAAAACAAACACAGTATACCTGGAACGACCCAGTTCATTTACAGACACATGGATGGGATGGGAGAAGCATCATTTCACACAAACAAGCACTCAGACACCCAAGAGACAGACAAATGAGAAGAAGTGCACACCTAACACATTCATAGACATAGTTAGTGTAAGATGTTCCATCTCTCTCTCTCTCACACACACACACACGCACGCACGCACGCACGCACGCACGCACGCACGCACGCACGCACGCACGCACGCACGCACACACACACACACACACACGCACGCACACACACACACACACACACAACCTGTTGTGAAAGCAGTTGTTGTGTTTTTCCTCCAGTAGCAAACAAATCAACAGCCCTGCAGACCAGACATGACTCTGTTGGAAAGACTTTATGCAACTGCAAACACCTGGTCCAGGGGAGTAAAATGAACTCACACAAGGCACATACAAGTGAACACAAAGCTGGTTTTCTACCGCTAAGGGAGACCGCTTTAAAAGAAATGTGCAACATGCTGAAGGTCTTTTTTTTATCTCCTTTCTTTGATGTCTGTCTTGCAATTTTTATGCCCAATCCTCCTCTTTTATTCCAGTCCTTTGTTGCATTGTTTGCTCGAAAGGAATTCTACCTGAATCGCAGACACATTTCATGGCGACTGTTCAAATTCAATATTATAGGATTTCATAACATCAAGTAAATAATTTATATCCTGCTACGCTTCAGTAGGCTTTGTGATAAACTGCTGCTAGAGAATCAAAGCCAGGACAATATAGGGGAAAAATGACTTTTTGGTGATATATTATATATAGTCATAATATTTGTGTATAGCTTATATGCAGTATTGTGTGAACTCAAATGAAGGTAATAAGTAATACAAGTTTTAAAATAGCCTCCTGTCAAAAACCTTTTTTTTTTGGATATAACACCCGCTATTGTGGATATTGTACATCATTAACATTCAGTTTTTCCACCCAGCATTAGGGTGTATAGTATAGTCTGTGTGAAGCTGGGTCCCATTTCTAAAGGATTGTGGCATTTAATAGCACAGTTGGCCCTCAATCATTTCTCTAAGCCAGTTGGTCATCCATGCAGTTTGTAGCTAATGCTGATGCATTAGGAGCCCCGGGCTTTTCAAATGGACGTGCCACTTAATTACTTAGAGACCCACTTCGGCTTAGTGAGCAATCAGATAGAAACACACAAACGTGAGCCAAGGTCTGAAATTGCTTTTCATGAAGATGGAAGAAGAGGAACACACACACACACACACACACACACACACACACACACACACATATTTATATAACACTTACAGTGTAGGCTCTGCATGGAGGTGTGGATATGTGGGCGCATAGACATAGGCAGCCCACGTTTACATTGGTAATGCTATTAGTCCCTCTATGGTATTTAAGCCCAGTCCTTGTTTGCATCTTAGCCATAACCCTTTTAGCTATTTGTCACCACTCTTGCAATAACACCGTTGACCTCTCCACCAACTTTGAGAGGTTGACTCTGAGAAACAGGGGAGTGTGGGGTCGGAGGTCGTGCTGCATATAAACAGGTGTCAAGTGCTATGATGGAAAGCCCAAGGACATATGAAACTGGGTCTGGAAACCCGGCCTGCAAGGCAGCGTCCGCCTCTGCACAGACGTAGGAGGACGGGGCCGAATAACAATGGTAATGGATGACTTTGCCTGTCACCGTGATGCCATGGTTTCAGGTTGTGCAAGTGAAACCGCCCTGCGTCTGCGAGACTCAACCTTTTGAGACGCGGCATGTACTGTGTGTGTGTGTGTGTGTGTGTGTGTGCGCGCGTGCGAGTGGATGTATGTGCTCTTGTCTGAGCTCCTATGCGACTACGGCAGCTTGTCTGTCGTCACCAGCCACCCGCCTCTTGAATTGTGTTACATTATTGAACCAGAGTTATTGCTCTTGCCAAACTCCCTTTTCCTATGTCTTTTAAGTCTGACGAAATTGATTTATTGTGTTTTATTAGCAAAGTAATTTTCACACGGTTCTACATTTTTCTTTTCTGTGTGTGTGTGTGTGTGTGTGTGTGTGTGTGTGTTTTTTACTCGTTTGAATTGAGGATCTGATGGTAGAGGTTGCTTTCCAGATTCTGAAGCCCTGTCAGACAAACCAGTGATTTTGTGGCTGTGCTATATTAAATACATATAAAACAGGTATACAATCGACGTGGCTTGACCTGACATATTTGATTTGGATGTTAACAATGTAAAGTGTCTATGAAAGTTCCATTCATTTTATGTACTGTATAGTCAAGGTGACTCATATAGTTGGAGCACTTAAGGCTTGGATGGGGTATGGAATGGATTGAATCATCATGAGCACACAAGACTATTGAACTGCGTTACAAAATATCTGGTACTTGTTAAGAGAAAAGTCAATGTTGCAAGCTTGTAGACAAAGGGAAGTACATTGGTAAATAGCAAAGTATTATGAATGTTTCTGCTGTTCTGATTGGTGCTTTTGACCGTCTCCTCGTTAATAGCAACATAAGCCGTGTCTGATAGGTATTGTAGCAGTATGCAAACCATTCATGATATCCAACTGATAACATTGTTCTGGCAAGTGATTGGTTGAACAATTTGGGAAAAGTTGACTTGCATTCATATGGAGCTTCAGCCGTCTGAGTTAAGGCCAGGACACACCAGCCCGATAATCGCCGTCGTCAAAAAAAAAGACGAATCTGTTTGGTGTGTGCCGTGACGTCGGCCGACGTAGAGGTCGTCGGGCTTGTTTTGAGCCTGTCGGCCGCCGATTGAACATGTTCAATCGGCGGCCGACCGTCTTTCATTTGGAGCAATTTGATTGGTGGAGGGCTAGCGAATCAGTGAAGCCCGGAAGTGAGGCGGGTAGCACAAACAGCTAACAACAGCTAGCCATCGTTTTAATGTGTTTGTTCGTTTCGTTTTGAGAGTACTCACATGCATCAACCCTTGTTGACTGCTCGACACCATGCTCGACACTCTCTGCTAAAAATTGTGCTCTTATGGTCCATAAATATAAATACGTATTTCTATCTATGTTTATGCTCTAGAGAGATGTCCAATCATTTCCGGCTTTCGTATTTTTTCGGGCCACAATACAGATTAGCGCCGCCTGCTGTTGTGGAGACATTACGTCCCGCGAGCGTACGGAAAATAAACAGTCGTCTCGGTGTGTTCTTTAGCAGCGACGGGAAGCTGGAGCTTCCTAAAACGGCCGACTCCATTTTTTTTGACGACGGCGATTATCGGGCTGGTGTGTCCTGGCCTTTAGTCGATTCGAGTGGGAATCTTTTTCTTCCTTTTTGTAGAGAACTTTTTTGTGTCAGTGTGGCCTTGTTGAACTGTCGTGGAAGGATATTATAATACGTACAAAAACAAAGAGAGAATTTCATATTGAAAAGGCATTAACCTTGGGAGATATCCTCTGGATTTATGTTAACTCAGTTTTGCCTCGGATAAACTTCAAAATCCATTTGTTCAGTGAAATTGTGCTTTCTCCCAAACAACTTAGACAGGGAGGTGTTAATGGCTAGCATGAACAGGTGGAATGATAACAGCAATTAAGCACCCAGTGTTTCAGTGTTCATATGGGCATTGATTTAAGACACACACACAATTGGGAACCTGTCCTATAAAACGGATGGTTATAGTGTCATAAAATACTACTACATGCAAAATGATTTATAACATTAAGCTATATGGAGAATGTCTGCCTCTTGCCGATATTTAACATATTGCAATTTCTTTCAATATTAACACCAGCATATATGTGTTCCGAAACAACATAGTGATTTAATTCAGCTTCTATCTCAAAAAACAAGTAAAAGGGTTCAGTTACACTTTAAGCCAGGGGTGGCCAACCAGTCAGAGACAAAGAGCCACATTTTTTACTGTGTTACTGCAAAGAGCCACATCGTACACAGGGGTACACACAGTGGCGATTCCAGGAAATTTTGACTGGGGGTGGCCAAGGTGGGCCACAGAGTTAGAGTGGGGTGGCCATCGCACCCCTAAATGAATAGCATGTGATATGCTGTACAACCAATTCAAAGATGATTTATAATCCCAAATGCCCAAATCATGTTAGTATCCATTGTAATGTTTGTCAGAAAACTAAACCCCTGAAGGGGGGTCTGGGGGCATCCCCCCCAGAAGATTTTTTTGTGTTTTTAACATGTAATCTAAGCATTCTGGTGCATTCTGGCGAAGATAATAAAGGAAAAAGTCAATATTTATTTCAGCTCAGATGAAAAGTAAAATTAGCAAGACAACATAACTTGCTAGCAGCCAGATGCCTAACAACTGCACAGAGGGACGGATGACCACTAGCTTTTGACCAAATATCTTGCTAAAAAAATAAACCTTTATTTATGAAAGTCTGCCCTTGCCAAGAACATGTTACACTCGCTAACTACAAACTTTAATTTTTTTATTCAGATTTCAAAAATCTGCTGGGACACGTGCCTATACACATGCATGGGTGGCACGCATGTCACAAGCACACTTATGCTGTTTTCAAGACCTTTGCTGACCAGAGACCAGTTCTAGTGGCCACAGTCCTACCATTAATTTAGTAATTGAAAATTGCAAACTGATCTCATATCAGTGGATTGGAGTGTTTGTGTGATGAACTTGGCAACTACCTATCAAAAAAAGTTAAGAAAGAAAAAAAAATACATACCATCTTTGAACTAGGATACATATCAGGAAAGAAATGTAATTAAAAAAATAAAATGAAAATAAAAAATAACATTTGAACTGGGGGGGGGGGGGCACTGGGGTGGCCAGTAAGATTTCAGGGCGGGGGGGCGTTTTTATTTTCGCGGGGAGCTTGTACATGCATGCACAAGCATTATTTATTAAAAAAAAAAAAAAAAAAAAAAAAAACAGGGGGCCCCACACTAGGACTTGAAACGGGCCCCCAGATCGTTAAGGCCGCCCCTGTGATAATGACAGGACTGGACTCCTACAGTACTAAAGACGACAGGGCAGTCATTTTCATATATGAACATTGTGTGCACTGCCTCACACACAAACTCTCAGTTCAACCAAGTCCACAAACAAAAATATAACAATTTAAAATAGCGTTTTTCTCTTACTATGCATGTTGCTTTGTGGGACTTACTTTTAGCATGGAGAGAGCTGAAGTGGCGCCGAAGATTTGAAGCCTTGAAATGCGCAAATGACACCTGGCATATAAGGCAGAATGGCTTGGTATAACGTTCGACAAAAAATATGAACTCTCCCACTCTGTTTCGGAGCGAACTTGACACAAATTGTTTACTCACGGAAAACCTCCCTCCAAGCTGAGCGGGCAGTTTTATGTTGCGTCCGCACCAAACGTTTGCGAACGTTATGTTGCGTCCTCAATTAAACATTTGCGAACAGGCATACACATAGGGCCTACACATTAATAAATTAAAAAATTAAATAATAGACAACATGTAAAACGAACGTAAGAGCCGCATGACACGTTTGCGAACATGCACACACATAGGCCCACACAAAAAAAAAAGTATATAAAAAAAAAAAAAAAAAAAAAATTATAATCACATAATTTGATATGAACTGAAGAGCCGCACGAAGCTGGGCAAAGAGCCGCATGCGGCTCGCGAGCCGCGGGTTGGCCACCCCTGCTTTAAGCTATATGGAGAATGTCTGCCTCTTTCCACAAAATATGTCAGAAAAGCATTATACTTGGCTTGGGTGAATTGGTGTCAATGTCTTATTTTGTAATAACAATTATTTATGGGGTAGATATTAGTCTTTGCTGGTCTGATATTGCAATGTAAATACAGCCTTAATGTAGCCTCACCTCTTTGAATAGCTGGATTTCTTTAAGCCCTTTTTCTAAAATCTCTCCTCACTGACATTGCCCTTGTTTGGTTTAGTCTGGGTTTGTCCTTAGGCTTTGAATTGTAAAGATTCACTTTTAAGTGTTAGAGAGGAGTTATGTGTCTCTCTCCCATGCTTGGGCTTTTAATAGTGTTAGTGGAGGTCACTGTTTTTTTTCTGATGCGTTAACAGAATGTGGATGCCCTTGTCTGTATTCTGATCAGCAGAGAATTACGGCCCTGTGTCTAGCTCTGCATCCACTGTTTGTTAGGTCTTTCTGAACAGTTTGTTTTACAGAAAACTCCAGACAGGCGTTTATAGTGGTTGATGTCTCCTTTGCAAAATTCTTAATCTTGATAATTGGACCGTGAGAATTTACTGATTTTAAAAGTGTTCCGTCACATTCTGATTGAAATGTCTACAGAGGGTTCAACTTTACCTAACACGGAAAGTTCAGCAGGACCCATCTGTTGGAAGGTCAATGTTATCAGCCATGTACGAGGCTTTGCCAAATTGTTAGTGTTTGCGCCGGTCAGTATGCAAATAACTGACAACATGTAATGCATAAATAATGCTTGAATTAGTTGAGAAACAGTGTTATAACATGGTTGATCTGGCAGACTCATTGTTTAACTAGAAAGACGGACAGCACAGCTGAACAAAGAGAAGCCCCTGTGTGCTTTTCCTCTCTGTAACTCTTTGCATAGCGGAATTTTGCTGCGTTGCAAAATTCTAGACGGTGACATTTCTATCCTATCTGTAATTTGTTGTTGACCTTAAATATAAGTCATTTACGTACAAAACTCATATGAAATAAACAGTACATTTTGTTGAGGTTATATAGACACTAGAGCGAGTGCAGCTAAGGGAGCCCTCTGTTTGTTATCTCCTCTCTCCTCATTGTGGTTGTCAAAAACTTCCCGTGTAGGAAGCAACAATGAAATTCCATAATGTATGAGAGATACTGGGGAGCTAAATAAATTGAAAATGTAATCTTGACACATCTTGAGCATATTTGTACAGCGGAAGTTGATGGAGATGTGCAATGGTTTACTTTTTGAATCGGCAAACTTTTCAAATAGTTTCTCGTATATGGAAAGAGAACTAATAAGCCCGCAACACAGCTAAGCCAAATATTGTCTTTGATTAGGAAGACGGTGACAATCACCTTTGGTGGTGGCAACATCAGAAACTAACTACATTGACAAATATTGAAAGAGAAAAGTGTATTTAGCAACAGCCCTCGGCCATAATCTGCTGTAACTGGAAAGCTGTAGGCAGTAATTTGCTCCTAATTATACCTATTTCCTTTACTGACCTGAATGAGGCTTTTGTGTGTGTGTGTGTGTGTGTGTGTGTATGTGTGTGTGTATGTGTGTGTCTGACCGTGCCTCTGTGCCTGTGAGAAATAAACTCCAGCAATTGTTGAGTTGAGAACTCCTGCGGTGTCACAAGTTGCTTCCTCACCTACGTCCTGCTTGGCCTTCGTTAAACTGTCTGATCCACTTACCGCTAACTGGCGCTTCATTAGGAGAATTCAATTTTTCACTGCTGGATACAGGGCGTCCGTCGATAACCACTTCTTTTATGGAAATAAAATGAGGGGAGATGCACTTTAGCAAGCTGTGAAGGTTTAGACATGTTTAGACAGATCAAAAAGAAAAGTTACAGATTGGAACACACCGGTGTGTGATCTTAGCCTCCCTCATACTGTGATCAGATCATCAGAGGGGCCGCTTTATAGAGCATCTCAAGCTCACCACCCAACAACAATACACACACAAACAAGCAGCTAAGTGCCTTTCAAGGACTAATTCAACATTAGGAAAGTTTTGAGACAGAAAGTAGCTAATCTATTTACTGCAATATCTGTTTACTGTGTGTGTTTTTTTTGTGTGTGTGTGTGTGTGTGTGTTTATTTGCGAATTCACTCTACTGTTATGATAAATATGCGTAATATGGTGTGTCTGGGAATGTCTCTTGTGTTTCGATATCTAGAACCAGACCAAATAACCTCAGGGAGATTGAGATTGAGTTTGTTTTTATAGATCCCTTTTTTTCATGGCAGACATTTAGACTGGGAAAAGCCTTGGTGGTGAAAACACATTTCTTTATCAACGGCTCAGTTCTCAGTAAGCCATGGCAGTGAGCCAGCTGCATGTCCAATACTAAGACCTTAGAACTATAGCTTACAGAAATGTGATCATGCAGTTATTATTAATGTCATCAATTACACCTGTGCTATTCCTGCTATTACAAGTCCAGCTTTCTGTTTTTGAAAAAGGGTCTATGACACGGCTCTTGTGATGGCAAAGGCACACTGTATATCTCAACAACTATTGGTGAACTTTGACAAAGTGGTTCTAATAAAAATGCATCCAAATGCTTTTGGTATGTTGTTTGTTCTTAAATATTTATGACCAAATCAGGTTCCACCCAATGGAATGCATGAGGACCTTTTAAGCGTTAACTTTATAAGCAATTTTCAGTAATGTATGCAGTAAATCATGACAAATTCCCATTTTAAAAG
Source organism: Ammodytes marinus (assembly GCF_949987685.1). Taxonomy (NCBI): domain Eukaryota; kingdom Metazoa; phylum Chordata; class Actinopteri; order Uranoscopiformes; family Ammodytidae; genus Ammodytes; species Ammodytes marinus. Next base: position 25,182,144 of record NC_137216.1, read on the forward strand.
TCACAATTTAATTCAACATATACTGGCATGCTTTAGCAGTCAACATCTTTAGTTAAGTATTATACATTTTTTGGTTAGCTTTGGTACTTTTTTAAAATTGTGGGTAGACTTTTCTTTTTTCGTTTTCTTTTTATCCCAGAACTCGACAAACCTGTGTCCAAAAACAACAACTACAACAAAGAACAATGAAACAGACTCTTCAAAGTCAAATCATTAACTTTGTAATCTGGATAACTTGGTTATCAAGAAAGGGGGCCCAGTCAACTGATGCTATCTGTTGTTTACAACCTGCAATCTGTGTTTTAAGTTTCTCAAAGCACATCCCTGCAGTCTTGATTTGCATCACGCAGAAGGTCACATGCCATCAATCATCTGGTCATTAAAGTTTTACTGAATTTGAGTAAGGTTGAGTAGTCTCAGACTTTGTTTGTCTGACTGTCTGGTTTAAAGGCGATGTGTGTGTGTGTGTGTCTGTTTGTCTGTGTGTGTGTGTGTGTGTCTGTGTGTGTCTGTTTGTCTGTGTGTGTGTGTGTGTGTGTGTGTGTGTGTGTGTGTGTGTGTGTGTGTGTGTGTGTGTGTGTGTGTGTGTGTGTGTGTGTGTGTGTGTGTGTGTGTGTGTGTGTGTCGGAAAGAGACTTTAGGTCACAGACTAAGCAGTTTATGAGAATTCTTCCTCCTCACTTGTTGCAGTGAATAAAGCCTGATCCCACACTGACATTGGAGATTATGGGGCTGTTTTTTTTTTTATTTGTGCGGACACTTCCCGCTGCTCAGCCCTAAATTCCCAGCTTAGCTCCATAGCAAATCCCTTTTACTGCATTTGTCTACCTGTCTTTTTGGGGCTCTTCATAGTTTTTATTAATTTTTTTTTCTGAACTATAATGACAAGTATTTTCTGTATTTACGATTCAACTGCTTGTGTATGTTTTAAAATCATTGTTGATTGATTTGGATAATTTTTTAGTTTTTAGTTAAAAAAAACAAGAAATACAGTTTAGGTCCCCCTTGAAATCAGGACACTTCTGAAGTAGTAATTAACACTGCAATGAAATTAAATGTATAGCATGGAATTTGTAAATTGTTGACAAGTAGCAGCTTTCTGTATGAGCGCCCAAATCATTCAAATATCAAAGCAGAAGTGAGATGCCTTGCTGGAACAATGATATGACATAATCAATAACTCTGTGCGGAGGTGAAGGAAACAGGCGCCATATCACAGCTATGTTGACGCGGCGAGAGGGATGGCAAGCCTGAGCTGCTCTTACAGGTTGCCGTAGAAACCAAGCAGGGCGATTTGTTCTAATTTGCACTGTAGCGTTGAGATCAAAAAGCTCGGAGCCCGAAAGTGCTCTCTGCATATTAGCGTCTGATTCAACACAATTAGGGAAGCGGTGCACCTCATTTACATCTGTATCGTTAATGTACAGTTTTCCCATTAATTAAATTCATAGCATTAGGCTGTGTGTTTTTCTATGCAAGGCAGGGCTTCTTATTTTTCAACAAGATTTTCGGGGTTTTAATGTATTTGAACTGAATTGAACTGTGTGGTTTGTTATCGTGTGCTCAGGCCTTCATTTCTTGGTGTGAAGGCATCTCGCAGGTCCCTATTTTCATTCAGCATCCCCCCACCCCAACGCAGACCCACGGAGCCTAAGTTTAAATGCCATTCCAACTCCGCCTTCTCCGCTCCATTGAGAAGTTGGCGGTTTGTTTACGAGAGCGCTAGCACTTCTTTGTGGCTCTGCACCCTTGCTTATTGAAGAAGTTGGTCAAGCAACTATAGTGAAAGACTCACCCCTCCCCCTCTCTCTCTCTCTCTCTCTCTCCCTCCTTCCAGAATCAGTTTGAAAAGGATAGACGGCCCTCTCAAGCCCCCTCCCCACATCCCAGTGATGCTTAGCTGGTGAGTACACTTTTCATGTCTTTTTTTTCTTGTTTGGATTTCAAACTTTTCATGTGCCACTTCCATTGCATTTCGTCAACGACTTTCTGCATCGTTTACTTGAATTTCTGCTTTGCAATTTGTCCCACAACTGAGTTTGTTTTTCTTGTTTCGAACACACCAAACATCTCATTTGGTTTGGTGGATATTTGAACGATGAGGGATTGCTATTCTTCTTCTTCTTGTCCCTCCTCATTCTCACTTTCTCAGAATGTCTTTCTTATACCTTCCCCCCCTCAGAAATCTCCATGGCCTCTGTCGTAAAGATAAGGCCCGGCTTTTTTTTTTTTGGGTGAAAGCCCTTTATTCTGACTGAGTGAAGTGATTTGAAAAGCATCGGAGAGAGAGTATGGCAGTGGAGGCGGAAAAGAGGAGGATAAGCAGGAGAGCTGGGGGGACGGGTGAAGGGTCTTTGTGCAGGGCTGCAAATGGACAAGCTCTCTCTCTCTCTCTGTATCTCTCCCTCTCTCTCTGTCTCTCTCTCTCTCTGTATCTCTCTCTCTCTCTCTCTCTCTCTCTCTCTCTCTCTGTATCTCTCCCTTTCTCTCTGTCTCTCGCCCTCTCCTCCACTTGTTGTTGAGATGGGATGTGACACGATTACACAATCACCTGTGACATCACCTCCACCAGAACAGACAGGAGCCACTGGCAGCACATTAACATGCCTGCTATTCATTTGATTACAACAGTAAACAACTCATTAGTACACACACCTGAACAGCAGAGGCTCATTATTTTTTCTTAGTATTTTTCCAGTATTATATTCTGCACCTTAGCTTCTAATGGATGGTGCACAGGAAACATGTTAGATGGTGAGGGTGTGTGGGTGGGTGGTTGGGGTAACAACTCCCTAACCATGACCCAAACAAAGCTTGCCATTTCCTATCTGATAGTTTGGTTTTAGTTTTTCAACAGGTCTGGTTCTCTTTCACACCTATCGTTTCGTCTGGTCTGAATCAGTTAATGAGTTGTTGAAGTGAACCAAGATTTAGCGACATAAGCCATGTGAGAACTTTTCTTTTTAATCATTTGTCAGACTTGTCTGGGTCTGGGGCAGGAGCAATAACGTAGTTCCTGACCTGCTCTGCTCTACAATTGGTCAGAATTTCCCATGGGGGGAAAACTACAGAAAGGAATGAGAGATCATCAGATGGAAATGAACCAGATTTCGATTCCATCAAAGCAAACGAGGCCCGTTCACCAGAAAACCCCATCATTGTACTTGGCTGAGTAATCATTTCACCGAAACATGTTAATGCTGTGAATTTCATCAATCTGTGTATTCACAGTAATCAGTCCCTGCTTTGTTTGCATTGAAGAGACATGATTAAGACTTTATGTTGATGAATAGATCACACATGTTCTGTCTTCCTCCTTCAGGCATGATTACAGATTATGTGAATGAACATGAATATGAGAGATATTGAGCAACCATATCGCCGGAAGCTCGTTGTTATCTTTTGTTCAAAACATTTTTATTTATTTTTTATTTTTTTATTGTCTGCCCTGGGGTGATCAGATGAAAAATAGAGACCGTATTGTTTGGATTTGAAAACATACACGATAATGAAATGTTATGATCCGTTTAATAACCTTTTTGATTTGTCTTGCTGCAGAGCGTCATTTGCTATTGATTAGTAGATTTATGGCCAACAAGATGAGAACCGACTTTATCAGAAATCTCTTAAGGCTTTATCACTTGATCGTAAAATAAGACCCACAATGATAACAAAAGTAATAAAACCCCGATAATAAAAACCCTGATCTTGTCTTTTATGGGATGACAAATACTGAAGTTCTGATTGAATGTTTAACTTGCATTTGGCTCCTGCACTGGCATTTGCTTCTTGCATTCCTCGTGTTTAGCACTCGCCACCTTCTCAGCTTCTCTGCTCGACTGAATTTGTGGCCTAAATGTCTTACCCGTAATGTGTGTCATTGGAGCAGTGCAGCTTTGCTCCCTCTCTGGACGCTTTAAGGGAGCTCTCAGTGTTTGTCTTGGTTCTCTGGAGAGGATCAGATGGGCTCCAGTCGTGGTTGGCATGTTGTCTCCTCCATCCCCGCTGTTGTTTGCTGATATTTAGTTCAAGATGACAATAAGCCGGAAGAAAACACACTCCATTCAGGCCAATGAGAGAGAGCGAGAAAGGGTGGACTGAGAGTAAGAGAGAACCCTAGAATACAGAACTGGTTTGGGGTGGGTGGTGGGGACTGAGGACTCATCCCTGGATAGAGATTCTCTTTAAAGCGTTCTGTTTGTGGCCCCTAGGGCCGAATTAAAGGGAGCGTCATTATCCCTGGCAAATTACCACGCTGCCTTTGTGGTCCAGCCATGGTACATTAGGGCGCCTTAAAACGTGGCAGAGCCGTGCCCATTCAGCTCACAAAGAGAGGGGGACCGCTGGCAGATCTTTGGCCTTGTTCACAGAAGAGGCATTCACACCACATCGGGGGGATGGTGACGGTGGTGACGGTGATGGAGAGGGTCTCCCGCGATGAGTAAAAAATCGCACGGGCCAAGACCGTTGTGTAGTCTTCACCACATGCCAGTGGATGATGTCATACACTGGCTTCATCTTCTAGAGTTTGATCAGCCATGGAAATCCTGGATCTGATAAGGAGATCCAGGAACGTGGTTTCCATGCCAATTCTGTCAGCTATGCATATATTTACCTATTAACCATAGCAGGATTTGGATTCAGTCTCTTCAATGGACTAATTGCTAATTAGCCATGTAGCAACAAATCATGGGCTACAAATTAGGACATTTCTTCTTCAACTTTAAACATTTCAGTTGTCCCCTTGATTAAGTTACAGCTGCCGTCAGTAATGATTCTCATATTTCAAAGTGAACAGTGTCTCCTGAATATCATGCACAGTTTACCTAATATTCATTCATGATATTCATTTACTTAAATATATTTTGGGGAAATGTTTGCCCTTTGATGCTGGAGAGGCAATTCATTCAGCATTTGAATATTTCTGCTTTAACCTTTATTTATACTCGTCTTTTCAAAAGTAAGCTTGATAAATGTTGGTTAAATTTATGACAAACCAAGCCAAAACATTTTTTATTGCTTCAGATGATCCCAATTATTTATCTCTCTCTGATTTTGTGCTGAAACAATTAGGCAAGGAATCCTTTAGAGACTAAACAGTGAATAGACTAAAAAGCAAAAATGCCACATTATTGTCTCGTTGAACCTTCTTCTTGCTTTTATCAATTTAAAATACTTAGGTTCAGAATGTAACTACAGGCTCAAGATTTTTACTTTTGTAAGAAATGGCCTGAAATTTATTTAAAAGCTAAATGAGTCACGCATTTATTTTGTGTATTTGAACTGAAGGCTGTGCACACAAAGTGTTGGTCAATGGTGTGTTGGAATTAATGAGCAGAATCGTAAATCGCTTTGGATAATGCTCTTCATAAACAATCTTTTTCAGCAGAACAAACACCAATATTTTCCTTATAAGCGCTTAAACGTTTTAATGCACGGCAGAACCTTCCACTCTGTGCAATGCAATGGGCCTTGCAATTTGACTTCACAGGCTGTAGGCAACAAAACAAGTGTGTTAGAAAGCACTAATGGATGGTCGCATCAGAAAATGCCCTTTGAGGCCCCTGGATCACCCTTGCTGACAAATTGTCTCAATTATCTGGCTGAAAATATATTGTGAACATTGGTCTTTGCTCTTGCTGGTCTTGCTAGATGTAGGGTAATGCATAATGTAATAAAGCACAGTCCAGCAAAGGGGAAATAACTGGGGATGCATTCATTGTGTGACCTGGTCAGTGCCCTAATGTTTTGGGGGTCTTTTTTAGATAATTGGATGAAGGCTGGTGTCTTTTTAATCCCATCACTACAGAGCGGAGAAATTCTCACAAGTTGTAGGGGCTGATCTGAGACGGAAAAGGCCTGATCCTGTCTGAGTCTATGTGAGCCATTTCAGTGGTGTTGCAACAGTGCAAGAGTGTTTGCAACCCTATAAATGTCTGTCAGTTATGGATGGTGTCCGCTGCAAGCTTTGCAGGAAGTTTAGCCTTTTGTTCCAAACGTCAGTGGGTTAGCTCCGAGTCGATATAGAGCGATCACAGTTGATCCTTCGGGCTTGAAATGGTTGAATCGAGTTTCCACCAAACGCCCATAAATTTCGTGTGCGCGCCACGAGCTATAATGTCAAAACTCTTCAAAGCAAACTAAATAACAGGCAGGAGCTGCTGCATGGCTGAAGGCACCGTGAAAACTCCTGGTGTGTGAAATGTGTGTCCCTGGCACCCTCGCCTTTTTATTTATCATCTAATCAACTGGAAGCTTTACCTTGGCGATATATGTCTCCTTCATTTTGTTTTTCTTAGGCGCGATAGGTGGGTGAAGTTTCATTACTTTCCAACATTGTTTCCCGAGTTTTATGAACTCAATTCCTCTCCCACTGCAGACGTAGGGAAGGGAGGAGGCTTTTGTCCAGGGGCCGCGTTGGAAACCCCTGAGCTTGTAAATCCTGCGCCGATCTTTGGGATCATTAAACCGCAAGTTCCTTTGGTTCTTTATCACAAGGGTCTGGATCCCGGGACATAATGGAGGCTAACTGGCTAATGATTAGCTGTCTTTCTGCAGCTTCTCCACAGCTAGTTGCATTTTACAGTTTTCTGTCTGAAAGGGTTGGTGGCTATGAAAACATATAAATCTGGACTTGGAATGCTTTCTCCATGTATTTGTCTGACCTGCCGTCCTTATGTCGGAATCTATTCAGAGTTTTCAACCAAGCTTTGTGTGGACTGTACTTGGTTTATGATTGTGTGAAGCGATGTGGACATAAACTGAAGTTGATTTGTATTTTTCAAGCCACTCTTGGCCTTGACACGTTGTAGAGCTATTCATGTAACTACAGACCACAATCGAATGGGATGTGGTGTTGTGTGTACATGTGTTTGTGAATCTGACAAACAGCATTTACCTTCTCTTAGCGCTGCTTTTACAACCGATTGCCTTGCCTCTTAGCTATCTGTAGGTCGATGGAGCTGAGAGCAAGATGAGTGGCTGTGAGAGGCAGTTCTTAGGATAATGATCGCCTTCCTTTTCATCCTTCTATCAGACATCTTTGATTACCTTAGGTTATTTGGAACCATGTAGGCACGTGAATGTGAAAAATATTGGGCTTTGAAGCAAAGATAGAAAATAGTAATGATCATAGTCTTTCCAATTTGAGTTAGCCACTTTTGAAGAGAGAGCGTGCAAGGCGTGTTTTGGGATGACACAAATATCAAGCTGGGCTGGAATCATACTTCTGTGTCCAACCAACTGATAGAGCAGGATTCTAAACGTTGAACATAGTGTAACAGTCGGTTTTATAACTGTGGCGCCACTAGCACAACCAAATCACTTGGTGGAAAGGTCTATTGTGTAGCTATTAAAAAGAAAATTGTGTTGTGCAATCATTAACAACCAAATCTTTCAACGCGAGAGAGAGAGTTTGTTGAAAAGAGACACACATTTGATATTGGAGAACATCTCAAAAGAAATCCTCCAAACCAATGTTTGAACCTTTAGTACCAGCATTCTTTGGATTATTCATTTCAACTGAATGGGTTAAGCACATTTTTTGAAACACCCAGTTGAGTTTCGGGAAGAATTGCTGTGGTTAAAAAAAAAAGAAGCCTCCTGCATGTTAACGGACAATTATTCATCCTGCAAGGTCGAAACGCTACACAATTTGTGAAGCTTCCTGACATTTTTTGAATTTCAACTTGACTTGACATGATTCTCATTCTGACATGCAACATGCCCATCATCCACCATTCTGACCTCAACACCCTTATCTCTGCTGCTTCATAACGTACAGTACACGGAACAGGGGAAACAGAATAGCTAGGGATACTGTAAAAAAGTGTCTAGTGTTACTAATAAGAACTCAGCCTGTCATAAACTGCATTTTAGATACTTGCTTCAGAAAAATCTTCCAGAAAACTCAAGCTGTTCAAGCCGGTTATTCACAGTTCTCTTGGTCTTACCGTGATTTTCCTGTAGCTGTTGTAGCTTGTAACTTGTCGTTAGATATATAGCTTCTAGCCTCCCTAACGCGTAGGTGTAAATCTGGCTTTAATGTGTTAAACATCTCGTAAATCCTATTAGAAACCCTAGATTTATTTTGGGCTAAAAAAAACACCCTCACCTTCTGAATCTGTCCACGAAGCAGAACTTAACTATCTGCTCTATTGAGATTTTTCAACTCGGTGAGGAAAAGCACTTTGAGCCTCCACAGCCCGTCAGGTCCTGGCTGTAAACTTGCTGTTTTGCTGCTTAATCATTCAGCAAAGGATTAGTGGCACTGTGTGTTTTCTAATTATAGACCTGGGACCGTGCACTCTCCTCCTCGGTGGGGTCAAATCTAGCCCACCAGGCCCTCAGCCAGCAGACTTACTCACTAGCTAGCTATACGCTAACAACTGCTACTTTCAAACGTTTATTTCCATGTCATTAACTTGGCATCTTTTTATTCATTTAGTCGTCCTTAATTTTTTTTTGCCTTTTTATCATCACTCGACGCGCTCTCCATTGTCTCTGCCTGTTTTTATTTTTCTCCCCCTCTCTCTTGTTGAGCTCACACACACTAAATACTTTTCATTTGGGTAAAATAAAACTCAATGAGGTAGCTGTCAAAATAAATCACATCTTCTATCAAGGAGGAAACACGGAATTGCCCGGAAGAAAAGGACACTGTTTCTTTTTTTCTCTCTCTCCACACAATCAATCAGCTTTTCCTTTCACATCTTTTTTTCATTCTGGGAGAACAATAGGTTTGATTAACCCCTCTGGGAAAGATCATTAACCATTTCCATCACAAAGGTGTTTGGAAGACACTTGGATTTGAAACGCCAGAGGAAAAAAAAAAAACATGGATCAAAAGAATATATTGATGCCAGTGAGCTTTGAAAGATAATAATGTAGAGATGATGATTGCTGCCAGTCTCATGTCTTAACAACAGACCTGCAGATGTGCGTCCTGCATTGTTGATGTCAGTGATATTGTTTTGATCATAAGTAGAAAATACAGTTGATAAGTTTGACAGATGCAGAAGTTGTTTGCTGTTTTCTCCTCTGTTGCCCACATTGAAATGTTTTTATTCTGCCTTCCTTCACTACATAGATGAAGTGAGCGGCAACAGTAGGGCTTCAATTATTTAATATTATTTTAATAATTTTCAGCCCTCGTTCGGGCCTTCTGCGAATTCAACTATTAAGACGAATCAATTTCACTTCTTCAAGGGACACCTAGGAAATGGTTCAATCCATTTCAAATCAAAGCACCTTATTAAGCAGGAGTCAAGATCAGATTAGTGTGTCTGCGTTTCCCATTAGTCATTTGATGAACCTGTGATGCGGAACCGAGAAAATTACTGTTTGTTCTCTGAAATACCTCCAAAATAATCAAATGGGATATTGTGGTTCAAGTTCAAATTAACAATCCGACCTTGTGGGAAATACACTGGTTAATGGCCTCATGGATGTGTACCCAGACGGCGAATGTCCACATGGTTGTGCTACATTGGTTTTGTGCAAACATGGGCATGTAAGAGCTACATGTTATTTTTGGTGCGGAGAGACCCTTGTGGACATGGGCAGATGACTACATTTACATTACATCATCCCTTGTGGCAACACAGACACAGCATGATTTAAGCTTTACCCAGAGACAGAGAAGACATGTATCAGCTATAGAGGTTTGGGTTGCCTTTAGCTTAGTTTAGATTAGCTTCAAGATAGGCACCCACATTACAAATGGCATTATAGGTGTGTGTGTAGCATTTCTTTAGAATGAACAGACTTGGTAGAAATGTAATTTAATATTCATAAGTATGTTTTATTAGTGTATAACTGTTTGAAAATACCACCATGTTTCTATAGTAGCACAGAACGGACACATATAACAAGCTGCTTTACGCGTTTCTACACTATAGTGGTTGTCCCCAGGGAATGCACCTGTTGGAAGGCAAAAATAAGTACTATATAATAAATAACTTAATATATCTCCACCTCATCATTTGATAGTGTGGCCAGAGTTGATCAATGGTGGATGATGCCATCTTTGGAAGCCACCTTAGCTCCTGTAAATAAACCCCTTAGGGAGTGATTAGAACTTAGGAGCACAACAAAGGATCCCACTAAGACACAGCATCAGCATGTATGTCTTGTAGTGTTATTTCATAAATAAATAAAATGCTGTACATACTTTAACCCTAAAGCCAGCATGGCCTATCCTCCAATTTTTTGACTTTTATTCTAGTGAAGTACAATTTTCAACTGCATGGAGACACTTTCACCTCCCCACACAGCATGTAAAGCAAATAGGCTTATTTCTCTACCAAACTTGTCTTTGAGTTGACTTTGTATGCGCTCTCGTACAAACCTTTAGGGCATCTGGATTTTATTTCAGCTTATCGCCTATTATTCCATGTTTTAAAGGCTCCATTCACTTCCACGTATAAAACGGGGATTACTGTATGTTATCATTGTTCCTGTACAGAATTACTTCCTCTTTTGGCAATACAATTGGATTTCTTTACAGAATGAATGAGGTTTGGGGGCTGAGGAGATTCCTTTGTATTTTCAATATCTGGGTTCTTTTGTTTTCCCCCTGTACACCAACATGAGGGAGCTGTATTTACAGTTGGGCTTGATCAAACTGCTCATGTAGCTACAGAACTAATGAGAAAATTAACATGAATTAAAGCCACTACGAATAACATGGCACGTTGGCGTCCCCTTTGGACAAAAGCGGTAGTATGTTTACGACGCCCGCTGTCGCAAAGCGCGTGCCAGGCGCGTGAGTGTGAACTGAGAAGGGAGCAATATAGTGCATGTCTGTGTGTTGAAAGTGTGAGGACTCTTTTCGGCTCCGTGAGAGTGGTTTTGACACTGCATCAACTAATGCCAGTCACTGCCACACACACCTGATTGCAATGAGTTGAGCAGTGTCACCTAACTACTCTCTCTCACGGAGCTGAAAGATTACGTGTCCGACCGTGTCCGACTCCTCACAGAAAGCGAATGAACGATAGACGGCAGTTAGTATGGATCACGATGAGGTAATGTGTTTATGTTGTTGTAAATAATGACTATTTCAGATAATGGTTATCTGATGATGGTGAAGCAAAGCAAACTTTGTGTTAGTACCAACCGCTCATTCATTTAGGAGTAAACACTGCAGTCTAGTTTCGCTCTCGTGAAATTGTATACACGTTGCTTGGCAACGCCCTCGTCCCCCGTAGCCTATATCACTCTCCCTTTTAGCTTTTCTTCATTGCATTCTCTTTTTTTTCTTTGATGGTTCAGCCCCGTTATCAGTCATTATGACGACAAATAACTGTATCAAACAAGGCTCCCGCTCCCCTTCCCTCACCTGGAGGGATAGGCTTCTCAATTCACGTTGCAGCGCCACAATGAAATCTGCGACCAATACGGATATGTGACCATAGAGCTTGCACGAGCGAACCGAAAATCGGACTGGGTGTGCGACCAGACCAAAAGGTGTAATAAAAACGTCTTTCTTTGCACTGATGGTCTCGTTTGCTGTTAAAGGTAATTTATGATTATCAGAGGAAACATGAGGCTGTTTAAAAGATATTTAAATGGTACTCGTAGTCGCTTTAAGGAATACTTTTGTGTTCGTATATCATCACGAACAAGCGTTACGTTTCTTTTTGCTGCCGCCGCAAGTGATTATTTATTATCACCATTACAACACAACAAGGCCCCTTCAGATGCTCGGCTGGGTGACAGCAGCTCCCTTTTTGAAATTAACAAACATGGCGTCGGGAGGCGTGTTGTTGTGTATCCGGGCGGTAAACAATGCCACCAGTGATCAGACTTGTTTTCATTTTTTTCCATCAAACAAATTTCCTGGCATAATGCCCGGGTCACGCATCAGGTAGACCGTAACCAGAAATTGTGTTGTGAGACCACAAAGCAATTAAAACAGGATACAAGATGTTTTTTTTTTTCTTTTCTTTTTTAATTACATCACAATGGATTTAATCATAGCCGTGTGTTTTTTTTTTTCGTAAAAAGCAACACAGTGTTGCAAACAGCGTCAGGCTTGATCGTCTGTCTTTTGTTTGTGACAGGATGTTCCCTGGCTTTCTGGACCGTAATCAGTGTTGAGAAAAGACACTTTGATATGGAAACCAAACGCTGGCAAAATTTGGGAGATAGATAGAGGAGAGTGGAATGGAACAAGTAATCCTCTGAGTTCAGTTATCTTTATTAGTCAATTTACACAAGGCACATTCGTCTTTTCGCATATCCCCTCTCAAGATACCACAATGTGGAGGGGGTCAGAGTGCAGGGTCAGCCATAGGACAGCGCCCCTGGAGCAGTTTTGGGGTTAAATGATTTGCTCAAGGACACAATGGTAGAGATGTTGGGCATTGTAGATGTAATACCAGCCAACATCTTCCAATTCAATTTGGTTTACTAGATTTTCGCTGGATGCTGACTGCATCCACAAGTTGTATTTTTAGCTGTTTCTCGCTTGATCACATGCGATGAATTTTCATGCCATGTGGACAGGAACAAGATGTGTGTCTGTGTTACATGGCCTTGTCAAATAAAGTGGGGAGTGCCAAACTGACAGGCGCGCAAGATCCAGAGTGATATAGATAACGCTATAAATATATCCCTCTTCAGCGAAAAGTCAGAGACTTGTTATACTATGTCTAGCACATCATACATCAGTGGTCATGTTTTTTTAAACCAATGCCTATATTCATCTCATAGCTGTTTATCCTCTCTTGAGATGAAACTGTTCACAGCATACAGTATACGCTCTTCTTTCGGTGTGAAAGTAAATGAGCTGCTGATAATGCAACACAACCTCTCGATAAAAGTGAGGGAAAAAAAGAAGGAAAAAAAGAGTTTAAATTCATTGTTTTTGCTATTAATTGTATTTTAAGAATCTATTTGGCTATTTGTTTTAGCTTTATGTCATTTTCAACAGCTCCATAAGTCACCAGTAACTACCCTTTTTGGAAGAGTAACTACTCTTTTTAAAACAGTAACTACTCTTTTTTGGAAGAGTAACTACTCTTTTTTGTGTACCTTATTGTAAAGTGTTACCTACCCAGTTGATATGAGTAGGGTGGTCGGCTTGATTTCCAGTTGAGGAGAATCAACCGTCTAGCCCAGGGGTGTCCAAACTACGGCCCGCGGGCCAACTGCGGCCCGCGGCCCGCTTTTTATTGGCCCGCGGCCGATTTTAAAAATATAATGCAATATGGCCCTTTAAAAAAAAAAAAAAAAAAAAAAAAAAAAAACTTTTTTTTTTTTTTTTTGCATTTCTTAGTTAACCCACTAGTGCAGGGGTGTCAAAACTGATTGATTGGCCCTTGGCACATTTTAAAAATATAATGTAATATGGCCCTTTTCATTTTTAAATAATCTAAATGCACTCATTATATTGCAGAGAAATATGTCCCATAAAAGAAAAAGAGCATCAAGGCCATCCCAGAGGACCCTGCATAATATTCAAATTTAAATTAATATTATTATGGAAAATCTATGTGTCCTTCTCCAATAGCTTCTAAATCATCTGACACAGTGTTTACATTTTTTTTCATACAAAATTCTTCAGCTTTAGCCTCTTAATTTCCCTCTCAAAGTGCACCAGATTCATGCATTTCACTTTAAAAACTTAAAAAAATCTCCCGGGGGGGCATACCCCCGGACCCCCCTTGGAGGGGCGGGATCTCAGCTGGCTACTATTTTCACCAAGCTGGACATTAGACGTAAAAGCAGAAAACACTGGGTGTATCAATGGCATTTAACAAGAGGGGGATGTATATTTTTAATGTGCAAGTAAAGTGTTGCCGTGAAGAAGGATTACAATTTACGAAGACACTATGAAACTAAACATCAGAGCAGCTACATGTCCTGATTATTTTTGCAAAGTGGCCCGGCCCTTCGTAGATTTTTCTGTATGTGGCCCTCAGTGAAAAAAGTTTGGACACCCCTGGTCTAGCCATTAGAGTGTACAGAAGGCCAGCGCATCATTATGAAGAATTTAATGGCTATTTTTAACCTGAAAATAAGCAGTGTCTGGAGGTCAGAATCTTGGTCAAGCTGTTGGAGAAAGTGACTTGCTGAAAGTGTGAAGACGGAAGCTATAATTATATCTCAGATCGGACCAATTATCGCAATGGTGGCAGACTGGCGGTGGTTGGATGTTCCCCCTATGGCTTGTTGCTGCCGACTCCACTGACCTGTTGCATGTGTTTTGACGGCAGAGCAGAAAGCACCGAGAGTCTGAGGAGACTTGTTAAGAAGCCGAGAAATGCTTCATGCACTCAGGCTGCTGCATCATCTGTGATTGATTTTTTACCACAGACAGCGCACAGGGATCAGAACACATACACACACACACACACACACACACACACACACACACACACACACACACACACACACACACACACACACACACACACACACATACTCTCTGTACTGTACTTCCTGACAGACATCTACACACTCCACAGCCTACTCAATTTCACATGACGTCTCTTCTTCTTTTGTCTTAGTGCAATGTATTTGTAATTGGACGTTTTTGCACGCAATTTGTTTCCCAGATTTTTTTTAGAACCGTCAATAACACAATGAGAGCTTCTACTAAAAAGATCCTCATTTTTGTGTGTGTGTGTGTGCGCGTGTGCGTGTGCGTGTGCTTGTGTAGATGGCAGGTAAGCTTTTATTAAAGTTTTGCAGTCCAATCCCCAAGTAACACAATGGTAGAGAGAGTGATGGATGCCCGCAGCTAAAATCCAATAAGATGGATTTGGTGACAACAGAAGCTCTCGCCCCCTCCCTCTCTCACTCGACTGTACGTTTAAACATGTTGCGTATTGTGTTTAAAGTTTAGCCGGAAGAGTTATGGAAGATATAAATGAATGAAAACCTCTGATCCCCTTAATGGAATTTGACTTGCACAACTGGTCTTTACAAGATGAAAATAAAAAAGTCACATACTTTACAACAGCGATCCGTCTACATAGAGAACAAAACATCGTACAATGCACAATAAAAATCTCACTGACTACACCGTGATATAAAGAAAGATTTAGTGCTTAGTTAGGGGGTTTGTTGAACAGGACCAAGTGGATGCTGCAGGTGACACAGTGTGTGATACCTATATGTTTTCACCCTGGAAATGTATGTCCACCTTTTCCATATAATGTGAGACTGATTGCAGCTTGTTAAATTTTTAATAATCGATATTATCACCAGCAAAGGTCTCATCTCTTAAAACTGGCATTTATATTGTATATTCTTAAAGTTTGATGCCACATAAGCAGCACAATTAACATGGAAAAACACTTCCAAAAAAAGGACAAGAAACCAGCAAATCAACATGTCTTTCAGCCACACAGTGACTATGATGAGAAAATCTCCACCGGCGTTCTAAAATGTTATTTTGAATGATTACTGCCTTGGATTCCCCCAGTGTCTGCTGTGTTGTTCTTCTGTTGTCTGTGGCTGTTATTTTCATTAAGCGCTGCTTCCTGAGATGTGATCACGTACAATATCCAATCTAGGTGCACAATGGCCATATAAATTGCTTCATTTCACTTAAAAAAGAGAAAAATACATATTCCTAAATGACATTTTATCCTTCAATTGTTTTCCATTGTGCACAGTCTATCGCAATAGTCTCTGTCAGGAAAACAGCTCGCATAGAAGCGGCTTGTGAAAGAGCTAGACAAGTATAGGTCTGTGTCTGGCTGACCCACCCAGGGCCCTGAGCTCAGCAGCGCCGGACCCAGCCGTGTCACTCACAACATAGACACAGCACAGACACAAAGAGCTCTTTAAGCGCCAAGCCACAAGCTTGTCATCTGGGCTGCACCGCCTTTGATTGATCACTTTGACACAGTGCAGTGGTTGTGTCATTATTGCAAGAGGGCCTTGAAGATTTGACTCTTTTTAAAATGAGCTGTCATGCCTAGTCAAATATTATCGCTGACTATACTGTAGATCAGCCGAAGCTCGAGACTGATGCTTAGAAAAGGAAGAAGTCACAGAATCGGTTGTTGGTTTGTGGTGTTTAAAGGTGCACTATGTAACTTTGGGTGTGTCGGAGAGATGAAACATTTCCAGGGTATATTTTCATAACTAAATCAACTAAATTGGATCCCTGGAACACTGTTTGAAGTTAGAAAGCTAAATGAAATACTATTCAATACTAAGAATTACATATCCAGTAAATACCTTTTGTAAACATGACTACAAGCTCTGCAGATGTAAACAAATCCCCCTCCCCTGACACTGTATAGTACAACTTTTAAAGCTGCTATATGGTTTTATGCATTCCCACCTTCAATTCTCTCTCCTTCCTGTTGGAATACTAATTCAAACATTTGCTTCATTCTTCCGTGAAATTCCGAGTGAGTCCTGCGAGAGAAGGGCTGGCATTTGCGTTGATCAGTCATGCACTCAGATCATGCCTTCTTCCCCGTTCCCGTGTGTGCCATGGTGTCAATTAAACATGAGGTCTGCTGTGCTCTAGCGGCCTGACTCTTGTCTAATGGGGATCCACGCGAAGAGACCATCCATAATAGAATTAATAATGAGATACTCTTGTGAAAAGGGACCTCAGTTATCATCACCATCTCATCCGCGGTGAATTCATACGTCTCGGAAATAAATCATTATTGGAATATCTATCTATCTATCTATCTATCTATCTATCTATCTATCTATCTATCTATCTATCTATCTATCTATCTATCTATCTATCTATCTATCTATCTATCTATCTATCTATCTATCTATCTATCTATCTATCTATCTATCTATCTATCTATCTATCTATCTATCTATCTATCTATCTATCTATCTATCTATCTATCTATCTATCTATCTATCTATCTATCTATCTATCTATCTATCTATCTATCTATCTATCTATCTATCTTTTGCAGCAGAAATATCTCTACCCTCTCAGCTACCTGTGAAAAGATGCAAAAAAAAAGTAAACATTTTCATTCAATTACATTTGAACTCATAATAGATGAAAGGCTTAAGCTGTTGTAAAGACACGCTGTCAGGTAGGAGTTTACCACGTGACGTTTTTTATTAAATTTTTCCTTTAGCAGCGGCAATGTTTGGAATAAATTGAGCCATTGACATGAACAGGGATTGTCGCCATGGCTGAATGCTCGAAGAAAAGAGTGTCACCCATAGAAACACAGGAAAAACAGAGGACAAAACATAGTCACAGCATGTCAATGAAGATACCTCAGGAAGCCATGTCAAACCAAAGCCATTTTTATTTGGTCTTAAAACCTTAAATCCACTGTTGTGTGGATGAGAACCTGTTGTGTCATTTTGTTAAATCTCTATTAAAGCCACTGTTTGATTGGCTTATCTCTAAGAAATGCAGCATAATAACACAACAACGTGGTAGCTGAACACCAAATAGCTCAAACATTACCTCTATAACAGCAACATTTTCATTCATAGCCTTTAGTGTTTATCCAACAGATACACTGGGGAAAAGTGAGGCCACTTTCAGGCCTACAGTTAGCCCTGCATGAACAAATGGTACAGCCGACAACATTTTATAGTGTTGTAAAGTGCTGCTTGGGAGTAATACAAACTGCTTTGCTGGTTTGTTTCACCGCGGGGCCGATGTCGGTCTGAATCTAGGAAACAGAATAGGTCTTGCAATACTGTAACTCTAAAGGTGCTACACAATATATCCGAGTGCCACCTTGGTTTGAGTTACGACTGTGTGCAGCGCAGGTCCCTTCAAGAAATAGCTCATACAGTTTTATGTAGTATCAGTGGTTTCAGGGCCTATCTATCCTGCATTACCACTTCAGTTTTTTTGCCTTACACAGGATTTTCTTTTCCTTTCGTGTGCACAAAAATAAACAGATTTTTTATTTTTTTTTAATCTGGGATGTTGACTTGTCGTCCAAGTCGCATAATTTCTATGTCGCATCCATCTGGATCTTGAAAGCTGTGGGTTTCAATGCATTATTTTGATTATGTAAAGTTTCTGCACTTAAAGGTGTCCTTCAGAGATGAAATTGATATCAATTGTTTCATATGTGGTGGTAAGACAGCAAGCCTAGTTCTCAAACCCTCCTAGTATTTCTTAATTTAGTTGGTACAAAACTGTTCAAATATACTGTGATGTTTTCACAGCTCAGATGATGTTTAGAGGTTCTTATTGACGCTATAAATGTGCTGAGCAGTGGGCAAGCTGTGAATAAAGTTGTTGAGGTTCCTCAAGGGGACTAGTAGAACGATTATTAGACCGTGTGTGTGTGTGTGTGTGTGTGTGTGCGTGTGCGTGTGCGTGTGCATGTGTAACTGTGGGTGATTGTGATGGGTGTCCCTCCCCAGCGTCCAGGGTGAGTGATCAGGGCAGTGTGTGTGGGATTGAATCTTGCCAGGTCTGGGTCCTCTGCTACTGGCTGAGGCCTCTGTTCATTGGCCCCCTGTCTGTCTGTCTGTCTGTCTGTCCGCAAGCATGGCAGCTGCTGCTGATGGGATCATGGCTGTGGATCACTACTGTTAATAACACACTCCACACACCCCTCCTCTCTCTAATTGGCAATGGGTATCGCTAGCTTCAATCTCACAAACACAGGAATGAATTGCCATGTCAGCACAGCATTGGCGGATAACAATCCCTTGTGATAATGTAGCAGGAAAGTTTTGCATCTTGGTTCTGCTTTATTGTAGTGCTGAAACAATGAGTTATGTAATCAATCCAATAACTCATAATAGCAAAAATAACAAACATTCTTTAATGTATTCATATCCAATGTGATCATTTGCTGCTCTGGTTAATTTTTCTATCAGGAGTATTCGCACATGCAGCAAACTTGTATGCAGGCGCGTTGGACAAAAATTCACTTTGATGAAAAAAGGAAAGGCTGCTGTGGTTAATAAAATTACAAATGACTTACATTATACTGTTGGTCTAAGAAAGCTTCCAATATATCAATCTTTATGCAGGCATGTACTGAATGTGATCCCCACATATAAGGCTTATAATGACAAGCTCAAGCTCGCTTTTGAAATGATGAAACAAAGAAGCTACATCAAAGGAAAGTGAGTCAGTGTTGTCGCAAAATCAGAGAGAATTTATAGCGCCTCTGCAGCTCCACAGAGCTTTGTAGCCTTTTTAAGTGCATATCTGTGATTGCTTGGCACTTAGTGTTCTCATCGGCCTCGTTTCCGACATTTGTTTTCAGACGATAGCCAGGCTCTGATTTACTAACTACACTGGCACCAAATGGCACACAAAGTTAGAGACTAGCTGGCAAAGAGAAAATGATAAACAAGTAGAATTGAAATGAAACCTGTTAAAGGCAGTAGTGGAGCATGCAAGAATAATACATAACACCATATAAACATGTATTACACAGCGCTGATAAAAGCTTTGTTCTGATTGGTCAATCAAGGCATTCAGTATTTCTCGATAATGCCCGCTGTTAAGGATAATTCACCGTTGCTGTGGACCTACATGGCGTGCGCTTGAGCTCCTGTTCACCTTGTCTGTCTTTATTTCTCGAGAGCGACCGGTTCGCTGTACATTATCCCTGACTTATATAACCATGTACTGTCAATAAAATTGATTATTATTTCAGCTTTTCAGCAAATCCCTGAGTAAATATCACACACAGAGTACGGATATCAAGATACGGCTGTGTAATTATTGCGAGCAATTTTAATATGAACATAAAACAACATGAGCAGGTGCACTGTGATAATGACCTACAGTGTGGTTTGTGTGGTTCAGTATTGTGTTTGTGTTTGTGTGGCATATTGTGTACGCGCTGCAGCCACATGCCATGTCCCTCTCTTGCTTTGCTCATCTGATAGCTCTGTTCTGATCCGGGCTTTCTCTTTGAAGTCGGATGTAATAAATTTGCTCTCCAATTACACTGTCTGCCTCGGCCTTATGTGCGTGTTTTGTTTGGTGTCCGCTCCAGTTAATTGCAACAGAGAAGTGATGTGTCGTCCTTGAGGTAAAAGCTAATAAGGGTGAGCTGTCTGAATCACTGTCTTCTTCTGCTCTCCCTGGCAGAAAGGTAACAGCATGCAAAATAGAAGGATAATCCAGTTGTTTGTTGCACATAATAACCAGGCACTGATTCTCACCTCTGTATGGACAGCATGCCAGCCTCACTGACAGATCCTAGCTGCTACAAACAAAATAGTTTTTTTTTGCAAGGATTTCTTAGACGTCACATTAACACATTCTTGCGTTGATGTGTGAGCTGGTTCTGGATTCCTCTGATGGTTAGTGTCTTGATGTTTTGAAGTGCAGAGATAGTCCTGTTCCACTATCTTCATGCTATCAGCTGGTATCAGCCCTGACGCCCCCCCCCCCCCCCCCCGTCCCCCGGGGCCCTGCTGTGTCTGTAACCCATCACAGAATGTAAACACAAGGTTGAAAGCGTTCAGCAGACCCCCGCAACACACACACACACACACACACACACACACACACACACACACACACACCCACACCACCCACACAAGGTTCTAAAAGGACCCAGAGACCACCAGCGTCCTTTCCAGAATGTCCATGCTTGGCAAAAATTGTCTATGTACTGAATTGGAGTCTCTTGGGCCAATAACAATAACTGAGAATTGTCCGTTTTTTGTGACACATACCCATACGAGAACAGATAACATTAAACATGCCAAAGATGTGAATACAAATACTAAAACACAATACATTTCTTTTCTCGTTCATTATTTTCTCTTTAAAAGTTCCAACTGTCAGCGATGCAATTAATTAGACCAATTTATCTGCCAGCGACATGATTATACGTCTCAGCGTAACTGCACTCTGAAGCTATATTTACATCCAGTAATTACATCATTATATTCTCGGACATAATTATATTGGCAACAGATATGAAATGGATCCCTATTAATTTCCCTGAGTCTCTCTAATATACAATATTGTAAACATGTAGTCGTAGACTAACTACAGTTTGTCTTTGACGCATTAATTTTATCATTAACATTGGAGCCAAAGTCAAAACAACAACAATCTGAATTTATTGTACAGCAATTAATCTCTGTGGTCTATATTATCTTCTATTGCATTAAATTATTTACGCTATAAAATGCAAAAAAAATCTGTTCAAAGAATGCTATTTTTATATCGATTTTCTTAAAGTGGACCTATTATACTTTTCGACTTTTATGACCTATAAACGTTGTTATAATGATTTATAGTCATGTTTAACCATACTAGCGTATCAAATAATCACGTACATGCATTTAGACGTATTCCCTGCTGACCGTCTGGGGTGGCTGTGCAGAGCACTAAACACTAGGGCAGCCGGTCGAGAAATCACGTGACAAATCGGTTCAGAATTTCCTGATAATTTTGTCGTCACGAAAAGCGGATGTTTCCATGTATGGTAATGCTGCTCAGGCAAGCTCCGGCCATGCCCCCACCTTCCTGCTCTGAAATCTCTCCGCGCGCTGTTGAAAATGTTTCGGAAGGAAGGTAACCAATCACAACGGAGTGGGGTTTGCAGGAGGGGGGGGGGGGGGGGGAAGGGGAGGGAGGCGGAGAAGCACAAAGCTGAGTGTAGAGAGAGACTGCTGTGCTCGCTAGGGTGAGAGGAAGAGTGTCCCGAAAATCTTCATGTTTTTTTGTGATGTGATTTGTGTTAGGTTGGTCTATAGCAGTTTTTAACAAGAAATTAAGACCAGAAAAGTAGTATAATAGGAGATCTTTAATGCATTTGTCATGGGTATACGTTCACCCAGGAACTTCAGCTGGCGTAGTAAAAAACACTACCGCTTTTGTCCAAAGGGGGTGCAAGAATGAACACACACTGAAAGTACCTCGGAGCACCTTTAAAATGCAGATAAAAAAAACTTAAAATCTTCAACATTGAGGAGGCAGGAACATGTGACAGAAAGTGTGACATTTAATAGTGCTCACCTTTGCGGTCTCCCCCCTCTCTACCCATCTATCTAATCACTTCTTATTTGAGCCAAGAACATAAGAAGCAGGAGCTGGGGATAAAAGCTCAAATTGCCGCTGACGCCCTCCAGAAAACCTTTCTTTTCTCTGTGACCTTTGGCTCTCCAATTAACAGCATCCACTCAGTGCACTGGCCGGCCTCTCCTTTGTGGCCGTGTCACGCCAGCAGTGTGTTGGAAAGAACCTTTTGTTTGAGTGGTTACTCATGTCTTTGGCTTTTTTGTTCTCCCAATAGCCCATCATCTGGACACTGTCCTCCTGACCTAACGCCTGTGTGACACATTGCTCTGCTAAACGACAAGGAAAAGGCCACAGCTCAGAGGGGGCTTTACGTTTTATCAGTATGTTCTGCACTGAATGCCTTAAAGGTGCACTGCGTAACTTTGGGTGTGTCAGAGAAAGTGAACCTGGAACACTCTTTGAAGTTAGAAAAGCTTCCTGACACAATTAAGATGTTTGTCAGATTTCACTTTTTGTATGGAGCTGGGGAGAAATATTCATCAAAAAATATTAATTGGGGTATTATTTAATATGACTGTATTCTATATAGCTGGGACATTGAGTATGTTGCAACTAGAGAACAGAGCAGACTAAATGTCTTGAATAAGTATCATCATCAATGAAGTCCTCATTGATCTTCATCATTGGCATTTACATGGTGTTTTGGAACTAGTGTGGGACTTTGGTTTGCCTGTGAGGTTTGCTGTAACTCATTCTTTATATTGTGTCTGAGCTCAGAATGTATAGTAACTATCTTATGTGGTGGCCAGAATTGAACAGTCTCTTACTCTTACCCGAGTTCTCTGAACTAGTTGTGAGTTCAAATCGATACGGGACTGGAGGCTCCCAGTCCCCCACAATGAAACAGTATCAGGTAGACATGAAGAAGAAATGCAGTCGATAATATCACATTATGGTTTGTGTGTGTGTGTGTGTGAATCAAGGTGTGAGACTGAGGTTGACAGTGCCAAGTGAAATCATAATAGAGTTTGTGAGGGCTAGACAGAGTGTGTTATTACTGACTGGGGAGGTGGAGAGGTATAAAATGGCCTGCTGGTATTGGTATTGGTGTGTGTGTGTGTGTGTGTGTGTGTGTGTGTGTGTGTGTGTGTGTGTGTGTGTGTGTGTGTGTGTGTGTGTGTGTGTGTGTGTGTGTGTGTGTGTGTGTGTGTGTGTGTGTGTGTGTGTGTGTGTGTGTGTGTGTGTGTGTGTGTGTGTACGTGTGTTGTTGAGGATTTCCCAGTGTTTCTCATAGATCACACATGTAATTGTACACATGTGACAGCATAGGCGATTGTGTGTGTTTATGTGTAGATAGAAAGTCAAGCATCAAACCCAGTAATACATACTACAGACATATTTGACACACTACACTGACCAGATTAACAGCCTTCTCTTTTGCCAAAGCCCATAATCCTGCCTTCAAAGTCTTCTTCAAACATTCACATTTTCCCCCGATTGTTACTGTGACTACAATTTTCAGATCCGTCTTAACAAGTGGAACACATTTGTTTGGTCATCTTTTCAGTACTGTTCAGCTATACTCCAAAAAATTCGGCATATTATAAAATGAGTGAAAAACTGGATAGAGACAAAATCTAAGAGATTGTAGTTTTTGTTGGGAGATAAACAGTAGTCAATGTGAGCTGGAGGTGCTCGGTGTACTTGAATTGTGGTTGAATAGAAGAGTGACTTTGTATGCAATCGGTTTCAACCACTCACAGTCTTTAATATAACTACCGTACATGCTGTTTTGATTGGCAAATTTTACCCATATAAAGATGATGAAAATTAAATTTGTATTTTGTAGTGTGTGTGTGTGTGTGTGTGTGTGTGTGTGTGTGTGTGTGTGTAGATTTTGTAGCATCTCATGCCTGAATTCAAAATCACATCCATTGCTTATGCAGAACAACAGAAAAGCCAAGCAGATAGTGAAATATCACTTACATGTTATTACCAGCCAAATGAATGAGTTTTCTTGTCACTAGTAATATATCAAACATTTTATTTTTGACGATTTGTTTGACTTATGATTCCTTTTAGGGAAAGATTTCAGTAGTTTGGTGACACCTCTGTGCTGCTGGCACTGGCTGCTCCTGCTAACTGTTCAACCACACAAAACATGTGACTTCAGTAACATCTGCTAGAGCACAGCAACTTAATTACTATAACAACTTAATTAACTTAATTCAATTAGCCCAATTCGAGTGCAATAGTTTTTAATTTCCATGAACAAATGGCTGATTAGTACAGCCATGGATGATTCATTTCAGGATACAAATCTGTGTGAACAAATGATGGAATAAAAATTCTCCGCCTGACTTTGTAGAAGCAAAACAATTGTTGTCCAAACAATCTCAATTTAAAATCTGCTTACTCACTTGTTCTGAACAATTCAACTTCATCTCCAAGTCTTTGTGAGTCTTTGTTGGATTTTTCTTAATTTGTCATAGATCTCATTTGCTTCTCACCATGGAGAGAGTCGTACATTATACGTGAACATTACAGACACAGCGGAAAACATCAGAGTTCGAAAGCAAAAGGGAGCCAGGTGTAAGTGGAGTTTGATTGGAGAATTGTTTGATCGGCTGCTGTTTGCAATGTCAAGAATGAACCATTCAAGGCAAGCTCAAGTCTGTGTGTTGTTTTTGAAATGAAAGACAATAGCAGTTGACATGATGACCTCTATAACGTATATCACCTGAAAATATATGGAACATAATGTTTTGAGGAAAAAACAAAAAAAGAGAAAGAATTTCACCAGAAAGAAAGAAAGAAAGAAAGAAAGAAGATGTTGGGCATACTTATACTGAGCCTGTTTATCCCGTCCATAAAGCCGCAGATTGCACACATACATAGATACACACAGTATACACACATACTCAGGGAGCAGAGTCAACAACAATGTGCACACACACATCTAGCGTCTTTTTCTCTCCGTCCCTTTGTATATATATGTCTCCTCTCCTCTCACATTACATCTCGCTGGTTGACAGTCCCACGGCTATATGAGTGTATCAGATGCCACCTTCCCTACGGCCTTGATACCAGCACTGCCTCTGATTCCATATCGGACATAATCCAGACACTGGCTGCCAACCTCATCACCTCATCAGCACTGTCACTCACAGTGTTGTCCCCAAGCACAGACACTCACTCACACTCACACATACCGCACACTCAAGCTCACACATACATACGCTCATACACACGCATGAGCACACACAGACTGATACACACACACACACGCACGCACACACACACACACGCACACACACACACAGACAGAGCAATAAATACTGACATACACACAAGCACACACACACACACACGCACGCACGCACGCACGCACGCACACACACACACACACACACTGTTTCCTCCACTCTGAGGTCAAAATCCTCCCTCCTAACCCATAGAAAAAGCCTTTCTGCGGGATCTGCCTTCTCAAGCATGAGTGAAGCGACTTAATAACAAGAGATGCTTGGCGTGACCCCTCTGTCACCCTTCTAAAGAAGAGAGAGAAAGAAAGATCTTCTATCTAAGTCTGTAACCTTCTATATCACACATTCCTGCATCCTTCCCCCAAGTGTGTTGTCTACATGCTTGGCCCCTTTTCCCTTGGGACCCTTATAAGGTCCCCCCCCCCCCCATCGTAGTTCAGGCATTAAAGAGATTGGTGGGGTCGTGCTATTGTGTC
Organism: Ammodytes marinus; assembly: GCF_949987685.1. Taxonomy (NCBI): domain Eukaryota; kingdom Metazoa; phylum Chordata; class Actinopteri; order Uranoscopiformes; family Ammodytidae; genus Ammodytes; species Ammodytes marinus. The sequence continues at coordinate 25,207,811 of NC_137216.1, forward strand.
GAATTAGACACGGTCAATGTATCCATGGCCCGTACCAAACCCCCTGAGGGCAAGAGTGGGAGAGGTTGAATAGGATGGGAATATGGTGGCAATATGCATCCGTGGTGCGGTTGTCAACGTTTATCGCCATGTTCTAAAGTCTGCTTTGATTTGTTAGTTTCATTAAACGGGGACGCATGTAAACACACATGGTGTGGTGCATGTGTACTTGTTGGAAAGTTAAAGTGGCTACGAGGAACTTTCAGTTTGTGTTCATTCTAAAGGGCCCCTATGGGCAAAAGCGATAGTGTTTTTTAGGACATAAGCTGTTGTTCCTGGGTGAGCTTACCCATGACAAAGGCATTGAGAAAAACTATATAAAAACAGCGTTCTTTGCACTGCTGGTCTCGTTTACTGTGACATGTCATTTATGATCATCAGAGGAAATATAAGACTGTTTCAGAAGATATCAAAAAGTTCCTTGTAGCTACTTTAACATGGAACTTGGTCTTCGACTGAGCAGAAATAACAGTGAGATAACGTGACAAGTGTGAAATGAGCTCTGCTGCATTTTGTTCTGTTCTAAAAAACCCTGCTTGATTCACACTCAGAGTCTGAGGCATCGATCTCGTGCTGAGGGGAAACAGGTGTTATTTCTCCCCTCTGTTGTAATTCATTTTTCGAGCACGCCAGAGAATTCCCCGTGAGCTTTTTTAGATGAGGAGGAGGTATTGGCGTTCCTGTGTGTGCCCGCCGTACATGCTAATGATGAGCGACCACAGCATTGCTCTGTGGAGGCACAACACATTTCTCATGCAGTTAAAGCTCTGGAGGGGGCTTAACTTGAAGAAATCCTGCTTAAAAAAGATGGTTTACAATGATGTCTAATCACTTCTAATGAATCATAGAAATACAATGGGACAAGAAGTCTCCTGTGGGGGCTTTGCTGCACAAATCACCAGTTTAGTTTTTTAACTGCTTTCCGTGATGACAGATTTCGCTTTTGTCTTTTTTTAGCTTCTTCTTCTTCTTCTTCCCCCAATGGTCCCACACACTTCCTTGTTTTGTTCTGTTCCAAAATGGCATCAAATAGGCACTTTTCTTTTCTCACAGGCGGGCCCGCTGCTCGCTTTCCCGACGGGGCCAGGTGCAATCCAATCAGTGTCGTAACAGATCCTGATCGGATTGAGGCTTAGGGAGTTTAAGCTTTGAGTTATAATTAAAGATGGACCTCTTGCAGGATATAGGATATAGGTTGAAATGCTGAAGCAAAAGTGCAGTAGACTCTTTGAAACTACGTGGCCCATATGAGAGGAGGAAGAAGAGAAGGGGGTTATAAAAAATGAGATCGGGGGAAGGCTCTGCTGCCCCGACGAGTGAGATGTGCTCTGAATATGGCCACGGATGCATTTTTGAAAATCAAGTAATTATGGCCTCCTGACAGGCCCTCTGTTAGCCGCTTTAGCTCAGGGCGAACGGTAACATTTGGAGCTGACGAGGCTGTCAGGCGCAGATTCAGCAAAGTGGACGAGAGAAGTGGGAGAAAGATTTTTTTTTTCTGGAATTACTATTTTTAAATCTTCTCTCCTTTGTCTTCTTAGAAATGAGAGTTGAGTTGTGTACATAGTCATATGCAGCACATTCATACAGTATTTTCACTAAACTTAAACATCTACAGTATATTGCTCACATTGGCCCTAATTCAAGCATCTCATTATCCTAAGCACTTCACTTCCTCGCACCGTGTTGCATCAGCGGGCAGCCTGCCATCCAACTAGCCCCCCCCCACCCCCCCACCCCTCCGGGAGACTGTCGAGGTCTGCGCCGAAACACACTCAACCTGGTTCCTGCAAGTTGCCGCTCTGTTGCCATAGATACACGTTGGCATTGGCAGGGACTTATAAGAGCGCTTAGGAAAGGTTGAGATGTGCCGGATGCAATCTAGGTAAAAAGAGAAGAAAATATTCTTTAAAAAAGGAGAGATTACCTTGTTTATCTAGGGTGAGCCCTCTGAAATGATCTTTAGCACCAAGACACTTCAGTCATTTTTTCTTTTTTTTTAGTTGTACATGCTTTGGGTTGTTTACAACAAGCTGTACCGGTGAGATATTAGTAATGCAAGAAACACCTTAACAGCGAAACACACTGCCTCTAGCTTTTAAACATTTAGGTCACACGGTGTGTTTACTGTAATTGGCAGAGTACACAGCCAGAGGTGAGAAGGTATACATGAACTCAATTATGGCACTTCATTACAGTTGTTTAAGGTTGTGGTTATTCATAGAATTGCATTTACATTTTGACTTGATTTCCAGACTTTTTAGTGACAGAGGACTGCATTTGTAATACAACAGTGACAGTATCTAAACTTAGTTACCGGTTGCAGATTTTCATTGTAGTATATTTAGTTTTTACAAAAGCTGGTAAATATAAAGCCTTGTTTTAGCTGAATTACCTATTATCTTTTATAGGTTGCATACATTTTTTAGAAGCATGTTATTGTCAGTGAACTTGACTGAGAAACATGTTTTTCACTAAACAACCTTGTATCAAACAAAAAACATTTGCTACTACTGTGATAAAATAACTTGAATAGAAAGCAGTTCACCCTTCCCTGGTGAATGGTTGTTCAATGTTTGTTTATCAAGCGAAAGGTGCAGGACAAAGCATACAGTATTTTCACACCTTTAAGTTTGAAGCAGGACAAGCTATAGTGTGGGTTGTTGTTCAAAGTGGCTCTTGTGTTGTGTATAGTACGCTGCTAGAAATATAAAATCCACCTTTTTGATTTCAGATTTTTTTCCTCAAAGGAGAGCACAGGGCATGGGGTCTACAGAGCTGCCGTGTTTGCTGTAGGAATTTGATTTCAGTTGGACTTCTCCTGTGTAAAAGACCAAAAAAATCCAATATTTAAGGTTTTTTGAAAATGCATTGCCTTTTATGTCAGCTCTCTGAAAAGATCAGGAAGAATCTAAAAACCTTGAAAAATACATGCATTCCGCTTCTTTACATATGATGGAGAGGACGTCCAGCAACAGGTGGTAACACACACTGAGGCAGGCAATAACGCACAGCCCCTCACCCCACACTCTCTGTGCATGTATATGAGCCACTAGTACAGAAACTTTTCAAAAGGACCCAAAAAAGTCATCATCCTTTGTAAGCACCACTTTCACATAAGGCAGTAATTCTTACTGCTTCCTGATCACAACAATATTGACAAAGAGTGGAGCCTGGACATCTGTTAGTCCAACCCATACAAGTATACGCTGTGAGTCCTCGGCACATAGTGCACCTTTAATCACATCCGGGAAGATGTCTGAATGACTGACTGGTGGACAAACAGTGGCACAGTGAGTCTTTTTAAAAGCATCTACTGTGTGTGTGTGTGTGTGTGTTTATGGAGACAGCTCATCAAGTCGTATGGATCGACCTTGTTCCTTGCTGACGAACTGTTGTTGCTATTCCAGAACACAACAAGGAAATTGAATGGACTCAGGTCTCTTTCGAGTGGCTTTTAAAAAGCACACATACACACACACACACACACACACACACACACACACACACACGCGCGCGCGCACACACACAGGAGTGGATGTGTGGCACACAGCATGAATCCGTTCTGCCCACTCTCTGTTACCCAAGACTGAGTGTGACCAGCTTCCCAAGGCTGGATTTTGACAGTTTTCGGAAATTCGACTGTTTATGTGTGTGTGTGTGTGTGTGTGTGTGTGTGTGTGTGTGTGTGTGTGTGTGTGTGTGCGTTTGTGTGTGCGTCTGTGTGTGTGTGTGCGTCTGTGTTTGCCCAGCTGTGTGACATGACTTTTTACCGAAATTTTTTGACATCACCGCACTAACCTCATCCTGCTGCTGACAGTATGGTTCCCTTTGTGTGTGTCCGTAACAAGATAACTCGTCCACCAAACGTCTGAACTCACAGCGGACTCGCGGTCATCCGTCATGATCCCCTGTCCTGTCTGCTCTCAGTCCGGCTTTTAGACTAATGAGAGGATTTGTGGAGTCAGCCTTTGACTTTCAGGACTCCGGGATTTAATGTGAATTAAGCACCTGCCAACTCCACTCCAGCGCATGATCGAAACAAAGAAATGCGGGCTGTTCTATTGGACAAAACTGATATATATGTCATCTTGGTTCTTTCCCCATGTTTCACCTCTACTGTCAGCTATCTTCATAAAAGTCAAAAGTGTCAGGACAATACAAAATGAATGTAGAGACCACAAAAGGAATCATTTTCTATACAATTCATGCCAAGGTAACAATCTCTTTAATATCTTTGTTATACCGCTTTACAGCGACGCTGGACGTACCGTATTACCACATTTTTTGGCTCAATGGGCCTTGATTTTTCAGGAGTGAATGTCAGTTTTGTGGAATAAATCTCATTCACTCCACTTTGCTTAATTGAAAATGGCCAAGACTTCCAGAATTAAACGTGGTTTGCCAGACCAGTGTCAAAACCTGTGATAATGTGAATGATCCTATAGCATTGAACCTCCAGGGTCACCGCATGAAGTGATTTCCTAAATGCAGTATCACTGGGTCTAGAACAGTGATTGTTATAGTTGCTGCTATTGAACCTCAAAAACTGTTGGCATGGTTTCCTTCCCGCATACCATAATGAGCTATTAGCCAAAGTATATTATTAGCCTTTATTACATGGCACTTATAAATCCTATGTTCTGATTGGTCAATCATGCATTCCACAGGTCTGTTATTTCCAGCAAGACATACCTCTGTCAAGGATTGAATGACCGTTGCTAAGGGTCTACGTCATCATTTTGATACAATATTATAGGTATTCTAAAAATGTGCTGAGGGTCAACCAGGGGAATGACAACAGGTCTAGAGGACAAGGGGTCAGCATGCGTGGGAGACCATTCAGACGTCAATGGCTTCATCCATTTCTGAGAATCTCGACCTGATGGCACATTCCAATGTTCATGCATGCTTACTGAGCAAACAACTCTTTGAAAATCAGACATAAAGCTGCAGGCATACTTTGCATGTGTGTGTTAGTCTGTAGAGGAGTATAAGGCCCTTATTTATGTTGTTATGGCAGTTCAGTCTGGATGGCAAAGTGAGTGCATGGTCAAAACCTTTTCTAACAGAAACAAATATGTCTGTATTAGTGTGGGGATGGCCCGATGATGCCGTTAAAATGCCCTTGGTAGACACTTTATACTTTTGAAATGGGCCTGTATTTAGACAGATGTAATGTAATGTAACTTTATTTAAACAGGGACAATATACAAAATAAACATTAACCTTGTTAAGAGCAAGAAGAGATGCAGTTTACCAGGTTTTAGCAAACTGCTATTTTCCACCTGTAGATCTGAATGATGAACACAAGCTTTGTAGAAAGTGTCAAACACATGTACGTATGTTTTGATGAATATTTCAAGGATGCAACAATAAGAGAGAGCAAGAGAGAAATGGATGGATGTATCACTAAAACTGCACTACTTTGTATTTTATTGTCTCACCTGTACTTGTAGAAACACAGCAATGCAGACCTTTGCATCTTTTAACTGCGGTGCTGTCTTCAATTTGAATGTGGCCCCAAGCCCAGACGAGTCAAGTCGAGTGCAGACTGAGTAACTTGAAATACTTCCACCTGTTTTCAACAACAGTATGTTTGTTGGCAGTAGCTAGGGGGGGGGCCTGTTGACTCCACTTTTTGTTATGGCAATCATGGGCCCCTCTGTGCATTTGTCTAATTAGTTAGCAGCTGCAGTGAGAGGCATAATTGATTGCAGTGCAATGTGGTTGATAGGCAACTCAACCAAGCTAATAATTTGTTATTGATTGAAGCATTAGGGAGGGAAAACACTACGGAGAGACGTAACCCCAGCCAAAGTGCTGCGGAAAGTTGATGCTCTCAATTTTTTAATCTACTTAAATTATATTACACCTCGCCAAGCTAACATTGTGAGGAGCGCAGGGAGGGAGATGATGAACTGCTGGTTTCAACTCAGCACTGTGAACTCATATGTTATGAGTGGAAGAGATTACATTTACTCAGGAAGCATGAGGGTGTATCTATGTGTGTGTGATTCTTGTGTGGGAACATTTGTGTGGCCGTGTCTGTCTGCTGGCTGGATCTGCTTACATAATACTTGAATATAAAGGTCAAAAAATAACTTCTTCATTCATGTGTTGATTTGGATAACACACATGTGGTATGAAAGTCTTTTGAATGTACACAAATCAATGTAAATCGTTGTGCAAACATTTTTCCAGCACATCCCCTAAGATGCATCCACGTTAAGTGACTTAATTTCTGCTCCGTTCGCCTGTGAAAACCTTCCGCCTCATTGAACAGTCCACTGCTACATTCAATTTTCAAACATTAATCAGCCATTAAATTATAACTCCCAAAGTTTAATTGCACATTTTAAGTCGTTATCTCGAGGTCAGAGGTCGGGTGCTTCTTTGAGACAGCTCATTACTGAAGCTTGAGAGTTTTTCCGGGCAGTTTTTTTCCACTCTGTGTCCTTCACACGCTTCCTCCCTCTCCCTCTCTCTCTCTCTCTCTCTCTCTCTCTCTCTCTCTCTCTCTCTCTCTCTCTCTCTCTCTCTCCCCTTCTTCCCCTGTATCTTAGTTTACTCAGCCTTGCATATCTCGTCTTTCCAGTAACCCTCTGGTTACCTAACATACTTTGCTCTTATCCCACGTTTGTGTCCATTTTTACCCAATTCTTTTACCTTTGCATTATTCTTTCATTCTCTTTCCGTTTTTCTTCGCTCTATTCTGAGGCGGAACACCCCTCAGGAATTTGAAATCGGAGCGAAAGACATGATTTTGAAGCAAGATTCTTCTTTTCTTTGAACACACGTGTAACGAAAAAAAATGTTGTATGTTGTAATTCGGTGCTAAAATTGCCTATCTCCTCTCCTCTCCTTTCCTCTTATAGCTGTATCCCACCAGAGGCCCACCTTGGCAGTTAGAGGAGAGGTCGTCACCATGACAGCGTCCTCACAGGACTCCCCTCCCTGGTCTATGGCCGGCCTCTTCCTGCTTCTCCTCCACCTCCTTCCAACCATCGTCTTCACACAGAACCCTGCTGTCACCACCACCACCCAGACGCCATTGTTGTTTGACCCGCTCACCCAACCAGAGTGCACCAAGAAAGAACATCCAAAGGTCTCCATCCAAGGTCAGACATCATCCATCTACTGTATAACCACTCTTTTAAAGGTGCTACGAGGAACTTTTTTAATATTTTGGAAACAGTCTCATTTTTCGTCTGATGATCATAAATGACACGTGACAGCAAACCAGACCATCAGTGCAAATAATTCTATTTTTTATATTGTTTTTCTTAATGCCTTTGTCATGGGTACGCTCGCCCAGGAACAACAGCTGGCGTAATAAAAAACACTACCACTGTTGTCCAAAGGGGGTGCAAGACTGAACACTAACTGAAAGTCCCTCGAGGCACCTGTAATATAAATGTCTGATGATGCCATACTCACTATGTTTAAATACACAAGAACACTGGTCATTTACTGAACCAGTAATGAGATTTCCTCATCCGTATGCTGTTCTCTAGTGTCATTTTCCGTTTGAGTGAGACATTGGATTTAATTACTTGTATGCAAGGGCCCACTGCTCTTTAGTAATGATGTTGACTTTAATCCTGTCGCACCATGGCTGTCTGCTTTGTACATACACTCTTTAAAAAAAAACCCTGGTAGAAAGTGAACACGTGGTGGAGAAATATGGCTTCTCCAACTGAGTTTACCATGGTTGTCCCTTGCATGAGCCACTGAATGCATGCAGAGTAACACAAGAATAAGGGAGACTTATATACCTTCAACCTTGCCTGCTGTTGTGGTTTAAAATATCAACTGATATACAATGAAAGTGTTCAAGCCGACTTTAAGGGTTTTTCAACAAGGCTCAGTGCAGCACTTTATTGCTATCATGTTTCTCACTGGGGACATATCTCTGTGTATACAGCACATGCCTTAGAGACTTTAAAATCATTGGATGTGCTGCTGTTTATCCATTACCATTTTTAGTATGGAGACATATCCAAACCACTTTACACAGCGACAAAATAAAGTGGTTTCATAAAAAATATCCCTATGCCAGCTGCAACAAAAACCCTCACAGTTTGGCATTCAGGCAGGTCAGCATGCGGCTATGAAAGAACAATAAAAAGCAGAGGGGACAAGGGTAGAAATGATTGTATGGAATAAAAACTCACTATCTAGCCCCGTTCCATATGTACAGCGGGCCAAGTAACGAGGTATTTCTCATGGCGTGAAATAGAGACAGAACAGTTTGGTGCACGGAATGGCAGATAGCTTTGGCAGAATGAAAGGTAAACAAGCACACAATTGCAGTGTTTATTTTTGAATGAGGGCTGTTTGTGTTTCCGTCGCCAAGAGCTCTGACGAAGATTGGAGGACCACAAAATCGCTGGTGGGGATCGAGGACAGAACACTCCCAAAAAAAAAATTGAAGAGGTTGCCGGAAGGTTTTTGTGTGATTAGAAATATAATCTGTCCCCCTCCAAACCATATTGCAGACATTTCCTCAAGTCCTTTCAGGGTGTTTTGGACTGCAGTATTTTTCCTCTCCCAGTCTCCCTCTCTGCTTTAGGGCCAGCTCACCTGTGTGTTGTGATGGGCTGAAGCCTGGCTAATGGAACTGTAGATTGACTTAAAGAGCTCTGTGCCATTCACTCTTTATTCCCTAGACTTTCTGTGTTAATAGAATTTTTTAAGTTTGAAAAGTGGAGCCCTTACCTCTTTTGTATTGGATTTTTTTTAATCTATGGAGCTGCTGAAATGGCTGTTTTCATTCCCCCCACAAAGCTGAGCTGAGGTCACCTATAAAACGCCTCTGTCCTGCTTCACCCACCAGGGCCTCCAGATGTCCAGATTAGTCCCAACTCTCCGTCTGTGCCTCACTTCAAAAGGCTCTGCCACTTGAGAATGGCTCCCATGGCAAGGGGAGCTGCAGGGCTGCATGCCTGTCAAAGCAGGCAGAGCGAGGGGGCATTATGTGGAGGCAGCCGCATAGAAAAGGCCTGCACAATGGAAGTGTCTGCAAGAACCTGAGATTAGCCCTCTGTGATTGATGAGCGTTTTATAGCGTTTGGCGAAGCGCTACTTCAGTCACCTGGAGGAGACCAGGGAACCGGCTAAGAAGATTTTACTATGGGCTTGCATACTAAAGTATACATACATGAGTGTATGTGTGCCTAAAATGACAAGTCATATTTTTGCTGAAAGCCGAGGGGAGCTGCAGACTCGGGTGAATAGTCACTAAAGGTTTTGTCATTAGAAGCGACCACTTTCACATTTTATTTATTTATTTGATAGGGACAGTGCACATTAACTAACATCAGCATCACAAATACAAGACGTAAACATGCCAGAGTTAGCAAACATGCTAATTTGCATCTGTAGTCCTTGGGCAAAGGGAAAAAACAGACATGGTCACACTGTTGTCACATTTCTGCAATATTATAAAGAGGATGATAAAATGAAAAAATAATGATTGTATTTGTATGGCACAGTTCTAAACATGCACCAAGATGTATAATGAAAAAGAAAAGTACTATATTATTTGATTAGTATGGGTTTTACATTGGTAACTAGAACTTCTACCCAAACCAAACCCCCTCTAAGCTTATTTTGTGTGTGTGCAAATGTATACATACAGTACTTCACTGAAACCTCCTTCCCAAGGCTAATGCTAAGAAAAATAATTGGTTTGGAAAATTCCTCTTGGACAGACATGATTTTTCTACCTAACCACAATGCTACAAATCATTAGAGAAATCCCACGTCAAGATGTGACAGGATGCAAATACTTCTGTTGACAGCAGTGAAGACGCAGGAGGACGGTTAAGACAAACATCTCGAGGGGAATCAAACAGCTTTACTTTGGTCTCGACAGCAGCATTGTTGTTTTGCCAATCTCCTAAGAACACGCCATTAATGCTGCAGACCATGTTTGTGTGTGTGTGTGTCTGCCGTTCCAAAAGACGTGCCGGTGTTTTTATTGTCAACCACACACCACAGAATACAGCATTGGAAGCACGTAACCTCCACCCACAGGCACACACTGTTCGAAAAGCACAGCCAGCTCATGATCTAGATGGATGATACTATGGTTCTCGGCACAAGACTTTGTGTCTGATAAGAAGAGCATGGCATAAGGGCAGCGATTGGAACGCTCTGAATCTAGATATGGCAGTCTGTTGTTGTTGTTTGGGTGTTTATGGGAGTCAGTTGTGCATTATTATGTTATTGGGCACCTTAAGAACTGGCTTAAGGAGTGTGCTTAAAGGGTCAGCCTGATAAGGGAACTAGATACAAGTCTGCACCTTCATCACAACCACTGCTTAACTATCCATCAGGCAAAACAATAAGGTGTATAGGGTAGTAAGTAAGGGATAATGTAAAAAAAAAAAAGATTTATCCTTGACGGCGGACATTATCCAGAAATAACGTCCCGTAGAATGCCGTGATTGACCAATCTGTACACAGCATTTATCAGTGCCGTGTAATAATGGTTGATAATAAGTTCTTTGGCTCAGGCCTACACAGAGAAGATTAGAAGTTGCCTGATGGATAAGATGGCTTCCACCCTAGGTTATCTGCTCTGCTCAAATTACTCTAAGAGAATAGAAATAACCAGTCTCCATGCTCATTTTCTTTTCAATTCCTTTGCAAATCTTTTTCTATTAGCTTTTCATACTCTCTCTTCTTAAGCCCGGCCTGTCAGTATCATTGCCCATCTTATTATCTTATCTCGCATCCATTCTCCTTGCGCCTCTCAATCTGCCATGTCATTTTCTGTCCTCTCTCTTGTCTTCCTCCTTCACTTTTTGTTCATTCTGCCCATTCCATCACCTTTTCCCTCTGCCTCAGCCCACTCTTCGTATGCTCTGTAATAGGCGGAAAAAATGTATCGCACCCTTTTGTAGTACGAGTCCTTCCATCTCTCCATTTCATCGTTTTCGGTAATGGTTCTGTCATTTAGCCGTCGTGTTGCCATCTGAAGGGCGTTCTCCTGCAACATAAGTGCAATGCCCCTGGAAAAGATGTAAGTGTTCACTTGAAAGAAAAAAAAAAGCATTTCTGCAAATTTCCCCCGATCTTATATATTTTCTACTTTACATTGCTGTCTACCTTTTCGCCATGCACCTGCCTCCGATTCCCCTTATGATTACAGTGTTGGGGCTTAATTGGAGTGGGGTAATATTAGAGCTGTGGTGTGTTTTGCAGCCATCAATCAAGCAGCTGAATGGTTTGCAGTTAAGCATTCCGCTAGACTAGAGCAATCCTCTCACCCACTGATGGTATGTCTGGATATCTGATGCAGGGCCCGAGAGATAGCAAAGAGGTGTAGAGAACAGACACAATTTTTAAAGGCATATTGGACTGAAAAAGGAGAGAGGCGCAGCAGTGAAATTAGCTCTTTACTTGCTTTTCCGAGCCTATGCTGTCTCCTTGAACGGTCCCTTTCAGACATGTCCCCTCATTGTGTAAATGCATTGGTAATTGCACATGTCCTCCTCATGTTTGAATAGGAGTCACCTTTCCAGTCACAGTATACGTCCTTCAGTAATCTCTCCCTATGTCCACAGAGGGTAAATAATACCCATGGCATTTCTGAGCAGTAAAGTGAATTTTTGGGGGGGAAATATAGCCTAGGGTTCAGCACATTAATTAATTTATTCAAGTATAATTTCCCACACCGTGAAGAAATTAAAATCAAGTGGAATGCCCAAAGCGCTATGAAGGAGCCAATTTGGATTTTGTCAGTCAATAAAAATAATTAGTTTTTTTTCCCTTTTTAATTATTTCCTCTCATATTTCCGGTGGTCAAAGAGTAAAAAAAACCTTCAGGAGAACTCCAACATCATCAGACCATACAAGTCTGAAAAAAAATGTCAACTTGCATTCGTAACCAACTTCCTACACAGTGTGAATAGTCTGGCAAAAACACATCCTTTGAGAAAAACTGAAATGATATGAGAGTCACGGCCTGTTCAGCAGTCAGTCTGCATGAAATAAGCATATTCAATTATTTCACTTCTGTCAGAATTTTGCCAGTTTTATAAAATAAAAAGCAGATTCAGAATACTTTATTCATTCTCAAGGGGCAAGTCATTTTTAAAGTCTATCCTGTCCATGTAAATACAATAAATAAATACATCACTAACAAACTAACAATCTACTACTACTACTACTAAAAAGATTAACATCAGCATCAGCATCACCGTGCACAGATCAATGGTTTGTGTATTATAGCTTTATAGCTGAAGAATGAGTTCATTTGTGTATAGTTTTGTTTTCTGTGCTGGCACATAGTAGCGCATTGGACTATGGGAAAAATAATCAGTAAATGGATGTCATTGATTTAGCTCTAGCCTTGGATTTGCAAGCACAAGACAGACATCTTTATCGCTAGCTGACTGAGAGGCTATTACCCTCCTGGCCCCTTAGCGCCGCTCATCCTCTGACTGCTCAGTCCCAGTCTCTCTCCGGGATACTTCCCAACCCAACACTGCCTGTAACCTGCACACAGACACACACACACGCACGCACGCACGCACGCACGCACACACACACACACACACACACACACACACACACACACACACACACACACACACCACTATCTGAGTTCAGTCAAGTGGGAGGAGGAGAAGAGGAGGACGGGCGGATAGATAGAGGGAGAGTTATGCTCCACTGGGGCACAGCTGCCTCTCTCTCAAACTATTGCACTGTGCAAGCCAACGTCTGAAGTTAGAATAGAGAGGAGATAGCAAAGAAACGGGACAGGCAAGACTGGGGCCAGAGACGTGTACACATCGGGTTCTGCAGGGAAAGTTGTGCTCCTTCAGTATTGACTTGTAGTAGAAAATGTTGGGAAATGTTGCATTTATGGGGCTGGCTTTAAGCATTATCCGCACGGAAATATGCTTACAGTAAATGGATATTGTATGCAAATGTTCATTATACAGGATGGATCCATTTCTTTTGTCATTATTTGTCCATTATTGTTATTTTCACATTTCTTGCTGTCCGTTGAGCAAAAAGTATTCAGTATGCAATCATACACTAATTGACACTGGAGGTGATGCTTTATTAACAGAAGCATTTGCCAGATAGCGGCCCGCTAGGTTAACAATATTGGATCGACAACCTTGCCCCCGAAGAAAAAACATTTTTAATATTGCCTCTTGTTTTTCTAGTGAGTCTTACTCCTATTAGCAAGACATTGTGTTTCCCGTGTTCTACCCCGAAGGTAGATTATGATAGACAGCCACCTCGACTACAATATGTGTCATTCATAGCTCATTAAACAGTGCAGCGCTTGAGGGCAAAAATCAACTAGATGCCTGATTATAATGCTAATGATAAAAAAATAATATGATACTGTGCAGGATGGTATTCGGTGAACATTTGCTGTCAGACTGACTGCGGATGGAAAAGCCCAAGTGAAGAAAGTAAAGATTGAAATACTTTTTTAAAGGTCATCTGAACACAGTGGTTTGTCGAGCACTTTAAAGGCACGAGGCACTTCCTGACTCCAATCATCCAGGGATAGTTAGAGGACTGAGGATGCCTCTAGAACATTTTTATTACACTGTCACAGTGAGCAGCGTTCAATGGAAGGAATGTGGCGCAATTGTTGGACAAAGTGTCCAGTTCTCTTAACACAACCGTGGTTTGGACAGAAAAGGCCAGTGAGTGGACGCAGACAAAATGCACCTGATCTATCACCTGAACCAAGGAAGAGCATCTCTGTGAGGCTGTGCTTTGAGCTAAATGATACCATACACCACATGCCGTTGAAAACAGCAAATGTGGAATTAATGATACCGCAAAAGAAAGTGAGAGAATCACCAAATTCATTAGGGACCAGGAATGCCTGTACAAAGTTATATGGCAATACATCCAACAGTTGAGGATTATCACTCCATGGTATAACTATTATATACTGTATCTTCTATGGTTCATCCAGGAAACATGTACTTTCCGGTACCAAAATCCTTCTATATTTGAGTTTGCACCATGCCCTTAACGGCTGACACCGTACACCCAGGTCAGAGAGGGACAAAGTTTGATGGGCCAGCCAGCAGACGGACCCAGTGGCCCAGATTAGAAGGGATTAGATGAAGTTTAGATTGGTTTCCAGCCCTTCCTCTATAAGCTTTAACTTCAGGGAATCTCACATTCCATCAGGTTTGAAACGATAAACGGATTGGATTGCACTGGAGCTGTGTGGTTTTTTCTCTGCGTGTGTGTGTGTTCTTGTAAGTCTGTGTGTGTATGTGTATGTGTGTGTGTGTGTGTGTGTGTGTGTGTGTGTGTGTGTGTGTGTGTGTGTGTGTGTGTGTGTCTGTCTGTGTGTGTTTGTGTGTGTGTGTGTTTGCAAAAACTCTGTGTGTGTTTGCACAAACAAACGAACACACACACAGATTTTTTGGATCAGCAATATTTTGTGATTTCATTCCCTCAGCTCCATAATATGTTAGCATTTTCCATCTTAGACCGCTCTTCATCCAAACTGCAGCCTTATATAGCGATACTGGTTATGTCGGAAGTATAAGCACAGTTGGAATGTTTAAAAGTTCTTAGACAGAGAGATAGAGATGGATAGAAGGTTTATGATTTATGTCCGTGCGTGACACATTTTGTCGGCCACTGTCCTCATCCGTCTCCTCGTCCCTCTGGCAGCCATGGGCCTAATGCATTAATCCATCTGAAATAAGGACGCAATAATCGTTCATCAAGGCTAGACTAGCTTTGGGCCTGTGCGATTCAACCGGGAGGGAGGGAGAGGGGGGTGGGTGGGCTTCCATATTCATCCTGCTTTATTGTCCTGTCTTTGGCCCCACCACTCAGCCAGACAGTTATGAGGGTAAAGAGTGAGCAGTGCATAAAAACACTTGTAAGCAGGAGGATAAATGTCAGTCAATTGAAAGACCCCTTACTGTCAGGAAGACCTTTTCTCAAGCCCAGGGTTCACAAGCTCTCCTGTCTCCTACTTAATCGCATTCACACAGGCTTTTCTTCTTTTTTTTACAAGCTTTTCAAATACACCCATGAGGTTGCGCAAAACAAGTTGACAGTATACGCTCCGTAATGCTTCTTCGGTTCGAAATTTGAAGTGATTTATGCCCCACATTAAATCCTCTGAACTGAACGCTAACAGCTCCTGTTTTAACTATTATGTGCAAAATGCTCGAGTGGGAATAATTCTCTTGTTATCTGTTTTTTTCCCCCCGCTGCACATTCTTATTTTATGGTTCATGTCGTATGCTCTGTTTTAATGATCTTGTTTTTTACGGTGGTAAATAAGTCACGGTAACAGCCTGTCATTTGTCTAAATGACATGCTTTTTTTTATTTGTGTGTGATGTTTTCCAGAATATATTTAGAACGTTATATAGGGAGCTGGAGTTTGGATTTAAATGGTGCTGTATTTACCCCTGCACCACAGGCTGCCTTCTACTTTTTTGGACCTCAGTTTTCATCTTTTGCCACAACATTTCTCCCGTATAATCTCTCCACTTGTCTCCGCTTTCACCTCTACCCTTCTCCCTTGTTCGGTATCGTGATATGACTTTGGATGGGTGTGCGAAAAATGTGTTGACGGGGCACCCATGGAAAAGCTCTTATTTTTCCACTGCTAGCTACTGCTGTTCGAATTCGTTGGCACATCTGTTACCGTTTGAAATTGTTAGTATTTCAGAAGTTTGAAGTGTGTGTACATATGAAAGATACATGTTCACCACACATGAATAATACATTATCTCAAGAAAAGATGAGTTAGTTAGATAGTTGGCTCAAATGGTTTAATAGTTCTTAACTTTATAATTTCTACAGTGCACAACAATCCGACAAAGGCTCTTTTGAACCATATGAGGCCTGTTGTAGTATGCTGAACATGTCATTGCTTTTACATGTTGGTGTAAAAGCAATCCAGTGAGGCTCTCTCTCATTAGTTTTTTTTTTGTTCTGGATTTTGGCGCAACCAATAAATCATTTGTAAAACTCATGCTGTCAGCAGTTAAGACAGCTGCAGTATAACATTAACATTGCTCTGCGACGTTTGGACTATTTCAGTTTTGTCATCAGTAAACACAGCCCCTCAAGCAACAGAAGGGGACACAAAATAAAGCAGTGAATCATGTGCTACAACTAGAATGCTCTGATTGTGTTGTAAAGTCTGTGTGTGTGAATGTGGGCTTTTCATGACATTGAGACTGCACCGCAATTCAGTCTTTACCATTTGACACTTTTATGTGCAGATCATCTTCCCAACGTTAACGAGGTGTTGCTGTGCTTGTTAATGCAGTCAGTGTTTAATGGACTGATTTAGAGAATTTTTAATGATCTCATTTGCGTGTTTCAATCATGATTACATTTACAGGGACATTATGCACACACACACACACACATACGAGCTCGTTTTTTTTACACAGAACTTAAAGCAAAATCCCATGTTTGTTTTGGCTTCTTTAAGTCTACTTCAAGTTTGTTTACGTAAGCTGCTCCCCTCATTGGCCTATGCTGCCATCAATCAGACAGTAGTTATTTACAGATGGTCCCGAGTGCCGGCTTGCACCTCCTTGTATGGTTTCTACTCCCATACCGCCTGTCAAAGATGGTCAACCCTCAGATAAATACTCCAATATGAGAAATGGGTACAATAATCTACAGCATGTGCATATATGTAACATAAATGTTTATAGAGGGAGGGAGAGAGAGATAACTAGCAAATATACTTTAGAATTGCACATGGAAGTCCAGTGATTTACTATGTGTGTATTGGTTATCAGTGATCTAATCCTGTGTGTAAAGAAACGTGTAGTGGTTAGAGCGCTCGCCCATAGAGACTCAGTCCTCAGAAGCAGCAGACCATAGGTTTGAATTCAGCCCGTGGTCGTTCTCTGCATGTCATTCACCTCTCTTACACCATTTAATCTCTATCTCTCCAAACTGTATCTGAAAAAAGCCTACATTTACTATCAGATTCTGCTCCAAAGCAATGATCGTTGTTCCCTGTTCACGTTTCTCTTGTTATGTTGTCAATGAGACTAGAGCTGTTGTAGGTATAATTAACCATGTATAATTCTGTTGCTTCGGGCTGTGCATGTTCTGGCATCGACTGTACTGCTCGACACGATGTACATTACATATGTTACAGTTTGATAAGGGCTGAACGCGGAAAGCATATTTTTACAAGCTCACCATTTTTTATTTTTTATATATATTTCTTATGTCTTTATAAAATGATGACTCATCCAGCCCCTTCTCGCATCTCATAACTACGAAACCTTGAGTCAAGTCCAGTCCGACAGTAGCTCAGGGGAAGCTATACCCCCTCCTAATCAACATCTGGGAAAACAGATTGTGTGGCACGTAATTCACATTTCACTCAAGTCCCAAATCAATACTGGCACCCTTAAATACACAGTGTGTGTGTGTGTGTGTGTGTGTATTTTCTCTTTCTGTGTGCATGTATCACGTCAGTATCTTAAGTCAAGAGCACCCTAGTGCACTGTGGCTGCAGCCTTCTGTCTTTTTTTTTCACTGCTCATATATCTACTAATGTTTGCATATGACAGAGCCATATGGGCCCCATCAATCCTTAAGTCCAGACCCTCTGCATGATGGGGGGTGGTCTCACTGTGTTGGCTGTGACTTTTTCC
Source organism: Ammodytes marinus (assembly GCF_949987685.1). Taxonomy (NCBI): domain Eukaryota; kingdom Metazoa; phylum Chordata; class Actinopteri; order Uranoscopiformes; family Ammodytidae; genus Ammodytes; species Ammodytes marinus. The sequence goes on from NC_137216.1 coordinate 25,225,509, forward strand.
AACACTTTGAAGTCGTCTCACACCAGTAACCTTGAGCTTATACGGAACACTTTAATGTTTGAAGAAATATTAAGTTTAAGGTTTTAAAGGACTGATGACTGTTTTCCTAATAAATAAAGTTAGCAGCAGTGTGGCCAAATGTTTCAGCCAATATAACCACACTTTATTCCTTGGCCTCATGTCCTTAAAACCTTAGCAAATAAAGGGCCAGTTTCACAGACATGGATTAAGCCTAGTCCTGGACTAAATGGAATTTTGAATGGAGATTGTCCATTGAAAGTACAATTTAGTCCAGAACTAGGCTTAATCCATGTCTGCGAAACCGGCCCCAAGTCTCTAACTATTAAACTAATACAATGAGGTTAACACTTTCACAATGTTTTACACAAAATGCAAGGCGATTTGTAATCATCAATTGCGGCCATTTACTGTATATCCTCTTTCTCAAAGCTTTGCGGAAATCGCTGAAAGCTATTCAACACAGACACCTTTTAAAAATTGGTTAAGGGAATCCAAATTCCCAGCAACCGCTGTGATACTGTGTATAGCAAAGGGAAATATGGCTAAATCCCTTTATGCCTCGCAAACCTCCGACGTGGTGAAATCCTGCAATTTGGAGTCGCACACAGCAGATAAATGGTCTTATCCTGTAGGTTCTAATGTGACATTAAAAGCCCCACCAGGCGGCCACCCCTCTCTGCTCCACTGCTTTGAAATTTTGATTTGTAAAAAAGCCAATTTTCAAACAGCGGCGAGGTTTCAGCTTAGTACACCACACACAGAGGGTTTGTTCCAGTGTCAGGTTGTATCAGGATTGTTTTGCCTGATTTGACCTGGACGGCTTTGTCCCTCTCTGCAGGCGGGGACACATGATCATAGCAATGAGCATTCTCTACAATGGCTCCAATAGCACTGTGTACCACGATTGACTGTCCAAATTATTCATTATGTTCCTCTGTTGATCTTTTAATTGTTTCAGCACTACTTTGTCACACACAGATGCACCCTCAGTGGAGTGTGACATACCAATATTACAAGTGCATCTGAAAAGACCCGAATAACATGGAAAAGTTCATCTAAAAAGTAAAACTTTCACAGAAAGGGAAATATGTCAGAAATATATATTTTTTTTATGATTACGGCTGACAGCTCATGGAATATAAAATCCACTATCTCAAAATATATGAGTGTTACATGAAACCAATAAAAAAGGATTTATAATACAGAAATGTCGACCTTCTGAAAAGTGTGTTATTCTAGATTCCTTTCACTTTATGAGAAATGACTCTACAATATATCAAAGTTTCACTTTTTGAATTAAATAACGGCAAAAAAACAATTGTTTTGAGATGTTTGTAAAAGTATACTGTGTTTATTATTATCTGTGAACGTCACTGCATTAATCTGATGAACTATTGCATAATGTATCTGTGTTTTGCTAATGTCTACCTATTATTGTTCTGTCTTTCAGCACTCAGTCCGTGGATCTCCAGCTTTTCCCATCCGGACGTGAGAGACTACTCCCAGCTCACCCTTGACCTGACCAGGAATGAGCTTATTGTGGGCGCAAGGTAAGACACTGTAAAACCACTCTGCTTTTCACCCCACATAGCACATCATAGAGAACATGATAGCAGACTCACACAGCGCGTTTTTATTTGGATACTGATGCTTCTTAAGTGCTTTAGATCTGGTAGGCCAGGTTGGAACAAGTCATGCTTTGGATTTGGCATAAGGAATGAATGAATTTGTAGACCCAAGAAGACCCTCTTAAGGCCATGTTAAAAACACATGCATAGACAAATGAAGTTGCTACTCAACTCAGTTTATATAACCCCAGAAAAAGTGGCTTAAGACTCATTGTTACAGTTACAGTATGGCTTAGCTTTAAGTTGACAGTAGCTCAAATGGCCTATTTCCTCCGTGATATGTAATTTGCATTATTCAACTTTTTCTTTCAGTATAGCCTTATTTAGCTCACACTCACACTCACAATAATTGTCTTCTCTCCTCCATTCAGAAACTACCTGTTCAGACTGGACCTCAGTAACATGTCGCTGATACAGGTAGGCAGACTGGTCTATCTATTGCTCTTCTGCTCTTTAAATTAGACATAAATGTCTCAAAGGATGTGGTATGCACGCTTACATAATTTACTCATGGAAGATGTCATATTATTGTCTTTTATACATTGCATATTTTTTGGTTTTGTTTACTGTGGAGTAAACAGTGACGGTGCCCTAGAGATAAGGCTGTTTCTTGTTTTGTTTGGTGACCGTTTGCCCTATGATGCAAATGATTTAATCCACTTGCATAGCTTTGCCTGTGGGAAGAATTGTACCTTACATGAGTACACTGTTGCTCATCAGTATGCATTGTAACATCGACATTTGGTTACAAATGACAACAATAAAATCAAATGTGTTTGGTGTCTTTGAACTCTAAACGGTCCCTTCGTTGCTGCTGCTATAGGCTGTATTTGCGTCAGTCGAGAACTAAAAAAGCACTTTGAGCACTTCGTCAAATTACTTTATTGAGATTTTTTTGGCAGCATGGTCGCTGCTGTGTTGCCTAGTTTCTACTACATTACAACTGCATCTAATGTCAGTGAAACATGATCGGCTTTTATGTGACATCTTTGATTCTCTGTCAGTGAGCTTGAGGTCTCTGTAGTTGATGTTTGATGTCTATTAAGCCACCAGTAACAGTCTTACTACAGACATATTTGTCAATTTTTTTCCCAAACTGCTGCTTTTTTTCAAGCAGAAAAAAAAACATACTCAGATCAAAGATATGGCGAAACCACTGTTGTATTATTAACGTTAATGATAGGGATATTTTCTTCTGAAGATAAGTGCATGCTGGGGTAAGAATCAACACGTATATTTGATTATCTCTCTATGTTGCAGGGGGTATAATGAAATTAACACTTGCATTTTCGTGCATCCTCTTTCATTCGGTGTAGTGTGTGTGTGTGTGTGTGTGTGTGTGTGTGTGTGTGTCTATGTCTGTGTGTTTGTTAATGTGTTGTAAAAGGCCTAGGGCAATAACGTTGATAGTGATGTGCTAGTAAGGTATCTCTGGTATAGCCAAGAGTGTTAGCTCTGGGGCACAGGGTTGCTGTATAGTTGCATCAGGCATTACCAATGACAAGTCTCCATGGGACTGTGTGTAATCTTTACCGGTATATGACTGTCAATGGAATAAAGAAAAAGCTGTGTTGTTTATATATAATCCAGAGAGTACAGTGCAGCAGTTTTCACACTTCAAATGCCCAGAGGATATCTCGTCTTCTGGGTTTTGCCCAAAGTTTACCACTGCTGCAGGGCAAACTGAATTAGCAATTCTGTTAAGGTTAACATCATTTGTAAAATATGTAATTGGAAAGGGACATGAGTATTAAGCATAATAAAAAACTCTCTAAAAGCAGCAGCAATACTTGTTGGTCAATGAGCGAAACCCAACTGTTTCTGTTGGAGGGTTATCTTGGCTGCTTTTGCACGTTTTAGCTCATTAACTACAAATAACCACAGTTGATGCCAGTGCAATATGCATAAATCATCAAGAAAGGAAACTTGATGTAATCGGCCCCTGTGAACATCTAGAGGGCTTTATTTGCTTATTCATTTTAGAAAATTAATTTATTGGTACAGCATAAAAGGAAGCTCTGACATTTGAAATGTCAGAGTTGGCTGCTGATAAAACATGCATGCTGCGTTGTTGGACTGTAAAGCACGAGTCAAACAGCATGGCTGATGTGAATTTGGATGATTTTTGCATGAAAAACATTACTGTTTTGACTTCTTTGATGTTAGATTTCCCTCAAATACACCAACAAAGAAGTTTCTGTTTTTTTAATGAACAGTTCTCACCTGGATCAACATTTTCACAACAGTGACTTTGTATTTTAACATTCACAAAAAATGTGGTGATAGTACTGCATTGAATGGATGTAGAGAGGTAGGGAATCAAATTCTAAAATGTGTGGAAATTTGGCAGGTTTTAAGTATAGCTGCGTGATTTGAAGTTAAACCACTAAGTATTTAAACTTATTACGTGCCCCCAGGCTTGTTGTGTGTGACATTTATAAAAATGTTCTGAAACTCTTTTTGAAGTATCCAAGAGAGAGACGCCGAAAGAATTGAATTTGCAGCATCAGTTACATTTTTATTTCAAGGACAACGACCTGCATTATTTTTAACACACTTACCCCCCTTCGGCACGCAAAAGGCAGCATCACCAGATTGGACTTTGGCTGACAAAGTCCCCTTTCACAGCAGACACAGCTGAATGACATGATGTGTGCGGCTGCCACCCGTATGCCACTGCCCATATCAATGCACTTTTTGTCTGTGTGTTCTAGTTGTCTATTTTTGGACGAGATAAGTTGACTTACGAAGGTTTTTATTTGTTTTAGCCCTGAGTTGTGTTGTTCTCTGAAGCTCTATGAAACTGATCTCTTTGTAGTAAAAAAACATTTCATGTCATCTTAGCAACCTTGGATTTGTAAGAAGAATGTACATTAAACATTCAGTTAACATACATACAATTGCTCACAGACCAACAATAAAATGTACATTATTCCTGAATTTTTTAATTTGGCACACTCACTCACACACTGAAACACACACACACACACACACACACACACACACACACACACACACATCCCGGGCTTCTTATTGTGAGCTATAGGGACAAAATTAGGTAGATCTTTCTTCACTCTGGGCCATTGCGGGGGTGTCATCCGTGATGCCAAGGCTGAAATCAATGAGAACATTATACAAACTGCCCGTTGAAGCAGAGAGCAGGGTCTGTGCCCCCCCTGTGCTTCATTTGCCAGGAAACGAAAGCTGTCCAACAGAGACGACAGAGGAGGAGGGCGGCATCTTAAAATACTACTCCCTTTTCTTTTGTTGTATAACCCAATGGAATAAAAGCAAATCCAAATCTCCCCACTTGCCAGTCCGTAGCCTCTGCCTTCCACTTCAAAGGCTCATTTCTCCAGGGCATTTAGTTTTAGAATTCCTGAACCGGCGAATGGTTGCTTCAGTATCCAACAACCACCTGTCAGCGGCAGAGGGCTGTTTTCACACTCCGTTTGTTTGTTTGTTTGAGTCCAGGCTTTTAGTTTAATTGTCTGCACTCCCTCATGACCCTCTGTGTTTTCCTCATCAAAGCGTATAGCTCTATTCTAACATCGCCGGCTTACCAATGTCTGCAACCAATTCCATTTGAAATGTATAGTTTAAAGGTGCTACAAGGAACTTTTAAATATTTCTGAAACAGTCTAATTTTTCCTCTGATGATCATAAATTACATGTTGCTATTTTTATATCGTTTTTCTTAATGCCTTTGTCATGGGTATACGCTCACCCAGGAACTACAGCTGGCGTAGTAAAAGCACTACCGCTTTTGTCCAAAGGGGGTGCAAGAATGAACACAAACTGAATGTTCCTCGGAGCACCTTTTAAGGACAGGTCAAAACTGCACTGAAAGTTGGTTAACTACAACACAATAGATTGTAATAGTGAAACATAGGATGAAAAGCAATAAAGTTACACATTAGCCAAGTGCTACTAGTGCTATCATCTTGTCAACAAAAGAAGCTAAAGAGTTGTAAAGGTACACCATACTGTCCAGAGGTGACATCATGCAGATATGAGTATTTTTTTTTAAAGCTAAGTAATTGCACCACAAGGAACATCTGAAATCACATCATTACAGCGATTGTGTCTTAATGCCATGATAGTAAGGTGCTACTGCTTCCTATTGTCCTCAGTTTAGCCTTGGATTTTTTTGTACATTTAGACTGGTTGTTTGTTTAGTTGTCTTGGATTGTTCAGTTCCCAGTGCAAAACCAGGCCTATACGATCCCCGTCTGTCTATAAGGGTTAATACTGAGACTCAGCAACCTATCTGCAGCTATTGCATCATGATTGTTATGTGGATTTTGTGGGATATATTCTGTTTATCACAACCGAGCTGACAGTTGAATGTCAGGTACATTTCAGTCCTAAGTGAGTGGAGCTTCTGTTTTAGAAAGCTGCTAGTTAGGGCTGTTGGTGATTCCGTTATAGGCTTGGGAAATTCTGTGAAAAAGATGTGTGTGCGGATTCACTGAACACCTGGACTCCACACACCATTCCTAACTCTTACACATTGAATGGCTCATTCAGTGCATCCACACCATTTTCAGAACACTCTCTGAAGAAGTGTGTCAACTAGAGCTGCACCGCTGCAATCTTAGGTGACATGTCCCTCTTGAATGCACCTTTACAGTTTGTACAGTACTTTTTTTCAAGCTCTCCAACTTTTTGAAACGGGAACGAAGTGAAGTTCTTTATATTGTCAGTCACCTTCCAATGGCGCTTTCTCCCAATTTACCACTTGAAAGCGAAGCATTACTTTGTACTTTTTTACTTCTAAAGTTTTAAGATTCAGCCAAAGTAAAATGCAGCAGCTACCATGGGGGACCCAGGTTTGAAATGGACCCATCCCTTAGGGACTCAAAGCATGACAGGCTTTTTTCCTCTAAAATAAAAGGTTGTCCATTGAGAGCAGGTGAAACTCACACCGAGCCTATTTAGAAAACGTCTTGCTGATTGATTGTAAAGCAAACCAAAGAGGGTGGCCCACTCACGGTCTGATCACAATGCTGCATTCTCTGCTCTCTCATTCATCTGTTGGGGACCGGTCAGCCGCTCTGCTTTCCTAAATGGGGGTCATTATCATGGCATTGTAACCACACACCAATGTCACCATTACCTTCCCCCTATTTTAGTGTCCGCTTTTTCTCTTCAGTGCGAAACCTATTAGAGAGTGTTGGTGTTTGTGTGTGTGTGTGTGTGTGTGTGTGTGTGTGTGTGTGTGTGTGTGTGTGTGTGTGTGTGTGTGTGGTTTTTTGTGTCATCAAATGGATTCTTCTCCATGACAGCTCCAAATTAGAGAGAGCCAACCTAGACCAATTTGTTTCACACTTGAGGCAAAAGCACCAAGTGCAAGCACAGGAGCCCTTCATCTCTTCTGCTGGCAGTACTTTTCTCACTCTGTATATAAACAGGGGCAACTAAAGACATTTGAATATCATGGGAAAGTTCATCTAATGTTGATAATTATGATTCAAAATGTCATGAAAAAATGAATCTTCTTATATTTGTGTCACTTTATGTGTAGGCACTAGGCCTAATTATTCTAGAATATATGAAAGTTTCACGTTTTGAATAAAATTACCGAGAACTCTTCCATGATATTCAAAAAAAGGTTGCAGATGCACCTGTATATGTAATGTATGTGAGTTGAGACACACACATGTGTACATGCCAGCACTGCAGTCTTTTCCAGTGTGGCAGAGGGTTTTGAGCTCAGGCTTTTCTGTTCAGGGCACCTGGGAGAGAACACCTGCCACGGCCATTAGTGAGCAGGCAAGCGTAGAGGAATGAATGCGTAGGCAATCAGCGGAAAGAGAGAGAGAGACAGATAGAGAGAGAACGAGAGAGTGAGAGAGAGGGATGTAGAATAGACAAACAACTAGAGCACAGGGATAAATAATTAGGCTGTAAGAGGGAGAAGATAACAGGAAGAAAAATGAATGAGAAAGAGAACAAGTAGTTTTTATTGTCATTTTGAACAAAGAGAGAAGATAAAACATCAAACTGCCTAAGTTATAAGAAGACAGACACACTTTTAAAAGAAAATTAACAGTAGAAAACGACAGCAAGTAATTAAAGGCAGATAAATTACTAAAAAATATATATAATCATATACATACATACAGTACATACATATGTTTTGACAGGTGTGAATGTGAGTGCCAGTGGTACATAAGAAAGAGAACAATACTGAAAATCCCACATACCCCATTCTGAGCTGAGACAAATGAGAATGATAAACAGAAGTGGATATGAGAGATAGAAAGAGAGAACGAGAGAGAAAGAAAGAGAGAAAGACCGAAAGAGAGAGAGATAGATAGAAAGAGTGCAAAGGGAGGTTGACAAGCTTTCAGTCTGCTCCAGCTTAGGGCTTTTCCCTCTAGACGGTTCTCCCTGGAGAGCTTCTGTGTCTCAGTGGAGTCATGATACAAGAATAGTATAAAACACCTACAACAGGACTTGTCGGTGGAGCACTTTCAGAGTCTTTACAGACACCAACTCCATTCATTTGATTTTGGCAAATGCGTCATAAAGTTTTCAATGAATAAGGAGTGGTAACGTTTCTCTACTGCCTGATTGAAAATATAAAGTGTCAAGAAATAAATTAAACGGACTACTTTTTACACTGTACGTTTGTTCACGGCATTTCACACAGGACTGTTTTCTCAACAGGTTTTTTTGGATATGTCCATTAAAGTAGAATTTTCGATTATTCTGTACTATAATATTGAATTCAACCAACCAATTAAACATATTTATAAAGATGGACAACTATCCAGAGAGGTGAACACAAGCCCTGAGCTTTTGAGTGGCGATATGTGACTAAATCGCACTTTTTGTCATCGCCGGAAGTTATTATAGTTCTCTCTGCTCTCCATCCGCGTACTGTACTTCAAGAAACACACACACACACACACACACACACACACACACACACACACACACACACACACACACACACACACACACACACACCATCACCCGGCCAGCTACCTCACAGTGGGACTTGCCAGCCAGCCTACTCGAGCTGGGAATCAGATGCTGCTGCATATTCTTCGAGTTTGGCGTCTCTATCCTTCATCCTCCTTCTCTTTTCATTTTCAAAACATTCTTTCGCTTCCACTCTGTCTTTTATTTTTGTGTGTGGGATGAAGTGTTGGATAGTTGTAATGCTGGTGGTGGGACTGACTGCAATCCGCCTACAGGCTCTGTCCTATACAGCAACACCCACTGTAAGAGCTATATCTCTCTCTCTGTCTCTTTCTCTTTCTCTTTCTCTCTCCCTCTCTATCTCTCTCTCACTCTCTGTCCCTCTCTCTCTCTCTCCCTCTGTTTTGTTGCTCGGCCTGATCTCCGCCGCAATCAGAACAGCGGGAGGAAGGTGGTGGGAGTTATGCGTATGTGTGTGTGTGTGTGTGTGTGTGTGTGTGTGTGTGGGAGTGGGAGAGAGTGGTAAAAACAGCAGAGGTAAAAGTAAAGCTCGATCTTTTTACGCTGATTGTTGGTTTGTTCTCTCTATATTGGAATGCACATACTGTATGTCAGATGTTCTATGAGCAATTCTAACTATTGTCAAAAAAAAAGAAACAACAGCAACTTTTGATGGGGCCGAACTTTATAAAGTCTGAAATTGGAATGAATGAACATCTGTCTCTTTCTTCTGCCTCCTTCCTCCTTACTCTGGTCCTTTTGTACTTTTCAAAGCAATAGAAAAATAACAAAATAACAAAAAGCCGCAGCAGTGCCCTCCCTGTTTAGATGGCTCCTCTCTTTCTTTTCTGTATGTTACAAAGCACTAACCGGAGATAGAATATTGATTTGTCTCCCGCAGCTTACATATTTGTACAGGAGCACTGAGCTACAGAATTGTACATTATGTCTTTGTCTTTATGGCTGGATTGCTGGATTTTTTAGTTTTTTGTTGTTGTGAGTCACGGTAGTCAGCGTTGCTTTTGCCAGCTTGTGTCAGATGCTTTGTAGTTTTTCTCTTTCGTGGGGCTTTGCCAAGAGAGGTTGTTATATCCCGCTGCTCTATAACCATTCTTCACATACTGTATATATACACATTTATGCACATGATTACAGCAGTGTTGGTGTGGTTAAATTCTTTCTATCTCTCATTCTTTCTTTCTCTCTCTCTCTCTCTGTCTCTCTTTTCTTCTGCCCTTTTCCCTTTTTTTCACATGCACTCACACATGAGCAGTTATTTGACAAGGTGGAGGCAGCAAAAGGTAGCAGCCTCAACCTTATGTGAGAATATACAGGGTCACAAACAGTACTGACCTCACTTTTTATACTGGGCTTGAGTACCAGTAGCGTTGACAGAGATGGAGCGCATTGAGAGAAGAGGACATTGAATAAAATGTGAATGTGATGTACTGCAGGTAGAAATATATTAACATTTTATTTTATTTCTGAAATTTTTTATGGAAATAGAATTCATGCATTTTGTACTGTTCTCGGGAAACTAAAAGAACATGTTAATTAAAAAGTAAAATTTGATAGGACGTGCGAAAGTAATTATACCATAGTTTTAAAGAAACTCTGCAGAGGATATGCTTTAATTGACTGTGTGTTTTTTAGTAACAAAAACACTAAACCCCCCCTGTAGGTTTGAAACGATTGTCACTTGCTCAGGGCAGACATCAGCTGTAGACAGCGTGGATCCACAGCAGTCGGTTGGATGGTTTCCAACAGTGACAAAGCTTCACAAACTCAAAGAGAGAGAATTACAGTCTCTTTAGAAAACGTATCATATCACTTCTGTAGCTTAACCCGTCTCTCAGCTGTGTAAGTATATACTCAGTGGGTTTCAAGCAAACCCCTAGTTTTGACTAAATATGGAGCTTTTGTTAGTTGAAGAATTGGATAGCTGTTTATTTTTAGTTCAATTACAAAGACAGGCAGTACTTGATCAAAACACTTACAGTTGGACCAGGGATACGTTGATTTAAAACGTGTCATATATGTGATATTGAATGTGCTCGAAAGCAAACAACTTGGTGGCTAGTTGCTATCCAATAGTGCTCACTTTAAAGTGCACTATGTAACTTTGGGTGTGTCAGAGAGGTGACTTTTTTTTAAAGGTATATTTTCATAACTGAATAAACAAGCTTTCCTCACAGTAATATGTGATCCCTGGAACACTGTTTGACGTTAGAAAGCTTCCTGAAAAGTTACTTTTTTGCTGTTGTTGTTTACAGCAGCAGGGCCCACAGTTTGGTTTATCGACATATTTTGGTCTTACGTTTGGTTCCGGGTTCTTCGAAATATTTGATGTTTGGATTTATGATGATAGAATTATTCAATGCTAAGAAGAACATATAGAGAAAATATTTTTGGCAAACTCACTGCAGGCTCTGTGAATGTAAAAAAAAAAATCCCCTTCCTCTGAAACTGCATTGTGCAGCTTTTAAGCAAAAGTGCACATACACAACAGAAGGCTTTTTCCGATGACAGCAACATGGCAGTAAATGCAATCTGTTTGTTCCTCCCGTCGCTGTATACGTGCTGGTGCAGAGAAGAAGTAAAAGCGTTGGCAGGGCAGGCGGAGGAGGAGAGGTCTTTGTCAGTCCATCAGATAATCTGTGCAGAGATAAGAAAGGCAGCAACATGGAGGTGGAATGTAAACACCGTATTACCGTCTGGATCTCGTACCTATCTGTCGCAATCCATCCACACTGCCTCAACCCAACCGTACCACAGTCTCCCACTCTCACTTTATTTTCCTCTATCGCTTTCCCCCCTGCCATTGTGCATTCTCTAGATCCCATCTAATGAAAAAAATCACCTCTGATTCTCCAACGCACGTTTCACCTCACAGGAGAACATATTATTTTCTCTAAAGGTGTGAAAGTCTGTTGCATATTATCAGAGATTACCTCATCGAGTCCTTTTTGCCGGGCACATTAAAGGTGGTGTCAGCGATTCTGGAGAATGCTTTTGTCAAAATCAATGAATATCTGCTCACAATCCGCAACCTGTCCATTGTGTTTATGCACAGAAAAAAGGATCCAGTGGTAATATATAGCCTAGGCTCTGTAAACGGACATGGGGCTATAGCTACTTTCTACGGTGCATGGGCCAACTTTGTTTACTTACCCTTTGTGTACACACCAGTGTACAGAGCCTAGACTGTGTATTAAAACCAGAATTATTTATATATAAGCGTCGTCCAGAATCTCTGTTTTTTCCACTGTATGGAACATTCATGTTGGACATACAATATTCAGACCTTCAAGCCAAAAAAGAATTCTATACACATACTTCACTGCTACAGATAATAATAATAGATGTACATGCCAAGAAAAAGTGGCTCATTTATCCAAACTGGGGGACTGTAAAAAGCAAGATGTGTTGGGAGAGGACTGGAACACATTTTCAGGAGTACAGAGTAGTGGGAAAAAAAACAGTTCAGCTTGACTTCTGATTTTTGTCTCTTTAAGCTCCAACACACACACGTCCTCACTGGTATCCCGCAGGTGTGTGCACGCTGTTGAATTGCAGTGTTCCATGTGACGGAGCAAAGTCGGGCGCTCCTGTCTGATTGGTGTGCCCTTTTTGGAAATGCATGGATGGAAAGGTAATGGGGTTATGTAAAGGTACCACCATGCTTGCTTTTTTTAAAATTTCACCCCAAAAAACACAGTTCTTGGTTCTACTCAATTTTTAACAGCCATTACTCGGCATGACATTGGACCAAACGTGGGGGTTCTTGTTTTTTCAGCTTTCTTTGTAGTTATTTTGCTTGCCCTTCAGGTCACCTCTGTGTTGTTTTGTGCTTATTTTCCAAGTGGGAGACTTTTTTTTTCCTTTTTGTTTGTTGTAAGTTGTGTCTTGCTGAGAGGAACATGTCAGACGCTGTGAGACAGGAGTGGTTCCCCTGTGTGCTCAGGGGGTCTGGGATTCTGTCCTTGAAGTGATGTTTGTGTTCTGTGGTCAGCCACAGCCGGCTGATGATGAGCAGCCCCCCTCCAGGTGCTCTGTCCCGCTGTGGGACATGATGGTTTTTCTCTTCAGGGGACCAATAGCTCTTTACCAGATGGCATGGTGTGGAGGCTGCGGATGCTCAAGCTAAAAACGGCACTGGTGTGACACTGTGTATACTGGCTGGCTGTGTTCTGAAAAGCAGAAGGGGAATTAATTAGATACAGTTCCTTATGTTGCTCTTACTAAGTAATTGTGCAGATTCACCTTTTTTTTTTTACAATTTTTTGTGGTCATTAATTTATTCTTGGCTGTGTTTCAGAGGCACCAATCGAATTAAATGAAAATTGCAGTTGTTAGTAAAACAACAAATGCTTTTTGGATTCGTCAATAGCTTAGCCCTGAAAGTGAACTTCCGCAAACTGCAGAGAATTTAATCAGTGAGCTTTAGCCTCCACTCACTGTTTTCGGCTCACATGATAGAATTTTAAGCTATGTAATTGGATGTTTCTTCCAAAATATGTACGTCAACAATATGTACTTTGTAATTGTTTTGGAGTGATGACTTAACTTGGAGAGTTGTATGCTAATTCAAGCCATGGAAGGGGTCACACTTTGAGTCGTGTAACATTGTCTACGAGAAAACTGAACTTGAACTTAACTTCTCCAACTGGGGCACCTGAAATTAATCTTTCCACTTTTATATAATAAAATATGCTAGACCTACAGGTAATAATTCAGCCATGTCATATCTAATGGAATTACATTTAAATGATTTGATCTTATTTTATTCTCGGCAAGGATTTATGTTGTCCAAATTAATAACGAAAGTATAACTAGAAGAATTAGTCAATTCATTAATTAGTCAAGTGACAGAAAATAAATCTATAACTTTTTTGACGATTTTTTAACAATTAAAAGTGAAACCAAACGTTACTGTAACACTGGAACTGCCTTTTGAATTCCTACTTTGCCCTGAAACCTGATAGTAAGTAGTAGAAGTATTTTGGGATGAGTTGGAACCATTAGAAGCTCATACACTGCCTAGTAAAACAGCTGGTCTTGACTGTTTGCTGTTGTTTGGTCCCAGTGTGCATCGTCTCCCCTGCGGTGCATCGAGGTCGGCAGAGCAGAGCTGACCTGAACGGGCCACAAGGTCAAGTGTCACTGTTTGCTCCTTTAAGCAGGAAATGCCTTGTGCAAACTCCCTCAGCAACAGAGACTGTTGGGAACGGTCCCAATACACCGGAACATAAATAACCGCTTCTGTTTTTGTAGGTGTTTTTGTTGGACACTTCCTTCAAAATCCTCTGGGAACAAGAGGAATTGGCATTTGGTTTATGCTTAAGACACAGGGACTTTTTTCCCTCGTGCAGGTAATATCGGTGTGAAGCTGGGTGTGTATACATCCCTATGATTTCTCAAGCCTCGTTTCCACTGAGCGGCGCGGTTCGGTGCTGCTAGGCAACGCATTTATTTGTGTTCCCACTATCAAAAGTTGGAAAGGGTACCAGGATAACTAAGCCAAACCTATTTTTGTCAACCTTTCGTTTTGGTACCAACAGGTCCTACCAAGTAAAAGGTGCTGTCGGCAGTGGAAACGCAAAGCCAGATCTAGCGTTACAGTGCTGACCAGAACCGTGCTGTGCCGACCCTGAACCGCACCGCTCAGTGCAAACGAGGCATTGTATGTGCATGAAACACAGTCCTCAAAGTGATGAAAGGCAGAGTGGATTAATAGACTAAGCAGTGGATCAAAATGAATGAAAGGCCACGTAATGGACAATAAGCTGACCCTCAGTGCTATCCATACCCACAGTATCATGCTCACTCTCTCTTGCACTGTGTTTTGTTGAGTCATGGCTGATTTTCATTCACACCTTTCATTAGTTTCTGTGCTGCAATGTGGCCGTAGATTTAATTATTGATGCTGTCTTTGTCAGAATGGAAGGGGTAATCTGTGCGCCACAGAGCTGGGAGCGAGAGGAGGCTACTTGTCACAGTGTAATGTGGCTGGGAAAGAGTAACGACCCCTAATGGCATACGCAGTGATTGTGCAGGGCTACCTGTACGAGACCTATGGCTAGTCGTTGTTTATGTTTTTTTAACAAAGTGGTTTTCACAGGGATTTATGTCCCCCGAGCAGTTGTGTTGACTGATGCCAGAGGAAAATGAGTTGTATGGGTTTCTATATGTCTAAAACTAATATATACATGGTATGCAAATAGATATGTACACAACATAAGGGCACTGGTTTGATAGAGTTTATCAGTGTATTGTAACATTTGTCCTCCTCACCTAATTCCTTATCTTAATCTCAATTTGTTAACAACCACATTGAATGGCTCATTATTCAAATGTTTGTTTTATGGGAAAAAAAGGATATCAAATTGGATCCAAACACAAGCTGAACATAGAGACTTGACACAGGGTGAAAACAAGCTGCATATTGCATCATGTCTTCTGTTAAAAGGTGCAGTATACACAATGGTATAATGGAGCCACACATTTTGCTTTGCTCTTGCCTTATAGTCATGCCAGCCAGCACTGTTTAGGTCGCGAAAGAACATAAAGTCAGAGAAAAGATGTGCACTGGTGTTTAGTAAATGCACATTTTTGTAGAATCCAATTTTTGCCCATTTCCTTTACCGTTTCCTGTGTTTTTACACAAGGTTATCTGTGAAAAAACATTTCCTTTAATGAAACAAATAAGAGCCCTATGCATTATCTGCTTTGATACTATGATAGGGTATATATGTGCTTTACCTGCATATGTACCCATGTGTGTGGGTTTTTACAGTACAATAGGTGTTAAAAGGAAGAGAATAAATCCACCGTGCTGGTTGGTTGGTGATGGAGGAGAGACTGTCTGCTTTCACCTGGCTGTCAGCCTCCCCAATGTGGATTTACAGTGAGTGGGAGGCAGCAGCAGGGTGAGTGGGCAAACACATACAGGCTGTTAGCACATACTGAACCATACAATGTATTCAGCTCAACACAGAAGGAGAAGGGGGGTTTCTTCTTCCCCGGATGTGACTACTTGAATCAGTTTAGTTTTAAAACACCCACTACCGGGATTGTGTTACATTTACATATTAATAAGAAAGCTTGACTTATAGACTCATATTTCTGTATTTCATCCGTATTCCAAAATGGAAGGCTCATTTTTAAACTCTTAGTTAATGTAATTACTTTAGGATTTATTGACCATTCAATGTCCCAAAAATGTATTTTATGATTATTAATACTATTATTAGGCATACGGTAACATACATTATGACACACTTTTGTTAAAGTTACCATGGAGGACAGTGTGTTGATTTCATTTCACTCATTTCAATTAGGGCTCAGCATTTCAGCTTTATTTTTCAAAAAGTAACTTAGTATCAAGCCAATGTTAAGAAACTATAAGTTGGCCCTAAATGCATGGAAGTGAATGCACGCTTGACTTGAGATATCCACACACCATGTCATTCCCTACCTGTCCACCAGATGCCATAGTCACTTCATACATCTCTCTGCACACCTGTTCTTTGTTCTCTCATTAAGCCCCAGTGGATATTTACTAGCCACTCTCTCATACCCAACTTTCTATGCTGTACATATTTGCCCTGTTGTTTTAACCATTCCTGCATGTATGTATATACACTCTCTATTGTCTTACAGTTCCTTTGTTACAACCTGCTCTGCTTGTCTGCATCCTCTTCCCTGTTTTTCACCTGCACTACTACTAAATACTGCTGCCACTTAAATACCTCTCAGTAGTTATTCTAAAACAATAACAGTATTTGTTTGAGAAATATTAACACGTTTCTCTATCCTTTATTTTTATGAAACCAAATGTTCCAAACATCTGAGTGGGAATAATTGCACCAAAAAATTATTTGATTTATATTAATCATTCCATTAAATGGTCTAAAACCAACAATGCCCAGGCATTCTCTGTACACTTGATGTGTTCAGTATGTGGTGTTATGGACACGTTTTGCTGTCTGTAAGTGGCAACCTCAGAGTAAAACATTTTCAATATCCATATCTGTCAGTGTCACGTCACGTCATATATACTATGCCAACCTTTTCAAAAGATATCCAGTCTGAAATGTGATCATTCTCACAAAGGGCAGTCAGGCATATTTGTTGACTTGGCCTTGCACTGGATATGTAGTGCTTTTAGGATGAAAAATGTTTTCAAATGTTGCGTTTGACAGTTAAATTGCTACAGGTTGTCAGAAGTGTTTGCATCACTGTGTTCATGGCTGAACGACTGTGGCTGCTGTTTGCTCTCCTATATTGCTGTCTGTCTAGCTTGGCTGTCTGTCTGTTGGTCTCTGCACCTGCTTCTATTTCACAACAACATTTATCTCAGAATTTTCAAAACGCTGCTGAAGCCTTTCCTTGTCTGCAACAGTGTGCAGATGACCTCATGCTGCACTGATCCAGTCTGTGAGCGTTGGTGTTTGACAAGGAGAAATACTGTATGAGCAGATGAGCTTTGTGTGTGTGTGTGTGTGTGTGTGTGTGTGTGTGTGTGTGTGTGTGTGTGTGTGTGTGTGTGTGTGTGTGTGTGTGTGTGTGTGTGTGTGTGTGTGTGTGTGTGTGTGTATGTGTATGTGTGTGTGCGTGCGTGCGTGCGTGCGTGCGTGCGTGCGTGCGTGCGTGCGTGCGGGTTTCTAAGAATGGGACAAGACTGGGATGTGTTTGTGTCTATGGATCAGTGATTAGAGACAATGAGCTACGAAGCGAAGGATTATTGAAAATCATCTTTCATCCATCTGTGGTTTTGAATGTGGCTTCATTTAGTTTCAACATTGAATTTGAACTTTGTGGGTGTTTAAGTATTTATTCTTATCTATTACACAGATTATTAACCTTGTAGGGACTATGTAAAATTAAACGATGTTCTAGTATTTTTCTAGAGTAAACTCACATCAGTCAGGTCCACTCCCATTACGTTGGTTTACACATCTATCACGGCTGTAACAAGTGCCAGACAGCTCCTATTCAAACAGCCATTTATTCCCCTGACACACTTATTTACATTATTCATGAGATATAATTAGTTATCAACACGCGATGTTTGCAGTTTGTCAATGAGGGGCGACTTTATCAACACGGCGCACAAACACATTTCAGGAAGGGACACATTTTGCGGACACCTCTCTCTTTACCTCATCACCTCATTCTCTGTTTCTGGTTAAACAAAAATAGAATTCATTTCGCAGCCCAGACGCCATATTTCTGCATTAAAAGTGATGAATCCTCTTCTCCTGCTACTAATTGTATTTTTTGATGAATGACATTTATTTGTCTCCTCTCTCCTTTAAGAGAGATGCCTTAGGCGCAAGATATTCGTATTGTGTCTAAGGAGTGGCAGAATGAGGAGAAATGTGGTGTATAAGGCTCTGGTTTGGAAGGGGGAATTGCTGGCAGGGGGAGAGCACATGGTTGTTGGCCTTGTTAATAAATGGAAATGAACTCTAACTTGCATCTGATGCTGGAGGCACCAAATAATAAACAGGCTCCGTCGCCTGGCACCTACTTGAGCATGAGAAATGGCTCCAACCTGTCACAAGCAGGCAGACGACTATTTAATTGTCTGGTGTGTTGTGCATCAAGGGACGGTGATTTTAAATTACTTTTCAAGTGCTTTGTTTTGCTATTTCTGTCATATGTTGTCGTAGTTCATATCTATGAAAAGCTCAAATGTGATAACTGATTATTTAACATGGACTGTTCACACAAGGAAAACACCAGTATTGGTTGTTTGTTCAAATGTCTAAAACAATGAACCTATGTTAATGTTTACCTGACAAAGACCTCTGTGCAAATCAGGGCTGTCGCTCACAAGCAAGGTCGGATGCTAATGTTGTCAAAGTGCCAGAAAACCTTTTACACTAAAGCTCAATGCATGCCCATTGCCTACTGTCATGGGATGGGTCAGAAGGCCAATTGAAGTATTATTATTATAAAGAAACTGTGCAGTTTGTTGTTAAGACGCATTTCCATTAATGTTGGGAAGTTTTTGCTTACTTGTTTAGTGTTTATCAAGCATTTTTTAATGAATACACTTTTGCAACTCATACAAGATATAACAGAAACAGGGCTGTACTGAACTGTGTGTGTCATAACCTTCATCTCGTATCAGGACATGAAGGACGTGACAAAAAGGAAAACGATAAAGTAAAATCCAATTCACTAAAAGTGGATGCCATTCTTACAGATGCAAGCTAAGCTGCTATACAAATATACAACTGACCTTGAAAGACTGTAAAAGGAAAAGAGCTTTGAATTAAATGGGTGAGAGGTTTCACTCATGTTAAATTGGCAGTGGATCATCTCCAGCTGTGTCGGAGTGGGAATGTGATACAATTGGTCAAGGTGACTGACTACTGTAGGTTAAGGGTGGGACCTCAACATGGGAGATCATTGTTTGGTTCACAATGTCCTACCACTATTTAACATTGGTTTCTTTAAACCATGACCACAGTGTATCCCCAACCTAAAAGGGATAGTTTGACATTTGGGGAAATTAAATTAGCTTTATTGGTACCGGACAGTTACCACCTTTTCTGTACAGTAGATATGAAGCTAACAGCCGGTTAGCTTCACTTAGCCAAAAGACTCATTTATAATTTCTACACTTAAGTTTGTGTACAGATTAAACAAGATATAACGGGTTGAATAAGTGAACTTCAACTCTCAAGTTCACTTATATAGATATATGCATATAGATGGATTTTGTTACCCTTCGACGCAGGTTTTGACTTGCCTGCTGTTTACTTTTTTAATTAAGACTTATTTTCTGGTGGAAATGCTTTTTTAACTAATTATTAATTTTTTGTTGAACATTTAACATTATCCTTTTGGACTTTGACATTGCATGCGCACTGAGCTGTTTGTGTGCATTACAAATGAGTTAGTTTAACAGGAAAAGAGAACATTGCTTTCTACATGGTATTTTCTCTCTTTATCTTTTACCTTTCTTTATGTGAGTTTGAATAAAATAAAGCGCTGCATCCCACCCCCACATTATACCACTTTAATTCATCCTGTTGATGGTATTCTGGCCATTCAGTGTTTGTTGGGCACAGAGGGAAAGGTATTTGAGGGAGAGGAGGATGTTGAGGCGGAATTGGTATTCTCACAGGCTGTGTGTGAGTGTGGCTTTGTTCCAGAGTGGTGTGAAGGAGAGGAGATGGACAGAGAGAAAGAGAGGAGGGAGGGGGGCAGGGGGGTTACTTTCTGGGTGAAGGTCAGTGGGTTAAGCCGATGGGGATCCTTGGAGATGGGGTCCTGCCCAAAAGATGGTAATGTCCCTAAGGCATGATTCATCGCAAAGGCATCCGTCACCCTCTGTGTGTGTGTGTGTGTGTGTGTGTGTGTGTGTGTGTGTGTGTGTGTGTGTGTGTGTGTGTGTGTGTGTGTGTGTGTGTGTGTGTGTGTGTGTGTGTGTGTGTGTGTGTGTGTGTGTGTGTGTGTGTGTGTGTGTGTGTGTTAGGAGGGGGGTTGTGTGTTTAAAGTGACGTCACCCCATCGGTCCCCAGGCTGTCAGGGGGTTGACAGGTTTGGGGCTTTGGAGGGAGGAGCAGTGTTTTCATTCCAACACATTGATGGAGTGCCACTGAGGGGAGGCGGGGCTGCCCAATGAATGGCAGGTGCCATGCTGTTCATGCTGTAGTCACAGGGAGTGGATTTGAGCTCGTTATTGGCTGCTGTCTGACTCTGTCTAATACTGTTTGGTGGTGGCACAAGCAGTGTGAAAAGACAGATGAGCTCAGAGCTACTTTTTGGTATTTTTAATTTTATTTCTTGGTCTACTACTTCCTATGCAGAGTCTGCAGCAACTCAAGTTTCATTTTAATCACAGTTTACACTGTATATCTCTCTCCTCGGTGCAGTCGGAGGCAGGTTAATTGAAGGGAGCTGATGTGGGACACGGGGGAGATGAGCTCTAACCATCAATATGAGCCACAGCATATTAATGGCTGCTCCATCAGCTGCAGGATATAAACATAGATTTATGAACCCTGATGCATTTGTCTCAATCTCAGCTTCGAAACCTGCTGTGTGTATAAAGTTGTAGAATACAGAGGTTGGTTTGGTCTGGTTTCATGTTTATAGTTTAGTTGAGTTGATGCAGCTCTGTGAAGCATGTAAGCATCTTTCAGCTCTTTTGGCTGCAAGGTCCCATCTTTGTATTGATGTGGGTTAAAAGATGTATTCATTTGTAATGTTGGCCAACAGCGGGCCGAGGAACTCAAAAACAAATGCACAGTCTTAACATGTAATGGCGTAACGTTTTTTGTCTAAACTGCACTTGTTTTGGAAATGGATTTCTGTCCACCTGATGTTAAAGCAATTCTCTTTTTAGCTCAGATTTGGTCAATTTCCTGTGCCTTTTTAGCTGATATACAGTATATTCCACTTTCTTCACTATAGCCATTTGCTGACTTTGTCCGTCCGTCATTTTTATACGCAGCTGTGTGAGTGTTCAGTGGGTGAGTTTGTTGATTAGTGGAGCTTTTGAAGTTGTCTCAAACAATCAAACATGGCATAGAAAATCATAATGTAATTCCTCTGCTGTGTTTTTATGCAGCACAAATCGTTCAGGCAGTTTGAACAATGAAATGAAAAACAATCACACACACACTCAGGGAATGTCAATGAATATCAGCGTCAGTATGAAAGCAATAAAAGAAATCCCAGAAGAGTGTGCAGATGTTTTGACAAGCTGATTAAGGCCGTTGGTGTAGCGCTGTGCAGTCTGCTGTTTCAACTCATTAGCAAAGAACTTGTGCAGAAGCTCATCATCCGAAAATCATCAACTTCCGCTCCTTCAAGCGTAGTCGATTTACTCCTCGATCTGTGGAATAAGAACTCTATTTATATGCTTTAAAACAGAAAGAGACACTCGGCACAGTTTAACTCAACATTTGTTACCCTATGAGTTCTCTTAGATTCTCATTATATTCACTCATACTGTTATATTTCCATTTGAAGAGCTCCATCTACTGCACCAAGGAGCTAAAAGAAAATTGAGTGAATATCTACAAAGTGCATTTTCTCGGAGCTATGTTTGGGAGTGTTTACTCCCTCCTGCTGAGCTAAAATCAAAGAAAGAAATGAGGATCCAAAAAAAAAAGAGTTATATTACTGCAGGCCAAATTCTCACCTAATAAGTCAAACTGACTGCATATTAGGGTTTAGGATGCATTACAGACAGAGGGAATCAGCCCCTAGTTTTATTCCTCCTCCTAAGTTTCCTGTTTGTTTGAGTCCTCCATTTGGCTCCTGGAATACTGACCCAGTTTAGAGTTGACTCTTGGTTGGCTTCACTGAACGTTAGGTCACAACTTGTATCCCACTACTAGCCGATTGTCCTGGGATAGCAATTCATTAAAAATAAATCTAAATAATTACCTTGTGCATCGCAAATAATAGTGAGAGAACATAAAACAAATAAAGACAAACAGACAAAGTTGGAAGATTCAAAAGACTGGAATTAATGGCAGACTCTTTTTTTTACTTTTACTTTTAGTCATTTAGGCAAGCTTCCTAGTCGGGCAGTGAGATCAGAGAAGGGGAGGAGCTGGAGGAGGATGAGTAAAATGAGGCCAATGACACACAACAGGGGGTCCTCATCTGGCACCTTGCACATACACAGTCCATGCCAACAGAGAGAGAGAGAGGGGCATCTCTCAGCCCACTTTTAACAAGAGCCAGTGCAGCTCTGGTGGCCAAGCAAGCAGCATTAGTGTGTTTGCAGTGCATTCGTGCAGTGCTGCTGCCGACCTGCATCCGTAATTAAGCCTTAGGCACAACCATCAACGGGGAATATAATTGGCCGGTAGGAGTGAATAGGGGGGAAGGGGGGAGGGGGCGAGTGCTGCAAACTTCCCCGAATGAGAGAGATAGAGAGAGAGGAAGAAAGAAGAAGAAGAAGATGGAGAGAAAGCTATTTACATGCTAATGCCGTCCCCTGCTCTTCAGCTGCCTTGTTGGGGCACCTTTCCTGTTACTCTCCAATGAGCTCTTGGCTGGCAGGCCGGTCGCCATGTTTACACAATAAACAAACAGCAATCAGGTTAAGGTCTTTTCAGGCATCTGTTGTTTGTGTGTGCCTGTACAGTATTAGCAACTGTCACTTGTTGCATAACTTTTTTGTTGTTGTTGTAGTGTCTGAAGGACTCAGCTGACTGCTTTTTTGTCCTCTTTTGTCATCACCCGTTTTTAATTTTTTTCTTCTTGTTTTTTGTTTCCTAGGCGACGGAATGGGCACCGGACGAGGAAACCAGGAGGTCCTGTCAGAGCAAAGGCAAAACAGAGGTAACCTCCATCCCACAACCCCAATTACAACACTGTATGTCAGCCCTGGCCCTGGCGCACACAGAGGCCATCCCCATATCTTCTGGCCATTGTGCCCTGTGTGGGGGCCCATGGGAGGGCTCTGTACAGAACAGCTATTTCAGACCCTTCAATCATCACTTGTTTTTTTTTCTTGCAGTAAAGAATGAGGGCAGAGGGGGAAAAAAAGGCGAACAAGAGAGAGAGGACTTTTTTTTTCAAGTATATGCCTGATAACAAGCGCTGCCATCAGCTGTCGAATTTCGATTACTTTTTGAGAATGTCAAATGTATATCCCACGCTGCCCGTAGAGTGAAAAATAATACACCTTATACAGAAAATAAAATAGACAATCAATTATCTTTGAAATCTGCATCACTGCAATGACCTCAATTCTTTGCTGCGACACAAAGCAAACCACCATTTACCAAAAAATAAACGGTATAAACATAAAACGTTTCATTATCAATAAATCCATTTCTTACCTTTTGTTAAAACATATCTGACTCTTTTCTTAAAGTATAGCCTCTTTCAGTGTCTCAAACTGGCTTTCCATTTAGTTGTAAATCATTATTCTTATTTTTGAACAATGGACATACAAGGGCTAACCCTGCACAGTGCACACACTGAATTGTGTTGTATTTGGTTGCATGCCACTCTGATACCAGAGGACTTGCTCCATTTTCCTGGTCCACACATTTTAGAATATATTGCCTGCCACCTCAGTGTTTCTCTGCTCCACTGTAACTTTTTCAAAGAGTTCTTTTTCTTCTGTTTCCCTGTCCACTGCTCCTGTGCAGATTGAATGTCAGAACTACATCAGAGTCCTGCTGGTGAACAGGACTGAGGTCATGACCTGTGGAACCAATGCCTTCCAGCCACTGTGTACTACCCGAGAGGTACGGATAAGGTGTTGGTAGAACATTCAGTGTAACATAATAGACTTGGAGGTTGGAGGCAGCAATTCTGGAGAATGCCTGTTGTCAAATGACATTTTTGCCCAAATCAGGGGAATATCTCCTCATGATCCACTACCTGTACTGTATTGTGTGTGCTTTAAAAAAAAGAAAACAATGTAAATCCACAGCATAGGCTCTGTAAATGAGCATGTTGCTAGCTACAGTTTAGTGAACTTTGTTTACATGCCCTTTATTTACATCCCTGTTTACAGAACCTAGACTGTGTGTTAGCCTTGATTTTTTCTTTAAGCGCACGCAGTATAGACAGGTCGCGGATCGTGAAGAGATATTAAATCATTTTGACAACAAGCTTTCTCCAGAATTTGCTGACTCCACCTTTCACTCTTGACCCTCCCTTTCTCCCCCCTCCTCAATCTACCTATTCTCTCCATCTCTCTATTCCTCTGTTTTTTTTCCATCCCTCCATCACAGGTTGGCAACATGAGCAGTGTGTTGGAGCGGGTGAACGGTGTGGCGCGCTGCCCGTACGACCCGCGTCACAACTCCACGGCGGTGGTGACAGAGAGCGGAGAGCTGTATGCCGCCACCGTCATAGACTTCTCCGGCCGAGACCCCGTCATATATCGCAGCCTGGGAGGGATGCCTCCTCTACGGACCGCACAGTACAACTCCAAGTGGCTCAATGGTACAGTTAGCTTTATTTTTATTTATCTTATTTAATTATTATTATTTATTTTTTCGTTCTCTATTTTCTCTTAATTGTTTGCACAAAAGAAAAAAAAATTTAGATAAAAGAAGATGACACATTATTACAATTGATAGAAAATTGTGCTACTGCGGAGACTTTTTTTATTTTTATACCAATTGATGATGATTCATTTTTCATTTCACCTCCATTTAAAGTGACTATAAGGAACTCTCTAATGTTCATGAAACAGTCTATTTTTTTTTACTCAGATGATTATAAATGACCAGTAACAACAAACGAGACCACGCTTGCAAAGATCTTTAGAACGAAGCAGGGGCTGGTGTCTGTGAAAATTGTCTGTGCAAAGTACTGTGGAAAAATTGTGCAGCAGTCCTTATGAACTCATCTGGGGTTCGTGGGTTTGAGTGACAGCCTTGTTTAGGGTTCCACATCGCCAGTGTTCTGTCTTGGCGTGAGCAGTCTAAACTAAAAAGATTAGTTATCTGATCGGAGCCTAAACTCTTGTTGGATTTCCAAATAATCCGCACGGTTCAATGGTAGGGTAAAAAGACCTGAGCTCAAACAATCTCTGAAAAATTCCTGACGTTACTTTAAACATTTTCCTAGTCCCTGCCTGGAGCAGCAGATGAGCCAAGGCTGCACTTTTTCCTTCCAACACAATCTCCTTCTTTTTTAGTTGTTGTTAAAGCTGAGATAGATCAATCCGACAGCTTTTTTTTATTTATTTTTTTTTATGAAGGATTACAAAGACAGTTTGGATTTATAGTTGTGTGTGGAACACGCAGTACAGGTTAGGCATGAGGAATCTGTGGGATTTATGGAATGGCGGAGCACATGAAACGCTGTCAATCCTGCCGGTGTCAGTGTCAATAATCTGCCTGCTGCTGACACTGTACCTTTTCCCTCTGAACACACCGCAGCAAGAAAAAAAATCCAGTCGCACACACAACCTGACTCCAGCAGAAATGTAGATGGACCTTCCCTTGGAACAGGCCTTCATGCCGCCTTTGATATGCAAAAAATAAAACTGGAATTATGGATATATACGCATTGGGTTTCTGCGACATAGACAATGTGAGGAGACTTACAGTCGGATCACTTTAAAGACTTGGATGAATATTATAACTCTGGTATAAATTTGAATTATTATGGCAGAAGATGAGCCACTGTCTGGTTCTGGTTCTGCCTATCTTCACTTGCTCATACTCACAAAACACGTTGGCCGGCTACACTCTTTCCATTTTGATTCCAGCAAATGAAACACATGGACACAGAATCAAAGCCTTCAAAATGACATGCATTAAGGTAAGGTAAATACAATTAAAATGCCAAGGATTAACATACAATTCGAATTATGAATATCAAGGCTAACTTTCACATTATATTCTCAGTTAAACTTAACGTTTAGTCTATACTTTAGATATTTCCAGAATTAAAGAGAGGTACGGAGGTAGAGTACGTAGGAATTGGTTAGATGAAAGTTTAGAGAGTGTGTGTGTGTGTGCGTGTCTGTGGTTGTGTGTGCGTGTGCGTGTGTGTGTGTGTGTGTGTGGAGAGTGTCGTGGGACAGAGAAGGAGGCAAGGATGAGGGCACAGCAGAAAAGATAGACTGAGCGAGTCAGCGAGCGATGTAATTATTCCTCCACAGTAGAGAGAGAGGGTGAAATTACACCACACAGCTTCACACCATGAAGCTCTCTGCCTGCATATGAGTGTGTGCTTGTGCTGTATATAATTAAACTGTATAGAAAAGATGCATACGCTTTTAAGAGTGCCCAAGTTACAGTATGTGTGTGTGTGGGCGTGTGTGTTTCAAAGCAACACACACTTGAGATAGAGTGTGTGGGAGGGCCAAAGATGAGTAGCAAAGCAGATAGTCTCCTCGTCAGCATAATCACAGCTGGCTGCACACACAGGCGAACACACATGTTGCACCGCACTCGAGCTACACGCACACACACACACACACACACACACACACACACACACACACACACACACACAATCCCTTACTCACACACGTGACTATACTTGTGAGGACATTCATTGACATAATGCATTCCCTAGCTCCTTACCCTAACCATCAATACTAAATCCCTAACCCCAACCCTTACACTTACCCTAATCTAAACCTTATTCATACCTGAACCTTAAAACCTAGTGTTAACCATCAAACGGCCCTTTTAAAGGCCTGTCTCGAAGTGTGAACCAGCCAAATGTCCTACTTTTTCCAAAAAAAATTCCTCACTTCTAAGGTCTAAAGCTGAAATTGGTTCTCACAAAAATAGCTGTTCAAGTACACACACACACACACACACGTCCACACACACACACACACATCCATGCCATCACAGACAAAGGCGGCTGCTTTGCTTCATGGATTCTGTGAGGGTTATGGAGTTGTGTCCCCGGTGGATTTGTGGTGTGAAGGAAAATCTCATTTCCAGCTCTAAGCCCCAGTGTGGTTCAGGAGAACAGGAGCCAGGGAAGGGGGTCCTGGATCTAATCAATCTGTTCCCTTATTGGATTGGTCGCCTGCCAGCCAGGCACAGACCAACAGTGTCCCATCATGCATCTGAATGACACTGGGAGCTATAGTTTCCTGTGAAATAATCTATACACTTTGGGGGCTGCGTGTCACTCAATTCCCCAGAGATGTAATGTGCATCAACATGTTCATTTATGTTGCTGTGGTTTATCGACTCTCAGCTTCAATAAAAAGGCATAAATAGTAAAAAAATAAATAATAATAAAAAAATCACACTCAATCATGACATTTCCCACACCCTTTATTCAACCACAATAATGCATACAAGCATGTGACAATTCGAACTTTTTCAAAATTAGAATTCCAATTTGTATATCCTCTTGCATAGGCAAACTACTGTGAGTTTTGTAAATTAAATACCGTGTTTTATATCTATATAACAAGGAAACGTTTATATTGAACTTTATTGAAATTTGGCAGACTGTTACACTGTCACATTTGGAATCCTTGGAGATTTTTCTGCAAATGTATATCAGACTAGAATGTAGAATATTTTTTTATGGCTGTGCTTTGGCAACTCAAAGTACTTGGGGATTTGAAAAGAAAAGGTCAAATCCATTATATTTCCTAGCCTTAACCAGATCTTGACTTTGCTTAAATCTAGCAACACATGGGTCACATTATGTAAAACTCCATGTCCCTTTGCTTTGTATGCCCAACACTTGACACTGAACATAAACCAGGCAGAAAGTACGTTCCCTCCAAAACCCTTTATGTCAAAACAAATTAGTATCATACAAACACATTTTGTAGTTTTTTCATTTTCATTTGCCCTGTCTACCGTTTTTTTAACACTTAAGCCGTCCAACATAGACCAGAAGAGACATACACAAACAAATCTAATCCAACTTAATATACGAAGTAAATACATAATTAATAAAATAATACATTTAAAAAATACCCCCAAAAAAAATCTTGGTGCTGCCACATTACCAGCTTACAAAAGTGGACATCGAACACAACCCCATCCCCTTATCATTAAATGATAATTTCTTGCATTCCGGCAGAATTTTCTTCATGTAAATACCATATAGCCTTTGCTCCTTATTATCTTACTGTGTTTTAATCTAAAGTGAAAGTGACGGCAGCTTCACTCTCTTAGCAGCCAAGCAGTCTGCCAGAGAGAAGAATCTGTTTACCACTCAGCAGGGAGAGAAAAAAACACTCTATCCGTCACATTCGCACCCACGCAGCGTCTGTAATATTATGCAGAATGTGTCAGCTCCACCTGCCCTTTGCCTGACACTCGTTCAGTATGCATAAACACAGGTATGTAAACACAGGGAAAAAACTCTGTTGAGCATCCACAGAGCATCTCAGGCGTGCTTGTATACACACACACACACACACACACACACACACACACACATTATCCCTTACATTACATAGCTGATTAGCTCCTTCACACAGCCTGTAGCTTTAGGGGAAGTAGCACTAACGCACTGTGATGGCTGCCTGTTTAGCCCCAGCTGCAGTAATTGACGGTGACCCTAACAACCGTTACCGTGACTCCACTCACTTGTTCATCTGCATGCTTGTTCGCACTAATTAACTTCCTGAATAGAAATACACAATGCAGTGATTGGTTTGGCTTTTTTATTATTTTTTTGTCAAAAATATGAACAATAAATGATACCTTTGGGTACAATAAAAAAATAATAATTATAATTACATAATAATAATAATCATCTATTGGGTTTGTTCTACTGTATATTATTTTATGAGATTGTTGCCCGTTAAGTATGATTATTTGTTCATGGATGAACCCATGATGAACATCCACTTAATTAAAGCTATAGTGCGTAACTTATGTCGCCCCCATGAGGAATTCTGAGTAATTAAAACAACACTGTCGCATCTGCATAAGTAAGCCTTCAGAGATCAAGCATGGATTTTATTATTTCTGCTTGTACGTCCAGGTTTTTCATTAGTAGAATCAACAACTGAAACATTTTTTTGGCGCTTCTTGAGCTCCTGCGCCAGTGTTGGGAGGGGGGGGGGGGGGGCGACACTAGTTTGTAAATGCTGCCATACTGATAAATACAGAGAGAGAGTTTTGTGGAGCTGTAAGGCTTAATCTCCATCTGAGTCGACTCATTTGAATATAACCAACATTCATTTATATGAAAGTCAAGAGTTATGCACTATAGCTTTAAATGGAAAATACTGTAGTTGATTAGACCACAAATTAGCCGTACCTGCCATGATTTCACTTCTACTCCGCAGTCTTGCAGAATAACTATGGTTGTTAAACAGTGAGGACTTCTGCAATGGTGGCCATTAAAATATATATGACAGTTTCCAAAAGTTTGGAAAGCTCCCTCAGCTCTGTCTCTTTGTCAAAATTGGTTTTATGCCTTTAAGCCCAAACCACAGGTGAAATGGAATTAGAGTGCCGCTGTAGCTGTGTGGACAGCAGTTTTGTCTTTTCCTGCTCCATTTCAAAATCTTATTCCCTTATAAAAACCTCACGAGCCCCAGAGGCACATTCCATCATGACTGTTAACAGGTTGTTTCTGCTGTTTGTGTGTGTGCGTGTGTGTGTGTGTGTGTGTGTGTGTCTAACTGTGTTTATAACATCAGCATCTCTCTTAGTTGTTGTTTATGGCTCTTCATGCATCTGTGCAAATTGAGGTTTATTCTTCCATTTGTGTTAGTGCTTGTGTGAGCGGGCTGTAGTGTGTCTGAGTGTGTGTGTGTGTGTGTGTGTGTGTGTGTGTGTGTGTGTGTGTGTGTGTGTGTGTGTGTGTGTGTGTGTGTGTGTGTGTGTGTGTGTGTGTGTGTGTGTGTGTGTGTGTGTGATATCACTTGCGATAAATGGTTCCCAGTGGGAAACTGAAGCGATGGCAGCAAAGAGAGGCAGTTTTTTTGTTTTTGTTTTTTCTAACAGTAGCTTCATCTTCTCTGCACACGAGTAGTACTTTCCTAAAGGACAAAAACACAGCCGTAGAAAACTTGACTTCAGTGTTATGAAGCCACACTCAGTTTATTGTCAAAAACAGAAGCATGGATGTCAAAAACATATGTATGTTATAAAAACAGTTTCATGATGTGACAGTTGATGACCTGTTTGAATTATTTGAAGACATTACAAAGTAGTTCCAATGAAAATGGTTTATAAAATGTTCTATGGACTATCCTAGAGTTACCAGGGCATTGATTCTGACAACATGTCACTCACGACACACTGCTTTTTTGATTTTTTCTAAATTAGAAAAGCTGTTAGCAGCACAAACACTAATACACTCTTCTCTTAAATATTATATATTGTATATCCTAAAATGAAAAATGTACACCAAGCCAAACCTATCTGCCCAATGACACACGAGTGCCCAATGACACACGAGTGCCCAATGACACACGAGTGGGGAAAATGTTATTTGGAGAATTTGGATGAACTGAACCTTGAAGCCATTACAAGCTTCAATTTTTAAACGTCCGAAAGATGTAGCTGTTTGAATCAGCTTACAAATTAAAGTTCTTTCTCCCCCCCCCCCCCCCCACCCTCCTGCACGCTCTCACAGCAGTGAATTAGCATTCTGTGTTAAGTCATGGTGTTTACAAAGGCGGACAGTAACGTCCCGCCTCAAACCCGTTTTTCAGTCTGCTTTGCGTGATAGCAGGGGAGGACCATTAATCATTGGCTGGTGTCACCCAGGGCAATAAAAAAGCAACATGGCCATCCGGTTAAACAGACATAGCCCCATGGATTTACCATCAAAACTTCAGACCGATTTATTAGTAACCATTTTTTATCTCCCATTCTCCTCCTCCCCTCCCTCTGCACCTTTTCACTCTCATTTACACATTTGACATTGAGGTCTCTTTTCTCACATCGTCTTAAACGGTAGAGCGGAAGTTTAGGTGGCCATGTTTGTTTGTGGTTTGTGTATCTGTTGTATTGAGGAATATATCCTTTGAGCGTATATATTTT
The DNA here is from genome assembly GCF_949987685.1 of Ammodytes marinus. NCBI lineage: Eukaryota > Metazoa > Chordata > Actinopteri > Uranoscopiformes > Ammodytidae > Ammodytes > Ammodytes marinus. The sequence continues at coordinate 25,256,542 of NC_137216.1, forward strand.
AGAAAGTCTCTGTTTTGTTTTTGTCAAGATGAGGATTCTGTTTGTATGTATGTTTGGCCGATGTAAATTGTATTGTGCTGATGGGTGACGATGACAATTTTTCTGAGCTCCTGCACCAGTGTCAGGTTTGGGGAAGGATGCAACACCAGTTTGTAAACGCTGCCTTACTGAGAGTTTTGTGGAGCTGACTTAATTAACTTTATGTTAACTCGTTTGGCGATGGCTTGGATGTAACCAAACCTTCATCTATATGAGAAAAGTTATGCACTAAAGCTTTAATTAAAAAAAAAAAAAAAAAAAAAAACATTCATCATCATTTAGAATTTATAAATGTTGCAAATGTTTCCCCGGTTTCCATGGAGTCACTGTGTAATGACCCTCTCCCTTCCTCCATACAGAGCCCCACTTCATCTCGGCCTATGACATCGGCCTGTTCACGCTCTTCTTCTTGAGGGAGAATGCGGTGGAGCACGACTGTGGGAAGACGGTGTACTCCCGCGTGGCCCGGGTCTGCAAGAACGACATCGGCGGACGCTTCCTCCTGGAGGACACCTGGACCACCTTCATGAAGGCCCGGCTCAACTGCTCTCGCTCCGGGGAGATCCCCTTCTACTATAACGAGCTGCAGAGCACCTTCTACCTGCCCGAGCAAGACCTCATCTACGGCATCTTCACCACCAATGTGTGAGTAAAAACGGTTTTTATTTTGGTCTCTGCTTAAACACAAATGATCAGTTATGTTTGAATCAATTAATTTAATTATTTATCAAATTAATTCGATCAATATCTATTTGTATCCACTTTTATTTTATTGTAACTTTATGCAGCTCTTCCATGTAGCTATGTACTGTAAATGCTGTCTCCTTTGTACATGCTGTCTCTCCTTTCCACTGTTGTTGTTGAATGTTTAATTGTAACGTTAGGTCTCCTTTGCACTCGTTGTTCCACCTGCATTGTAAAAACAGATGTTGCCTTCCACTCTATTCATACTTACTCTGAACTACATAATGTGTTAGTTTCCAATTGACAGTATTAGGAAGACAAAGCAGCTGCTAAAAGGTTGATCAAGGGATGTTAATGTTGCCATTGGGATTTAGCCTCAACACATTGCTTCTGTTGAGATTGGGAGAGGGTGTCTTGTTTTTAGTGCATGCAATACCCATATGCACTCATGTGCTTAAACTCCAGGGTTAAAGCAAGTATTTTTCCTGGGAAGGGTGAGTGGATTTTGATTAAAATTCCTGGTCATAAAAAGGATCTCAGTTCCCAGTATTAAGACCCTGGTAAAGTTCCCCCCCACAGTTTATTATATCTGTAAAAGCACATTTTGATTGAGCACAAATGATTAGTTGACACCTTTTTTGATTACTAAAAAGTATCACTTATTACTTCAAATAAAATGAAAAGCTCCACTGTGAACTTTCTTATTTCTCCTTGAGGAGAAACACTGTTAAACACTTAACAGTCTGCTAATGTGCTACTGCATACTTTGTTTAAAGTGCTCGATAAAACAATTGATCTCAATTTGCAGGAATAACAGCGGTAACAGGATACTGTTTCTTTATGCAGCATTTAGGCTATGATTCATTAAAATATTGCACACTTTAAGCTAAAGAAAAACATGTTAAACCAGTGAAAAAGTATTGAGACTAATTTTAATATAAGCATGCTTTTGTTCAATCACCCCTCCTCAAGAGAAACAGAACAAGGTGGTCCTGTAACATCTGTATTGACATTGTCTCTAGACAGTAACATCATTGTAATGTCGTACTTATACATGCACTACTCTACAACATTGCCCTCAGTGTTGAAAAGAAGCGCTAAACAACTCCATCCAAAAACTGGCTGCAGCTGTGCACAACAGCAGCCTTTTCAACACCAACAGGATCATTACTGGCAGGGGGAACACACACACACACACACACACACACACACACACGCACACACACTTCAACTTCCGTTTAGCCTTCGGATTCCATCTCTTCATAAGGTTTCTAGAGTTGCGAGCCTCCTGCAGCTGCTAATGATCAGTGTGGATGCATGCAGCTCTCAGCCCAGTCGGACACACACACACTGACTCACACTCCCTCTGGTGTGTTATAGCTCCAGGTGGGGGTGTCATACACTTCATTACAGAGAGGGACCTGTGAGAGCCAAAGTGTTGAGTCTAGAACCCTTGTTATTTATAATTTATATATATTTCAAATATATTGTGTTAAATGTAATTGCATCACGTTTTTTGCCTGACTAGAGGCAAGATAACAAAAAGAGTTATAATTATTGGGCAGATTGCCTGTATATCTTTATATATATTCATGGTTCTCAGAGGAATACTCCTAATTATGTTTTATCTAGAGGCCCCGTAAGGTCAGAGATTTCCCCTGAATGACTTTTTGACCTGATCCATATTAGATCAGACCTACAGCTGGCGTCTTACTTTAGAACAAGTCATGTGAGACTGTTAACCCGTTAGTGTCCTCAGTAAGAAGAAAAAAATGTGTTTCTTGGTTTCCATGGTGGCAATTATTAGCCTATACAAAAATCAATAGTTTTCTTTTCTTCCATTGTTGTTTGCTCTTTTAGAACAGACGTGTGTGTGTGTGTGTGTGTGTGTGTGTGTGTGTGTGTGTGTGTGTGTGTGTGTGTGTGTGTGTGTGTGTGTGTGTGTGTGTGTGTGTGTGTTGTGTGTCTTGTCAGGAGAGAAGCTTTTTTCCATCAGCGGAGGCCATCTTTAGTGATGGATCATTAGAAATAGTGGACAAAGGAAAAAGAAAAATTTTGTAAGGAAGAGAGAGAGAGAGACAAGGGGGAGAGAGAGAGAAGGGGGAGAGGGAGAGAGAGAGACAAGGGGGAGAGAGAGAGAAGGGGGAGAGGGAGAGAGAGAGACAAGGGGGAGAGAGAGAGAAGGGGGAGAGAGGGGGAAAGGAAATGAGAAGCTAATGAGAAAAAAAATCTGTTGGCTTTCTAGCTTTTGTCCGTGGCCCTTTTTATCTCCAACCTCTTAGCCATTCCTTTCTGAGGCAACTTTTGTCGGTCCAAAAACCATCTCCCTGGCTGGGGTTGGATATGTTAATGCAATCACCCAAAACCCTGTCTCCATCTGTCTGGCCTAAATTGAACAGGCTCACAGTGGGCTCCCAGGAGTTTAGGGCTGTAAAACAGAGAGCAGAGAAGAGCACAGAAAACAGTACACTTATCCTCTCAGTCTACTCAAGATCTGGACCTGGTCTCAATATTGTAAGTGGCCCTCATCTCTCTGTCTCTGTCTCTGTCTCTCTGTCTCTGTCTCTCTCTCTCTCTCTCTCTCTCTCTCTCTTCCTTTTGATTCATTGTCAGATGTTCTGTAAATGACCAGGACAGCATCTTTTTATAGTACGTTTACCATCACTTGTCTTCAGATTATTGGGGGAGACTGCTCTTGACTTGACAATATGTTTCTGCTATTTTACTGTCTGAACAATTCAAGAGCTACTCCAGCAACTTAGTATCACACCTGGCTCTATAAAGTCTGGGGACATGCAAGATATTAATTTGGTCAAAATGGGAGCAGTAGAAGCCGAAATATCCTACATTTTAGGCCCCTTATATTAAATAAATAGCAACTCTTTAGTTTCTCCCCCATAGTTTGCATTACCCTGATGACATCACTTTTATAAACAGCTTTCCCTAGCTCAACAGTACCTCTTAAAAAATGGCAATCTGATTTTGATGTGTAAAATTAGTGTGAGAGTGCCCCATTAATTAATCATCCTAGCAAAAAAACATAATTTCATAATGATACGAATTATCACTGCCCTAATTCAGATAGACAGAGAGAGAGAAGACAAAGGAAAAAAAATGCAGGGAATAATTCTGCTTTATATTTGATGGGGCGTGCAGCACAGCCATCGGAGCCTGTCGAGCACTTTATATAGCGGAGAGAGTTTTTAACATTCCTTTAGTATAAGGGGACACTTAAGAGCTCAAGACACGGATAGGTCTTTTAATTAACTGTGAGCCCTTGTTGGCAGGGTGCTTCTGTCGTGGGCCATAAGAGAGCAGCCACATTCCCATGCCGAGGTGTCCGACCTGCCATTACTAACTCATTACGAGACTCCTTATCTGTTTCTGGGTGACTTCACTGACCCCCCCCCCCCCCCCCCCCACCACCCACCCCCCTTCACTTCACTTCACTAGTTCTTAGAGGGTCCCATATCTGAGATGATGATGAGCTCGAAGGCTGAAACAATTGTTCAATGATTTGTTAAGAAGATTGGTCTTTGACACAGTTATTCTGATAAACGATACATCGTTTAAAGGTGGAGTCAGCGATTCTGAAAAGCTTGTTGTCAAAATCTCTTTTTGTCAAAAGCTGTCAATATTTCCACACGATGTGCACTGAAAAAAAGCTGGTGTTCATACCAGGCTAGGCCCTATAAACAGGCATGTAAATGAAGGGGCCCGCACCGTAGCAAAAAAAACAAACATACCTGTTTACAAAGCATAGACTGTGTATAAAAACTGGATCTCTCCCCCCCCCCCCCCCCCCACCGCGTACACAGTACGGACAGTGGATCGTGAGGAGAGATACTACTGATTTTGACAACAAATTATTAGAACCGTGAGGATTTCATCACAAGTTGAATATCCTATCGGTTTTGGAGCTGTTTAATTGGACAAAATAAGCGATTTGAAGTCAACATGAGCTTCGGAGGCTTGAAATTGAAAACAAATACAGTAGGCCTATATGTAACCTGACATATGCACAGACATGTCTTAGGGATCCTATAATCCCTCCTGTCCTTGTAAAGCATGCGACTCACTCAAAGCGGTCATCATAACTGTATTATATTTCAGATTCTCCACAACACTCTCTTCCCCTCGTACCGACTTGTTGACATCAAATCTACCTTGAAATGAACTGAGGGTCCCCATAGGAAGACCGGGCCTGATCTGAATACAGTTTGACACATTATGCAGCTTGTGTTTTTCACAGATAGTCTTTAATCAATTACATCCACAACTTGCATTCTGTTTGGTTCACTAACAGCCAGGTTGCATTGGATTAGAAATGCAGTGAAAATAGCTCAAGTATATACTGTAGCTTAGACACAAAAAACATTTCTGTAATTCTATGTTTTCCATCTAAAAGTGCCTTTATACTGATGTGAATGCTGCACTTCTTTCCAGTAGCTGAAGTCTTACACACCTAGAGTTTATGTGCAACCTTTTGAACCTGCTGTATATATTGCTTCATTGTGTAGCCTAGGTTTTGCTGACTCAGTCCGCTTCAGAATGTGACTGTTTTGGGGCCAAAGCTGTTGCTTTTGCTGGCGTATTGTTGTGCAGTATAAAAATATGTATGGATAATCCTGGCAGCCTGGGTTGGACTTCTCTGGTCCCTGCAGCCTACGCGGCTCTGCTGAGTGGGCTCTTTTCCTCTTTTTCTGCTGCGATGCAGGTATTCACTGAGGTTGAAACATTGGCCCTAATGTAGTTTTAGCTGTTCCCTTTTTCACATAAAATGAGGTTAGGTGCATTAGCTTAAAAACTAGGGTTTCAGCTGAATTCCACGGGACACTTTCTGCTTAGCTGTGTGTGTGTGTGTGTGTGTGTGTGTGTGTGTGTGTGTGTGTGTGTGTGTGTGTGTGTGTGTGTGTGTGTGTGTGTGTGTGTGTGTGTGTGTGTGTGTGTGTGTGTGTGTGTGTGTGTGTGTGTGTGTGTGTGTGTGTGTGTATATTGTTTTTGCCAACGTCCATTCTCTTATCAATACAGTTTTTGTTTATAGTGCATATTGCCGAAGTGCTTTTCAAGAGCGGTTAATAAAAATGCAGTCGTAACAATTACATTTAAAAAAAAATACATAAGGAATTAAAAAAAATAGAAACATTGATCAATGTAAAGAAAACATGAGGCATATTGCACAGAAAACCACTAAATAATATGACAAATCATGTCAAAATACTATTTAAAAAGGGAAAGAAAAAAAATATGTAGCAGCCAGCAACTCTACCAACCAGAGAAGAAGATGAGATTCATACCAGCTGTTTGTGTTTTCCAGTCAGACACGCCGGTGTAGCGATCTGTACTGATTGTGTCTTGCAGAGAAACAGAGTGAAGAGTTCATTACCTCGCTAACACATCTTCTTCTCAGGCTGAACTGAGATACACATCCAGACAGAAGAAAGAGGGAAAAAAAACTGTCCTGGCACCTGCAGCGATGCATCCTATACGCTATTCTATCTTTCTTATTATCCTGAAAATCTTGTGAAAAGATCAAAACCAATTCAGCAATGCGTCAATGGCACAGAGGAATGAGATACAGTATATACCAGACTTAATATACACTAAATAGTTGTGGAATATAATGTGGAATATCACAAGAGTTATTCTCATATGACAAACTAACAATACAGCGCAAAGATGTGCCTTGTCCTTTTTCCAAGTGTCATTTAAATAGACAGATTGTAGAATTATTTTTACAGATGTATTCATTACGAGTAAGCAGCATTTCTCAAGGATCTAATTTCCTCTGCTTATCTGTGGCCAGGTAGCTACAACACTTTATACTGTTAGATATGATTGTTTGATAAAAAAAGGGTTTCGAACAAATTGGTTTACAGCACAGAAAAAAAAAAGACGGAGAAATCTGTTGAACACGACAGGAAATCAAGAAGTATTTCAGAGGATGACTATTGCGACATGGAACAGGTTTCTGAGACACGATGAATCACTCGAATACAGAATGTCAGTCATCATGAAAGCGATCATGATGGTGCCGGGGCTCTTTAGAGAGTGGCGGAGCAGCGGCATGCAAACAGCATAGCAGATGTCCAAACAGATTTTCAATCACTTTGCCCATGCTTTTAGAGCAGACTCAAAACATATGGGCTAGAATCCATTAGTGCGATAAACTGTAGCTATTCTCTCTTTTTTCCCTGAGCTCGGCTCTCTTGGCATTATGTGACAGTCAGCAGCAGCAGCAGCAGCAGCAGCAACCCACTGTCAAAGTGGAGAGATGTCTAATAATGTGGACAGGGTCAGGCTTTCTGTGGTAGAGAGCTTGGCTGAATCAATGCAACCAGAAACCCACAGTATAACTTCTTATTATGTCAAACTGCGTGCGTGTGTGTGTGTGTGTGTGTGTGTGTGTGTGTGTGTGTGTGTGTGTGTGTGTGTAAACGTGTCGTGGCTGCCACTTACGTAACGCAGCCCTTTCACAACCCCGTGGTTTCCTCAAGTTCTGTTGTGTTTGCTGCTGGTTCACCACAGCCATCCCTCGGCTTCACACATTTCTCTCTGCTTTCTTTGTCACTATTTTTTCCACCAGAATCATTGAAAAAAAGAGAGAGAGAGAGACATACAGAGAGAGAGAGAGAGAGAGAGAGAGAAAGACTTAATTTGACTGAATTCAAGAGTCTGTTTTCGTCTGCAGCCTGTGGATCAAGTCAGTGAACTGTGTGCTTGATCTCCCCTGTTGTTTAGCCACAGCTCATTTGGAGCTGCAGTGCGCTTTGCCACCCTGTGATAATGACTAAACACATTAGCTTCCTCACACGTTTGAACTGGGTGTCTGAGAAAGTCTTATTTAAAAAACAGAAGCCAAGAAAAGCGATCACAGATGTCTCAAGCAGGCTTAAAACATAGAAAAAATTAAGGATATGTTTTCCCATTTACATTTTACATTTTTACATACATGTCCAATGAATCACAACTATTTTCTTCTCAGTCATAAATCCGCCAGCTCCGATATTTGCAGACGTCATGAACACACACTGCTGCTCAGTGCAGCCTCCCAACTATACAGCGAAATCTTTTTTATTGGATATAAGTAAAGATAAAGTTTAGTTTAATTAGTAAATGGATCTTTTTGAGACTGGATTATTTTACCATATATTCCTCCCAAAGGTTTAAGAAAGAACATCCATGTACAGCCCATTAATCTGCTCTGATCTACAATCACATAAAGTGTGCACCTTATAACTTATGATCTCATTATCATCACATTCATACTTTTCCTTTCGTTTCGAGAGTGTTTCTGGTGGAGACAGTGCAAAAAGAATCCGTGAATAGCTACTTCAGCTTGATTGTATAGCGTTGCCACAATATCGAATGCTTGGTAATAAATGAGTTATTATGTCATAAGAAAAAGTATGTAAAAATGCAACTAAAACCAATCAAAAGCTGCCAAAGGGTTACTAACCAGACATGTGTAACCCTTTTTACCAAATCTTGTACACAGCTTTTCCAGCAAACTGCACTAAACATTATACTTTACCTTGGGTAGTGAAACGGCTCACATCGCATCACAACGTCCTCACAAAAGTATTTCTTGTCGTTTCTTTCTCTCTTTATTTGTCTCGCGTTCTCACTTTACCGTTATCACTCACCATTGCCTAACTGATGGTGTATCAGCATCCCACAAGCCAAGCTAACTTAAGCAGTAAAATGCCTTGTGTGTGTGTGTGTGTGTGTGTGTGTGTGTGTGCGTGAGCGTGCGTGCCATCGTGCGTGCGTGCGTGTGTTGTCCTGTCGTTGCATGGAAAAGAGGAGAAAACATTCAGCAGTAGCAGGCAGTTAAGAAACTCATTACCTTGCAGCACATTACGGCCTCGGAGCATCAATGGTAATAACTTTACTCACACACACACACACACACACACACACACACACACACACACACACACACACACACACACACACACACACACACACACACACACTGCCAGTTTAGCCAGGGTTTTCACTCTTGTATGTGGCACCTGTGTATGTGTGTGTGTTTGCACAATAATCTCTGCAGCTGCCTCCCATATCCTCAGCTTAATGCCGTCCCCATTCACTGTGCGGCGCTGATAGCATATAGCTTAGCCCTCCAGCCAAAAGCAAGACGGCGATGTTGCGCCTGTTTAGTGCAGGAATAGAAGATAGGACTTCCATTAAAGATGATGGAATATGTTACAAAATGGCTTTATTACACAGCTGATGATTTCAGATATGGCTTAACTGCCGGCAAGTAAAACTGCTATGAATATTAAAGTTGAAATAATATTCTTATTTTTTTTTCTTCTCTTTTCTCGCTCTATAAAGCAACAGTATTGCAGCGTCGGCGGTGTGTGCCTTCAACCTGAGCGCCATCACCCAGGCTTTCAATGGGCCATTCCGCTCCCAGGAGAACCCTCGCTCCACCTGGCTTCCCACACCCAACCCCATCCACAACTTCCAGGTTAGTTTAACCCACATCACCCACACTGGTTTAAAAGCCGGCAACATCTGTCTTGTGTTCTAGAGTCAACGCAGTTCACTCGGCTATTTGTGACATTATTTTTTTTTTTGCAAAGATGTCTGTACTTTGAGAAGCAACAATGATTCCTCACATCAATTTCTTTTATACATCATAGCTGAAATCACATATGTCAAATTTGTCAATCATACTAAAGCCTCTACCATTAGACCCTTGATTTGGCTAAAGAACAGCTCCTTAGTCCAGTCCCTCTAGGTCTAGGAATTAGCAATCTTGTGATCACAAATATTGTGTATAAATACAACTAAGCAGTAATATAGTCTAAAATAATGTTAATGGGCAGAACTGGCCACTAAAAGAGATATTCCTTAATAATTTTATTTTCTGAATATCAGTAAACATTTATAAAAAAGTCACCAAAGTGCAGATAAAAAAGTTGCTGTTGTGATTAAAAAACTGTAGCGAATACATTTTTGGTTCCAAAAGAAAATCCATCTTAAATAATCATAAGATAATTATCTGATACGACTCTGAAGTTGAACAATCATTACCCAACTTCCAAAACCATTAAACGCTCTAAACATCACCCAAAAATGGAATCCATGAACAAATCAATCCCTCATTCATTTCAAAGTCCTGCCCATTTCGAGGCAGAAGCTTGCAATCTAAGCTCTGCCAGCCAAAACAAAGCTTATTTTTTTCTTCTGGAGGCTGTCATTTCATATTTATTCTCCTGCTGTGTTTCATTAAACTGCTGTGTTGCTGATGCCTGCCGCCGTCACAACACACACAGTTACGCTGGAGTTTCGCTTCACTTAAAAAGTTGCAATATTAAAACTAATAGTTTTAAGATATAGAACAAAGAAATACCTGGAGTATATTAGTAATGTAATATGTACAATACTGACATCAGAAGAGTTACAGTGTAAATATGTGAAATAACTGTATGTCTATGAGATATTTTATACATATTTCCCTGCATCCATTCCATACCCACATCTCCCTCTCCTCCTCCCCAGTGTGGTACTATAGATGATAAGGGTCCCAACGAGGGTTTGACGGAGCGCAGTCTGCAGGACGCCCAGCGGCTCTACCTGATGAACGACGTGGTCCAGCCGGAGTCTGTTGATCCTCTGGTCATGCAGGATGACGTGCGCTTCTCCAACCTGGTGGTGGACATAGTTCAGGGCATGGACACACTCTACCATGTCATGTACATCAGCACCGGTTAGTAAAGAGGAGAAGGAAACACAAGTATTATCACTTATTTTCGCACGTCTAGGTAACACCTTTGTGCTGGCTGGACATTTTGAAATTGTATTATGCTCCTATTTATTGTGTTTTTTTTTCTCCTGTAGCTTAGTTGTTGTTTTGTCATGTGTATATGTGTTATAAACTTTGACTTGACTTGACTAGATAGGAACATGCCTTATCTCCAATGTATCACCCAAATAAAGAGAGATAAAACAGAGATGTGCATTTTAATTTGCCTGGCTGTATACAAGAACTTTGATATTTCTTTCTCCTCCTTATTTGACCAATCAGAATATGGCACCATCTTAAAGGCTCTGGCTACGCCCAATAAGAACCTACAGGGTTGCTACTTGGAGGAGATGGAGCTCCTCCCATCGGGGGTGAGGGAACCAATCCTGAGCCTGCAGATCCTGCACAGCGACAGGTCCCTCTTGGTCGGCCTCAAGAACCGAGTCCTGAAGATCCCACTGGAGAGGTGCTCCAACTACAGGACTGAGACGTGAGTAGCGCACAACATCTCCCCATCTAGTTATAACTTTGAGGGGTTAATGTGAATTATGTATCCGAGCTATCAAAGGGAACTATAGCAGAACCGTTCATAACATTTTTACCAATAGCTGTCCAAATTAACTGCACTTCTGTGGACTTTACTTGTGAGTGCCCGCCTCACTAAATATGACCAAAATCCATACTAATGTGGGTAGCAGGATCTCAGCATGGATCATATCCAGGGCAATGGTTCAATGCCAAGTATGTCACATACTTGACGACGACATTAAGCATGAGAGGGTATGAATGATTGAAAGATGAACTTGGTTTGAGAGGGTAGTTTCATGTCATTGCTCCTTTGATGTCCATTCACATTGTGATCGTTGTGAATTTTGTTAAAGTCCCATTTCAGGAATAAAGTGATGAACCATGCGAGGCCTCGCTTTTATGAATGCAGCGGTGTATAGTTTATTGTTCACTTTATTCATTCTGGCATTGGATTCATTCTCACCTAGTTGGTCCTCTATTGAAGGTAATTATCCCTCCTCAAACAGGATTAATGTCTGTAGAACCTGGCCTATAATCATTAAAGTCCTTGTGCAACCAGACAAATGAGTCGGGCAGTGTCAGCTCACTAGAGGAAATTAATTTGTTGTGTTTATTTTTTTCTCTCACTAATGAAGTTCTGGATAATACAGAGAAGGCACTGCTCCGGCTTCTGTTTGTGTCTAAATCCCAGGGTAAATAAAAAAGTGTTTGTGAAGCTTGTACACTGCCAGAGCTTTTCCGAAGGCACGTTTGAGTGTGAGAGAGCTATAAAGACACATAGAGAGAGAGAGAGAGAGAGAGAAAAATCTCCGTCTCGAGGGGCGAGCGAGGAGATGAAAAGCACACTGGCTGTTTGTCCAACCTCCTGTATCTCAATAGTGCTCTCAATCATGATCCACAGTCAGTCACCTCAGTCCTTCAAAGTCAACTGCATTTTAGCATACAAATGGTCTGATGCTTTTGTACCGTGTGTGTGTCCGTATTTGTGTGTGTGTGTGTGTGTGTGTGTGTGTGTGTGTGTGTGTGTGTGTGTGTGTGTGTGTGTGTGTGTGTGTGTGTGTGTGTGTGTGTGTGTGTGTGTGTGTGTGTGTGTGTGTGTGTGTGTGTGTGTGTGAGTGAGAGAGAGACAGAGAGACAGAGAGTGTGTGTCTGTATATGGAGGGCTGTCTACCCTGTTCGATTTGTGTGTGGGTTGGTGCTTGGACGAGTTCTTATGTGTGCACTGGCTGATGAGTCAGCTCGCTATTTCTAGTAAATCCAAACGCCTAGACACATGGGAGCAGACAACACATACACACACACACACACACACACACACACACACACACACACACGCGCGCGCACATACACACACACACACACACACACACACACACACAAGTCGTTGGTGAGATAGGCTAGATAATGAAGAGAGAAAGAGAGGAACAGGAAGAGAGACTGGGGAAAAAACTGAGAGAAATACAGATTCATATATGTAATGCTTTGGCAATACGTTTTTTTTTTTACAATGGTCATGGCAATATAGCTTTTTGAATTGGAAAAACAGAGCGAGCTGCGACATACCTTTTGATGACAGTGGGGTTAAAAGATAAGATGAGTGGGCACCAAGGGCACGGGAGAGGGGGATGGAGGGGAGGGAGGGGGGTTTAAGGTAATCCAGTCTGCAATATTCCTCTCACCTCTGTGGCTCACTCACTCACTCAGTGCTGACTTTCAAACGCACTGCAATCAGAGGCAAACTGAGCCGCAGCACACCACAGATGTCAACCTGTCTGCCAGTGTGACAGATGGCAGGTGGATGATGTCAATTCCGGAAATAAAAGGGCCCAGGTAGTGAGATAATGCATTCCAATATGGCTTCTGCTCATTCTAACATTAACAATTCAACTGTTGATTAGTTCTAATTTGCCAGAGCCAAAGGTGAAACATTTAAAAATATCCTGTTGTGTTTTTGAAAAGCTAAGAGTTTTTCAAGGAGGGGCGCTTGTTTTACCGCTGTGTACTCACAGACAACCACCCACATGCTCACAGCAAGAGGAGCAATTAACCCAGGAAAATGAATTGTTCTTTGAAATATTTTACCTGGGGATATCATGAGCTAAACTAGATTCAACCCTCACTATGGTGTCTGACCATCCACAACAGGCCACTTAACTGAGTGTGTGTCTATGGAGCTGGAAAGTATTTGATCCCACCTATGCATGAAATCTAAAGCTGCTGATATGGAGGGAACCCTGCAGGCAGCAAAATATGAGGATTATTGATCAACAGGCTTTTGTTGTGGAGGCTCATCCGACTGAGTTTTTCTCCAAAGGTCTTGTCAAAACCACTTATTTTTCAGTCCCTTCCAGACACATATTGGGCTCACCATCACTCCTCCTAAACCTGGCCCAAAATGTGCACAGTATTGCTACGTCTGCAGCACTAGATTAGATTTGTAAATGTAAGGCTTGCTTACATGGGAAACTGCAGTAATATCACGGCCATCATATCTGCATTCATAAATACTATATTACAGTGCAAGATTGCCAATTTATATTACATTTCAAAAAGGTTTGGAGAAAATGTTGAAGTTGTAAAGGCTGCAAGATCATTCATTTTGTCAATCTCAAAAAACTGCATGAGATTCTCAGGAGATTGGGTGATATTATACTACTGGTCTTGCTCTAACTATATTCTTTCATTCTATTTTTTCTTTCTTTCTTTCTTTCGTTCTATCCCTCTCTCTCTATCTCTGGTTCCTGTTCAGACTATGTTTAAAAGACCCACCTGCCGTCCTATACCCTGCTTTGTCCGAACACACACGCTGGCATTGTGCTGATCGCTGAATGAGCCATATTCCCTCCTCTCCTCTGCATTGTGTGTGGTCGTCCCATTCACATGCAGCCATACATTCAATCACACACTGATACAAGCTGAATTTATTGTGTAGATAGTTTTATAGCTGTCGGCGTGCTCAACTGCGGAAGCCACACATGCTGCTTTTCACCGTGTCACACACACACACACACACACACACACACACACACACACACACATTCAAATAAACAGTGAAAAATGGCAGTATTTAAAGTGCTGTGATGGGCGGAGAGACGCTGAGGCATGATTTATGGTGAAGTCATAACTTATCTGCTTTGTTATAAAATATGCCGTTGGTTAATGGAATGATGGATGGACTGTGGCTGTGCAGTAGTTTGTAATGCGGAAACGCTTCATGTATGTGAGTGTATGCATGTTTGTAATTGTTTAAACGAGTTACAATGCTCTCACAGTTTAGCTCACCGCAGCAAAAAAAAACTTGTTTTGTTTGAATGCCTGCCCAGTTATTGCAGTCTGGAAGCTCGATTTAATTTAAGTGCATTTAATGTCTAGGTTGGTTTCCTTAGTTATTGATCCGTGTTGGCAAATCTGGCAACCCTAAGAGGGGAATAACATTTGCATCATCATCTTTAACTGGAGTGCTGTTTTTGTTACACTGTTAAAACAGTTTTCCGGAGCAGGTGATTTGTAGCCAGTGAGTGAAAGCTTGCAGATAAATGCTGCAGGTAGTGTGTGTGTGTGTGTGTGTGTGTGTGTGTGTGTGTGTGTGTGTGTGTGTGTGTGTGTGTGTGTGTGTGTGTGTGTGTGTGTGTGTGTGTGTGTGTGTGTGTGTGTGTGTGTGTGTGTGTGTGTGTGTGTGTGTGTGTGTGTGTGTGTGTGTGTGTGCGCGTCTGTCCTCTATTTGTGGTAATTATATTTGACCTGGCCAATTGGCACCCCTAGCTAACAGCAGCACTCTGTCCTCCTGCCGGCCTCTATCTCTCTATCTCTCTATCCGTTAGTGAAGTGATTTATTTTGGCTGCAGCGAGCGGTGTGCTAGCTTAGCTGCAATGTTGCATCCATCAGGGATTTTTTTTCAGGCCTTTCACTGTGGGAAGAATGGTATTCCACACTGGCTGATGAGAGATATACCACTCAGCAGTATAGTGCTAACAACCCAACTTTTTGCAAAACTGGATTTTGGTTTGCTCAGTTGTGGAAAACTGAAAATGTATGACAGGGAACAGGGGGTTTAACATGAGGCTGTTTGAATCTTTGATTGTGTTCCCAGTTAGTGTGGAGCAGGAAAGAGAAAACGTCAAGAAAAAACATAGAAACATAAATAACTATGAGGAGAATGCAAAAGGAGGATAATGGTGAAAACAGGATGAAATGGAACAAATCAGCGTTTTCTGTGGAAGCTCCATTCCCCGCAGCCAAACCAGCGCTTACACTTCTGCTTACATAAACATTGCGTTTCTTTACAAGAGTTACAATTGTTCTTACAATGTGTGTGTGTGTGTGTGTGTGTGTGTGTGTGTGTGTGTGTGTGTGTGTGTGTGTGTGTGTGTGTGTGTGTGTGTGTGTGTGTGTGTGTGTGTGTGTGTGTGTGTGTGTGTGTGTGTGTGTGTGTGTGTGTGTGTGTGTGTGTGTGTGTGTGATTAACAGTGGAGCTGGCAGCCATCATGAAGCCGCAGAAGCAGCTCAGCCTTGAGGCAGCTGGATTTTAAAACAACATAAGAAAACCACTATGTGACCGTCGAGGAAAACCACTGACCATTAGCATCTTTGCCACAGTCTGTCTCTCTCTCTGTGTGTGTGTGTGTGTGTGTGTGTGTGTGTGTGTGTGTGTGTGTGTGTGTGTGTGTGTGTGTGTGTGTGTGTGTGTGTGTGTGTGTGTGTGTGTGTGTGTGTGTGTGTGTGTGTGTGTGTGTGTGTATGTGTGTGTGGCTGCTTGTTAAAACCGCAGCATATGACATGTTGCCGTGCACCTTTCCTTGTGCGTTAGCATCAGTTTGCCATAGGATTCCTATACAGTGGTTTGGACTTGGACCTGGCTGTCTTGTCTGTGTGTGAGGGGAATGGTGCGGGCCTGTCCCCAGCAAAACCCAATTTACTGTCAGCTGTGGCAGCCAACCTGTCAGCGGGCCTCAAGAGCTCACTGCTGCTAAGCCTGTATGACCAATCAGAGGAGCACTTCACCAGCCAAGGACTGCGAGAGAAAGAGAGAGAGAAAGAGAGAATGAGAGAGAGAGATGGTGTTCACGCCGGTGGATGTATTCATTATTGCTCCAGAAATGCTGTTATTTTTTTATAACAGGCTTTGTTCTGGGCGCAGCTCAGTGTAATAATTTTTGCTCTCTGTCCCTTTGTCTAGCCCTCCATATCTGTCTATATTGCTTTTCTCACCACCATCCTATTTATTATTCCTATTTTTATTATTTATTATATTTTTTTTTATCTTTTGCCTTGATTTCGTTCGGCACTATGGCGTAAAATCATACCTTTTAAATCCCCTTATGTTGACAAACTGCTCAGCTCTGTTTTCATGGATGGGATGCTTGTAAAATAAGAAAATAAATACTAACAAGCAGGCAGCTATGATAGCTAGCTACCTGGAATGGCTACACTGAAAATATAATGAATATCGTATAGATCCTTGTAATCTTTTATGTAAGCAGCAATCTACGAATCATCCTGGATGGACATTTTCATCAGAGTGAATTGACAAAAGGTCACTGTTAGAGAATTACAGTACATGAGCCGTCGCTTGTAATATTAATTGTGTCAGTAAGTTGAAGCCAGACCATAATACAACATTTGGCTGACTACATAATTGTGTGAGATTTCGGGGGCTCCATAACACTAACTGCAATGGACTTATGGAGAGAAACAATTCAGAAATTTGTGTCAGCCCAGTTTATGTACAGCATAGCAATGACCCATATACTGTAGCGGATGGAGGACCTTCTAATATTTGGCCAAAGTTGTTGTGAAAAATATACTTTTTCAGTTTTTTTCTGTCCTCTCAACACAACAATAGATGATTAAATATCTCAACTGAATATCTGAGTTTGTATTGTCAGTACTCCAACCTCCCTCTATTGAATGTCACCTGGGATTGTTCTCAAGCCCACTGTGACCCTGGAAGACATTTCACAAGCCGATTCAACAGTGGATTCAAATGAAACTAGAACTGCAAGCAGTTGTGAACGGGGGCCAAGCCTCCCACGCGACTCGGGATCGGGCGTCGTCGTCCGCGGCGCCGGCCCCTCACTTCACGGAATCCGGGGATGTAAAGTTTTTGAATGTGGGATGTTTGGTTTGGGAGTTATAGACCAAAAGGCAAAAATAATGGCAGAGAAAGATGCTCAAGTGTGTTTTTGGCGCCCCCTTTTGGAGCAATTTAAGGAAAAAGTAGAACCAGCCTGAGAACCATAGGACAAACACATGTGTGAAGTTTGGTGTTAATAGGATAAATCGTTTTGGATTTAGGAGCAGTTTGGTTAAAGGTAGCTAATGTGCAAATCTTTAAAGCGCTACCGTTTGGTCTTCCGATGGTCGTAGAAAAATTATATACACAACATTTGCTCGTGGGAGTCGGTAGAGCATAATGCTTTTGGTTTCGTCAAAATCGGACAAAAACTGTAGGAGGAGTGTGTTTTGGTGACTGACACAGTTTTTGCGATGTAGCGAAAGAAAATCCCATATGCAAATGGGCGTGGCCTATCTCAAAAGATGCAGCTGACTTGTGGGCATCTGTGGATATAAAGTGTTTGACTGTGGGATGTTCGGTGTGGAAGTTATAGCCCCAAACGCGTTTTCTTTGCTTTTTGTGGTTTTGGCGCCCCCTATGGATGACATTCGCAAAATTACGTTGGATAGAAAGATGCGGCTCAATGTACCGAACAAGTGGATGTCAAGTTTTTGAATGTGCGATGTTTGGTTGGGGAGTTATAGCAAAATCAAATTCTCAACCTCTCCATTGTAAAGACACTTTTTTGAATTTTCCCATTTTCCCGCCTAAAGACTTAGGAAATGGCGAAAACAGGCAAAAAAATTGAAAAACTCTTTTTTTTAATAAGTCCGGCCCACAAAGGAATTTCTTGCCCATATTTCTTCGATAGACTCAAGTATGCCCCATGATAGTCTCCCTTGAGTTTCAAGAAAATCCCTCTTTTTTTTTTTTTTTACGGATTTTCGCAAATCTTTAAAGCGCTACCGTTTGGTCTTCCAATGGTCGTAGAAAAACTATTTGACCAACTTTTGCTCGTGGGAGTCGGTAGAGCATAATGGTTTTGGTTTCGTCCAAATCGGGCGAAAACTGTAGGAGGAGTATGTTTTGGTGACTGACACAGTTTTCGCGATGTAGCGAAAAATGTATATATACGCAAATGGGCGTGGCCTATCTCAAAAGATGCAGCTGACTTGTGGGCATCTGTGGATATAAAGTTTTTGACTGTCGGACTTTCGGTGCGGAAGTTATAGCCCAAAACATGTTTTTCCTATGCTGTAGCGCCACCTAGTGGCCGGGATGTTTGAATTTTTTTGTCTGCGTACGGGGTACGGACTTGGATGAGCCCTGCAAGTTGCATGTCCCAACCCTTTACGGTTTGGGCTGCAGCACCACTTTTATGTGGAGAAGAATAATAAGAATAGGAACTAGAACTGCAAGCAGTTGTGAACGGGGGCCAAGCCTCCCACGCGACTCGGGATCGGGCGTCCTCGTCCGCGGCGCCGGCCCTTCGCTTCACGGAATCCGGGGATGTAAAGTTTTTGAATGTGGGATGTTTGGTTTGGGAGTTATAGACCGAAAGGCAAAAAAATGGCAGAGAAAGATGCTCAAGTGTGTTTTTGGCGCCCCCTTCTGGAGCAAATTAAGAAAAAAGTAGGACCAACCTGAGAACCATAGGACAAACACATGTGTGAAGTTTGGTGTCAATAGGATGAATCGTTTTGGATTTAGGAGCAGTTTGGTACAAGGTAGCTAATGTGCAAATCTTTAAAGCGCTACCGTTTGGTCTTCCGATGGTCGTAGAACAATTATTTATACAACTTTTGCTCGTGGGAGTCGGTAGAGCATAATGCTTTTGGTTTCGTCCAAATCGGGCAAAAACTGTAGGAGGACTATGTTTTGGTGACTGACACAGTTTTTGCGATCTAGCAGAAAGAAATCCCATACGCAAATGGGCGTGGCCTATCTCAAAACATGCAGCTGACTTGTGGGCATCTGTGGATATAAAGTTTTTGACTGTCAGACTTTCGGTGTATGAGTTATAGCCCCAAACGCGTTTTCTTTGCTTTTTGTGGTTTTGGCGCCCCCTATGGATGACATTCGCAAAACTACGTTAGATAGAAAGAAGCAGCTCAATGTACCAAACAAGTGGATGTCAAGTTTTTGAATGTGCGATGTTCGGTTGGGGAGTTATAGCAAAATCAAATTGTCAACCTCTCCATTGTAAAGACACTTTTTTGAATTTTCCCATTTTCCCGCCTAAAGACTTAGAAAATGGCGAAAACAGGCAAAAAATTAGAAAAACTCTTTTTTTTAATAAGTCCGGCCCACATAGGAATTTCTTGACCATATTTTTGCCATAGGCTCAGGTATGCCCCATGATAGTCTCCCTTGAGTTTCAGGAAAATCCCTTTTTTTTTTTTTTTTTTACGGATTTGCGCGAATCTTTAAAGCGCTACTGTTTGGTCTTCCGATGGTTGTTGAACAATTATTTGACCAACTTTTGCTCGTGGGAGTCAGTAGAGCATAATGCTTTTGGTTTCGTCCAAATCGGGCGAAAACTGTAGGAGGAGTATGTTTTGGTGACTGACACAGGTTTTGCGATGTAGCAAAAAATTTATCCTATCGCAAATGGGCGTGGCCTATCTCAAAAGATGCAGCTGACTTGTGGGCATCTGTGGATGTGAAGTTTTTGACTGTCGGACTTTCGGTGCGGAAGTTATAGCCCAAAACGCCTTTTCCTTTGTTGTAGCGCCACCTAGTGGCCGGCATGTCTGAATTTTTTTGTATGCTGAGAGACCGGGGGTCTGAACTAGTGATGCAAGTGGCATGTCCCAACCCTTTACGGTTTGGGCTGCAGCACCACTTTTACGTAAGGAATAGGAATAATAATAATCCCTACAAGAACAATAGGGTTCCCTGCCCCGCAGGGCTTGGGAACCGCGTTGCTCTGCAAAACGCGGTCCCAGCCCTTCTCGGGCTTGGCCCCCTAATAATCCCTACAAGATCAATAGGGTTCCCTGCCCCGCAGGGCTTGGGAACCGCGTTGCTCTGCAAAACGCGGTCCCAGCCCTACTCGGGCTTGGCCCCCTAATAATAATCCCTACAAGATCAATAGGGTTCCCTGCCCCGCAGGGCTTGGGAACCGCGTTGCTCTGCAAAACGCGGTCCCAGCCCTACTCGGGCTTGGCCCCCTAATAATAATAATCCCTACAAGAACAATAGGGTTCCCTGCCCCGCAGGGCTTGGGAACCGCGTTGCTCTGCAAAACGCGGTCCCAGCCCTACTCGGGCTTGGCCCCCTAACTAGAACTGCAAGCAGTTGTGAACGGGGGCCAAGCCTCCCACGCGACTCGGGATCGGGCGCCGTCGTCCGCGGCGCCGGCCCCTCGCTTCACGGAATCCGGAGATGTAAAGTTTTTGAATGTGCGATGTTCGGTGTGGGAGTTATAGCCCCAAACGCGTTTTCTTTGCTTTTTGTGGTTTTGGCGCCCCCTATGGATGACATTCGCAAAACTACGTTAGATAGAAAGATGCAGCTCAATGTACCAAACAAGTGGATGTCAAGTTTTTGAATGTGCGATGTTCGGTTGGGGAGTTATAGCAAAATCAAATTGTCATCCTCTCCATTGTAAAGACACTTTTTTGAATTTTCCCATTTTCCCGCCGAAAGACTTAGAAAATGGCGAAAACAGGCAAAAAAATTGAAAAACTATTTTTTTTAATAAGTCCGGCCCACATAGGAATTTCTTGCCCATATTTTTGCCATAGACTCAGGTATGCCCCATGATAGTCTCCCTTGAGTTTCAAGAAAATCCCTTTTTTTTTTTTTTTTAAGGGATTTTCGCAAATCTTTAAAGCGCTACCGTTTGGTCTTCCGATGGTCGTAGAAAGATTATTTGACCAACTTTTGCTTGTGGCAGTCAGTAGAGCATAATGCTTTTGGTTTCGTCCAAATCGGGCGAGAACTGTAGGAGGAGTATGTTTTGGTAACTGACACAGTTTTTGCGATATAGCGAAAAATATATATATACGCAAATGGGCGTGGCCTATCTCAAAAGATGCAGCTGACTTGTGGGCATCTGAGGATATAAAGTTTTTGACTGTCGGACTTTCGGTGCGGAAGTTATAGCCCAAAACGCCTTTTCTTTTGTTGTAGCGCCACCTAGTGGCCGGCATGTCTGAATTTTTTTGTCTGCGTACCAGGCATGGACCTGGATAAGCCCTGCAAGTGGCATGTCCCAACCCTTTACGGTTTGGGCTGCAGCACCAGTTTTACGTAAGTCCAAAGAATAATAATAAAAGGCCCAACAAAAACAATAGGGTTCCCTGCCCCGCAGGGCTTGGGAACCGCGTTGCTCTGCAAAACGCGGTCCCAGCCCTACTCGGGCTTGGCCCCCTAACTAGAACTGCAAGCAGTTGTGGACGGGGGCCAAGCCGTCCCGTGCGACTCGGGATCGGGCGTCGTCGTCCGCGGCGCCGGCCCCTCGCTTCACGGAATCCGGGGATGTAAAGTTTTTGAATGTGGGATGTTCGGTTCAGGAGTTATAGACCAAAAGGCGAAGAAATGGCAGAGAAAGATGCTGAAGTGTGTTTTTGGCGGCCCCTTTTGGAGCAATGTAAGGAGAAAGTAGAACCAACAATAGGACAAACACATGTGTGAAGTTTGGTGTCAATAGGATGAATCGTTTTGGATTTAGGAGCAGTTTGGTACAAGGTAGCTAATGTGCAAATGTTGAAAGTGCTACCGTTTGGTCTTCCGACGGTCGTAGAGAAATTATTTAGTCAACTTTTGTTCGTGGGAGTCCATAGAGCATAATGCTTTTGGTTTCGTCCGAATCGGATAAAAACTGTAGGAGGTGTGTGTTTTGGTGACTGACACAGTTTTTGCGATGTAGCGAAAAAAAATCCCACCCGCAAATGTGCGTGGCCTATCTCAAAAGATGCAGCTGACTTGCGGGCATCTGTGGATGTAAAGTTTTGGACTGTGGGATGTTCGGTGTGGAAGTTATAGCCCCAAACGCGTTTTATTTGCGTTTTGTGGTTTTGGCGCCCCCTGTGGATGACATTCGCAAAACTGCGTTAGATAGAAAGATGTAGCTCAATGTACCAAAGAAGTGGATGTCAAGTTTTTGAATGTGCGATGTTTGGTTGCGGAGTTATGAGCAAAATCAAATTGTCTACCTCTCCACGTTTTTGAATTTTCCCGCCAAATAGTTCGAAACAGGAAGTGAAAGTGCAAAACTAATATGTTGAATAAATCCGGCATACATAGGAATTTCTTGGCCAGATTTTTTTTATAGACTCAGGTATGCCCCATGATAGTCTCCCTTGAGTTTCAAGAAAATTCGCTTTTTTTTTTTTTTCGGGGGGATTTGCGCGAATGTTTGAAGCGCTACCGTTTGGTCTTCCGATGGTCGTAGAAAAATTCTTCATCTTACTTTTGCTCGTGGGAGTCGGTAGAGCATAATGCTTTTGGTTTCGTCCAAATCGGGCGAAAACTGTAGGAGGAGTATGTTTTGGTGACTGACACAGTTTTTGCGATGTAGCGAAAAATTTATATATACGCAAATGGGCGTGGCCTATCTCAAAAGATGCAGCTGACTTGTGTGCATCTGTGGATATAAAGTTTTTGACTGTCGGACTTTCGGTGCGGAAGTTATAGCCCAAAACGCCTTTTCCTTTGTTGTAGCGCCACCTAGTGGCCGGGATGTCTGCATTTTTTTGTATGCTGAGAGACCGGGGCTCTGAACTAGTGATGCAAGTGGCATGTCCCAACCCTTTACGGTTTGGGCTGCAGCACCACTTTAAAACATGGAAGAATAATAATAATAACTAGAACTGCGAGCAGTTGTGAACGGGGGCCAAGCCTCCCATGCGACTCGGGATCTGGCGTCGTCGTCCGCGGCGCCGGCCCCTCGCTTCACGGAATCCGGGGATGTAAAGTTTTTGAATGTGGGATGTTTGGTTTGGGAGTTATAGACCAAAACGCAAAGAAAACGCAGAGAAAGATGCTCAAGGGTGTTTTTGGCGCCCCCTTTTGGAGCACTTTAAGGAAAAAGTAGAAACAACCTGAGAACTATAGGATAAACACATTTGTGAAGTTTGGTGTTAATAGGATGAATCGTTTTGGATTTAGGAGCAGTTTGGTACAAGGTAGCTAATGTGCAAATCTTTAAAGCGCTACCGTTTGGTCTTCTGATGGTCGTAGAAAAATTCTTTATACAACTTTTGCTCGTGGGAGTCGGTAGAGCATAATGCTTTTGGTTTCGTCCAAATCGGGCAAAAACTGTAGGAGGAGTGTGTTTTGGTGACTGACACAGTTTTTGCGATGTAGGGAAAAAAAATCCCATAGGCAAATGGGCGTGGCCTATCTGAAAAGATGCAGCTGACTTGTGGGCATCTGTGGATATAAAGTTTTTGACTGTGGGATGTTCGGTGTGGAAGTTATAGCCCCAAACGAGTTTTCTTTGCTTTTTGTGGTTTTGGCGCCCCCTATGGATGACATTCACAAAACAACGTTAGATAGAAAGATGCAGCTTAATGTACCAAACAAGTAGATGTCAAGTTTTTGAATGTGCGATGTTCGGTTGGGGAGTTATAGCAAAATCCAATTGTCAACCTCTCCATTGTAAAGACACTTTTTTGAATTTCCCGCCAAAACACTTAGGAAATGGCGAAAACAGGCAAAAAAATTGAAAAACTCTTTTTTTTAATAAGTCCCGCCCAGAAAGGAATTTCTTGCCCATATTTTTGCCATAGACTCAGGTATGCCCCATGATAGTCTCCCTTGAGTTTCAAGAAAATCCCTTTTTTTTTTTTTTTTAACGGATTTTCGCAAATCTTTAAAGCGCTACCGTTTGGTCTTCCGATGGTCGTAGAAGAATTATTTGACCAACTTCTGCTCGTGGGAGTTGGTAGAGCATAATGTTTTTGGTTTCGTATAAATCGGGCAAAAACTGTAGGAGGAGTATGTTTTGGTGACTGACACAGTTTTTGCGATATAGCGAAAAATCTATATATACGCAAATGGGCGTGGCCTATCTCAAAAGATGCATCTAACTTGTGTGCATCAGTGGATATAAAGTTTTTGACTGTCGGACTTTCGGTGCGGAAGTTATAGCCCAAAACGCCTTTTCCTTTGTTGTAGCGCCACCTAGTGGCCGGGATGTCTGAATTTTTTCCTCTGCGTACGTACCATGGACCTGGATAAGCCATGCAAGTGGCATGTCCCAACCCTTTACGGTTTGGGCTGCAGCACCACTTTTACGCATGGAAGAATAAGAATAAAGAATAAAGAATAAAGAATAATCCCAGCAAAAACAATAGGGTTCCCTGCCCCGCAGGGCTTGGGAACCGCGTTGCTCTGCAAAACGCGGTCCCAGCCCTTCTCGGGCTTGGCCCCCTAATGACATAATTGTTTTAGATGATATCAAGCTCCAGCTGCAGTACTGATGTGATAGCAGTTCACTGTTCCCTATACTTCAGCTCTCTTGCTTTTCGTTTTCTTGTCCATCTCTGCACTTTCTTGCACCTTTCCCTCATCCCTGCCTCTCAGTTATATTCCATTTTCCAGCTTTCTGCCATCTATTACCTCGCCTTTAAAACATTCTCCTGCCCGCATTTCTCTTTCTGTCTTATCTCTGCCTCCCCATTGTTTCTCTGTGATGATGATGCAGCTCCTTTTTATTCACCAGGGGCTACAATTGTACGGACAGCAGGCATTTTCTGGCAGACAGCCATCTTACTTTTATTTTCCTGATTTTTTTTTAAACTTTTCTTCTTTTCTTTTTATTATAACCGACACCATCCGTCTTCAGCCTGGCTCCTACTGGGTATAATTGGCTGTATTAGCGCTGAGTGCTAGCAGGAGTTCCCTGAGTTTCCCATTCATCATAAGCACACACTTCCTGAATGGCAAAAGTCAGCCTATACAGTAGCTCTGTTGGGGGAAAAGAGCCCAAGGGACTGACTCTGTCTCCCCTTGAGAGCAAGAGTTTGACAGCAGGCATCTCCTGATCTTTGACTGTAAAATAAAAATGACATGGCCCTGGTGGAGTGATGCCGGCATTTGCAGACATATGTTTAACTTGAGCCAGACCCTCCAGACAGCCCTTCACTATAACGTATTCCATATTGTGTCAGCGCCGTGGCTAATAATGGCAGATTCCAATCCATAATTTATCAGCTCCGGTGATCATATGTGCAATTATACACTGACGGGCCTGCCGTTAAAAGACGAGGTGAACTATTGTTTTTATGTCTAGTTGTTAAAGGGGCTGCGGCAGTAAAAGGAAACACTGGTTTTTACAGCGTTCACAAACGATTTAAAATGCCAATTACATCCCCACAGAGACAATCCAGGAGATTTATCTCCCGATGCCACTCGACCAGACATATTGTTATATAGGCTGCTGGCTTTTTGCGGCTCGCTGTGTTTAAAATTTAACAGGCTGTGTTTCCGTGGCGTCTCTTTGTTTTGATATAGTGGGCCACCGGGCACGCACACTGCTGAATTAAATATCAGCCCCACTGCCCTGCAGCCTTGTCAAATGTGATGCTATCACACATGGTGACACACCCACTGCACAAAGACACATCCTACCTGTGTACAAAGACACACAATGGGGTATTCAGAAAATACACCTGTATTTTGCACTCTCACACACACACACACACACTTGTACTGCTATAGAGGACACTCATTGACATAATGCTTTTCCTAGCCCCTAACCCCAGCCCTAACCATCAAAACTAAATGCCTAACCTCAAACCTTACTCTAACCCTAACATAAACATATAACATACCTGAACCTTAAAACCTAGTCTTAACCCTCATCCAAAGTGAAAACCAGCCAAAATGTCCTCACTCTTCAAGTCTAAAACTCAATGGGTTCTCACAAAAATAGTTGTACAGGTACATACATACACACACACACACACACACAATAAATTAGCATCTGTATTCCGATCACACAACCTTCTGTCCAGAGCCCATACTGCCTCTAATAGACTTTTACATTCGTCCTGTTTTTGAAATGGGTAAGCTGTCAGGACAGGAGGAGAACAGAGAGCTTTTGGCCGGTGTTATATACAGCTGCAGAAAGGTCAGAGTGGGAGATAAACCCCGCCTAGCAGTAAATCCTGGTTTATTAAATGGCCCCTGGTGACGGAAATTATTGGAGAAAATACTGAGACTGCAAACCTGTGCTGCATCCAAATCCCACATATTATACAAGTAGAATATAGTGTATGTCTTACTAAACTGTCTTTGCTGTTAGTATAAAGTTATTTAATGCACTTTACTTTTCAGTTACTGAAAAAAGTTCAATATGTTTTGACTATCAATTAAAAAAACGTGAAGTCTGTCTGTTAAACTTAACAAAGACATTGCTAAATGTTTTGCCAAAGATCCATTGTCCGTTAGCTGTCCCCCCTTTATCTACTATTTGTTTTAATTCTTTGCAGCTGTGAACATCTCCTTTGTTTCATTTGGCATTGTCGAACAGCGGTATCCATCCAATGTACACTTACAAATCAAGCAGTTTTCATAGGGATGCTGACTGTTTGGGAATAGTTCATTTTCTCGTCTTTGTTTTATGGTAATCAACAATTCACAGTATATACACTCTTAAATCCTTATTAGATTTTCACAGGGACAAATGTATGTGGACTGGACACAGACATTACACTCCTATGTCATTGCACGCCACATTACAAAACTGTGGGCAGCCATCTGCTGCTAACACACCCGCCACTCTTTTGGTTGTATGCCTTCAAACCAATTTCAAAGGGATTTGCTTCTATTAGGCAAGCTTCAGGGTGGTGAATCCCTCACATAGTGTTTGTCTGTGATCCAGAGTTGTTTGACACCAAACTGGAAAATCCATTTATTCATGGACCAACAGTGTGTTAGGCATGGGGGCATTGTCATGGCTTTCCCCAACTGTTGCCTCAAAGTTGGAAGCACAATATTGTCTTCAATATACTTAAATCCTTGAATGGGTTGGTGGTTGGCCAACCTTATTTGCAAATGCATGTCACCATACTTAATATGACCATATAGTATCCAGGCAATTATATGCTGAATTATAATAAGTGTCAATATGTTGGAACACTGAAAAAGACCGAGTAGATGAATTCCTTGTGTTTTTGGGTTTCTGTGAACACATGTGCCTGCAGCTGTGTGACTATCTTACCCAACAGCATTAACCCTCATCTTTACCTGCACTGCAATCAATTTGTCAGCATTTCCTTTGTTCCTTTTCTGAAGAGCTTACAGCGTGAACACCTTAGTCAAACCATAGTTTCAAAATCCAACAAGTTTTTTTTCTCTCTAAATGAACTCAAACACTGTGAATCCAGAACTAAATGTGTCTTCCCTGAGGTCAGTACCCTTCCAGAATTGCTCTCGGCACACTTTACCCAGAACTAATTAGGCCTTAAATCTTTTTCTCCATCTCCCTTTCATACAACATTATTTATTCCATCCTTTGAAATGTGCACTTATTAATTGTTCCGCTTAACTGATTTTTGTAATGGTGTGTGCGTGTGTGTGTGTGTGTGTGTGCGTGTGTGTGCGTGTGTGTGTGTGTGTGTGTGTGTTTGTGTGTGTGTGTGTGTGTGTGTGTGGGTGCGTGCATGTGTGTGTGCCGGAGGTGAGTGCATCTGTAATCGAAAAGCCAAATGAGAATTCTCATGCCGCGATGACGATGCAAAGCCACACATCAAAGCCATCGCTCATACATTATCGCTGACCTTGAGCCAAAATGGCAAAACGCTCTTCCTCCCTCCACCCTTTGAAAATAAAACTATTAGCTTCACTGAACTGTGAATCTGTCGGCCGACCTCATTAGGATTATTGTTTCATCTGTATTGCAGATTGCATCCAGTGTCGCTGTAATAAATGTAAATGGCACACACAAAGGTTAGCGGTTAGCAGTGAATGTGTCAACCTCATGTAGGAAGTTCTTCTTCTTCATAACAGCAGAGCAGCAGAAAACATGGCCTCCCTTTCTTTTTTCCCCCCCTCCCCACTCTTTGTCTGCGGTCCCTGGGTCACCTCTGATGTGCTGGCTAAGCAGTAATGTCTTTATTGGATCCAAGCCGACCCCTAGGTTCACCCACACAAAGTTCCAGACCTGGCACACATCAGAGCTGTATCAACACTTGGAGAATACTCAACCTCCGGGGCTAAAGCACTACAGGCCTCTTCAAATAAACCACAAATGTCTGTGCCAGGAAAAAAAGGAAGAAAAAAACACAAGAAGAAGAAGAATCTCTCTTTTCAGCTAAATGGATTGAGAGAGAGAGAGAGTGGGAGAGAGGGAGAGAGGGAGAGAGAGAGTAAAGGAAGACAACCTACAGTGCTGTGGTGAAAGATGCGAATGAGAGAGAGGAGTCATTCGATGCCTTTATCCTGCGTTCCTGAGGCATCCGGAGGCTCAGCTCTGGCGGCTTAGCCCTCGTCATTAGCAGCTTTAGATTTAATTAGCCGTCATTAAGCCTCTGTTTTACTGGGGGAGCTTACAAATATTTAATCACTGTTTGGGTGATGTACCGTGTGCGTAGCGTTGTTTGTGTGAGAGAGCCGAGGGAGGAACGACGAACTAAAGAGACGGATTTTAGATCATCTCTCAGAGTCGTTTACAATGCACATAGGTCTGAGACGTGTTTGGATATGTGTTTTATTTTTTTGTCGCCATTCTAGGGAATACACATGTAAAATACACAATGTAACTCTGGTTGTTATTTGTAAAGGAGGAACATAGAATGCTAATGCTTAGGTACAAATGTGTGTACATTTCTTCATCTTGTAATCTAGTTCCAGCCTCTTTCACCCTCTGTCTGAAACGCTCCGTTTTAGCACATGCCCCCCCCCCCCTTCTGAAAAGCCCAATCTGCTTTGATTGACCAGATCATTTACCTACAAGCAAAGTTACCACCGCAGCCTCAGGTGGGGCTACCTATGTGGAGCATGATGCTAATGAGATTCAGAGTTACTGTACCTCACCATCCATAGCTCATTTTCTGACCCAAAATAAACTAACTGGGTTGTCTTTGGTCAGCCTTTATGGGTTGGTAGGGACACCAAATTCCCAAATATGTGTGCATAAACACTGAAAAAGTGAGTTATTCCTAATGTGTCCCTCTTTTTTCATCAACTAAACTCCCCACTTTGCTGACAACACCTCCTCCTCCTCCTTCTCTGCAGGCTGTGTTTGGAGGCGAGGGACCCCTACTGTGGCTGGGACTTCAGGCAGCGCCGATGCACCACTCTGGAAGACAGCTCCAACATGAGCCAGTGGAAGCAGAACATCACTGTTTGTCCGGTAAGAGCGACTCCGCCAACACAGCGTTTACTGTAACACGGTAACACATCTGTCCTCGGGGGGGCTGATAGACTCCCTGCTGATGATGTCATCTCAGGGTGACATCATCCATGACTCACGACTTGTCACTGTGTGTATTGTACAAGACAGAGAAGAGATAGAGGCGTATATAGTCGAGATTGAAACGATGGTGAATTGGAATGAACTGGAAGGAATTTGATTATACAGAGATCAACTGGGATTGAATTTAACTGAAGTGAATATTCCTCTATAATCCTGTTAAAACCTCTCTATCTTTAGCTCTTAAATAGAAAAGTCCCCGTCTGGCAGCACAAGTCATGCACTGTAATATTACTTTACTTCTATACGCTCAGAGCAATAACCGTGCACTATAGTATCACTCAGTTCAATCAGCTGTTAAGTAACGTTTTGCCGGCCTAACCAATTTTGCGCATGTTGGAAGGAAGGAGAGTGGACGTATAGGGCCTTTACAATTTGAAAAAACTTTTTTTATTAAGTCTCTCAAGTCTCAACTAATTTCTACCCTTAATTGGAATTGATTTATGACACTGTGCCCACCAATGATATGTGCTGTGGTTAGTCACCCCCCCCCCCACACACACACACACACACACATACACACGCACACACACACACACACACACACACACACACACACACACACACTACAAGGCCTATATACTTCTACTATACGCTCTGAGTAATAACACTACTGACTCAGTGGATGATTTTATTTTTTATTTTTTCAGCTGCGGAACCAAACCACCAATGGAGGCTTCGGACCCTGGGCTCCATGGCAACCCTGTAACAACGACGACGGTGTTGATGGCGTGAGCTCCTGTCTGTGTCGCTCCAGGTCATGTGACAGTCCGGCCCCGCGCTGCGGAGGCAGGAACTGTGAGGGCCCCACCATCGAGGTGTCCAACTGCTCCAGGTAGGCAAAGAACAAATAAATATACAGTATATTTTTTATTTAATTTTGTTTTGAAAAAAAATATTTAAGATAATGAAAAATAGCTACAATCACCATCATGTGTATTAATCATATTAATCTTGATTTTATTTTATTTTTGACTATCACTTGTCCAATCAAAGGCATGTTGTATTTAGACATTTTTATTACAATTAGACAGTCTTATGACAATATAACAATGAATGTGCTGGTAAAAAGATATTTTTCAATCAATGGACAAAAGAAAGTAATCATTGCCTTTGCTAAAAGTGGGAAAGACTTGATTACAAAACTACAAGGAGTATAGTTAGACATCTTGATTTTGTTGTCGCCCCCAATGTCAGATCAAGGTGGTCTCTAAATCTGCATTTTATAAGAACACAAACAAAAAACAGGACTAAAACAGGGTTATGGTTAGCATGCAGGAAAGACTCAGAGAGATGTATTCATATCCATGTATTCCCTCATCTCCAATACTGTGAATTACTGTAACAGTGTCTTGTCCAGTCTTTCTGAAATGAGCTGCAGATTTCAAACGCGAAACCAGGGGGGGATCAGTGCACATTAAAAACCTGTTCTTAAATCTTTAAAATGGCTACTTGTTCATTACAGAATAGATTTAAAGTGCAGTTGCTAGTTAATGAATAACTTAGCAGCCTTTGGGCAAAAAATTCATTTCTGATATGCTTGAAGAATATCAACCCCAATAGGTCCCTTAGATATTTAGGAAGCAGTCAGTCTGCAGCTCCCTCAGGTCTAAAGCTCAGTGACTATATGCAGATTCATATTCATTTCCCTATTGCACTTTTCCTCTATTACATTTTGCCCATCATTGTACAGAACATATTTTCTTCTCTGTTATGTACTGTTTTAATGCGTTTCATTTCATTTAATCCACTTCAATTGATTTTATTTAGCTGTTCATGGTATTCCAGCTATTGCTATACTGCATTTACAGTATATGCCTTATTTTAGTGTGCTTTACGAATTAGCCTATTTTGCCTAAAACAAAGCTGATGCTGTCGATTTGCATAATATCTATTAATATTACACACAATAATTAGAATCAATGTATCATAAATAAATATTATTTTTCTAATTGAGGTTGGGTGAGCTCTTTTTGTATTCTGGCTCAGTGGACATTATATTAATATGCAATGATCATTGTGCACATTAAGTTTTTATCATTTTGCAAATGAGTCTAGTCCAGGTTCAAGTTCAGAACTCCAACATGGTTTCGTGAACTGCTGCTATTGTAGCCGCCACGTCCTGATTGACTTAAACATACTCACCTCAGGGCACAATTTGCAGACTGACAGAACATGAGAAAAGATCATAAAAGTGAGGAATCCTATCAGATGAATGTAGGTGACGTCCATGTTTCTCCTTGTGACAGCTCTCAGCTGCTCTGTCTACCGGCCAATCAGTGTTACAGAGAACGGAGCTGACACACAGAGCCCAGGCACCTTCATGCTGTGCCACATTTAATCCTTGGTGTCCAAATTGAATTGTGCTTTTGCAGAAAGTGGCAATTAAATCATGAGGAGTGCAACCCAGGAACAGAGCACTTAAGCAAATTGAATGAATGTGTCTCAGTCTGAAGGAGCTCTGTATGTGTGTTTGCATTTGATTTTATGCAGAATCAGAGTCATTATTGGACCAAGCTAAAATCGCGCTTTTTCTTATTATTTTTTTTTCTTTCACATAACCTTGTGGCAGAATAATACCAAAATCGAGGGGAGAATACTTTTGCATGCTTCAGAACCATATGTGAGTTAAGTATGAGGTAATATTGAGTGTCTGTTGCCATAGAAACGGAGGCTGGACGCCCTGGTCGTCATGGGGACAGTGCAGCACAACCTGTGGTACGGGCTTTGAGCTGCGACAGCGTTCCTGTAACAACCCGTCACCCCGACACGGAGGCCGAGTGTGTGTGGGGCCCAGCAGGGATGAGAGGTGAGGAGGGGCTCATGTATCATAGTCCAACTAGGTTTATTCAATACAATGTTTGTCATTGACTTCATGTAAGTATTATAATAGACACCATAGGGTGAATAGGGTACAATGTAGATATCATTGTAAAACTCGCAGTTGATTACTTACATGGACCAATTTTTACGGAATGGTTTGAATAGATATAATATATTGGCAATATCTCATTTTATAAATCAAAAAATACAATGTTCATGTCTCAAAAATGCATATTTGGAAGGTTTTTAACAACAACATGTATCTTAAATCAGAAATATAACAACATATGAACAAATCCTACAGAAATGTGCTAAGAATGATTGTGGTTGGTAGATGTAAGTTGAGGTTTTTGGTTCAGAGTATTGAAAATAACTAAAAGGTGAAATCCAAGTCAAATCTCAATTCATTAATTTATGTGACTACAATCAGACTCAAGTCCAAGTGTCAAGTCCTTGGCTCTCTTCTCTACTGTATTTCTGCTACAAAATAACTTCCAATTGACATAATCTCCACAGGTTCTGCAATGAAGGTGTGACCTGCCCTCAGCCCATATTCTGGTCCCCCTGGGGCTCCTGGACCAAGTGCAGCACAGAGTGTGGGGGAGGGGTCCACTCCAGGGTCCGCAGCTGTGAGAATGGCAACAGCTGTCCAGGATGTGCACTGGTAGAATAAAACGCACGCGCGCACACACACACACACACACATACACACACACCGATTTATAAACATAAACAGATAAACAAAGACATAGAATAACATTCTTCAATCTCAGTATTATATATGCCAAGTCTGTATTTGTGCAAGGACAATTTAAAAATGTTGTTTGAACAGCGAAATGCTGTGGCTTTGTCAGAAAATCTTCCAGTTGGTCCTCTGTTTGTTTGAGGATAAACAGGGACACTTTAATGAAGCGAGAGCAAATTCCTTTTTAGAGGTGAACAGGGGATGAGGACAGCCGGTAAAGAAAAACAGACAGTTTTCGATTTTCTCTCCCGACCTTGGATGAGTCGGCTTAAGTCAGGACAGAGGCAGCGACGTGTACACAAAAGATGTCTGTAAAATGTCAATGATATGCTTGACGTCAAATCAAAATGTCACATATCTTTTTTTTTTTATGGTGATGGCTTTTGTCACTGTGAGGTGATTGACTCTGGGTGTTGACTGATTTGAAAACGTCACATCAATATTTCAGTGTCCCCACACACTTAGTACACTTGTAAAGGTGATACCCTGGTTAAACCTTTTACCTACAGTCAGAGATTGGTACCAAATTGATCTTATTTGCAGATTGGTAAAAAAAAGTCCCCCTCAAATCAAACAAGTAACCCCGACACTAATGGACAGATCCCTCAAGATTTTTAAAACTACATGACCTTTTCCTCAAATACCACTCTCAGAATAATCACATCTTGATAGCAAAATAATCATTAACTGGTGTTGGTTTGGTGATGGTTTAAAGCTATAGTGCTTAACATCTGTCCCCCCCCCATGAGCAATTCTGTTTATTTTTTATTTTTGTCGAGCTGATAGGCTCAATAAACCTTGTGTGAACTTGTTTGGCGAAGGCTTGAGGGTAACCACCATTTATTTTTAAACCAAAAAGTTACGCACTATAGCTTTAATGAACATTGCCAGAACTTTGCCAGAACTTTCTAGCAGGGCCTTTTCACATGCAGTTGTTTAATACATTGTGAACAACACTTTACCACACTATGCCTCCGCTGACTTTTGCCACCTTTTCTCCTGCAGGAATACAAGGCGTGTAACCTGGAGGCTTGTCCCGAGGTGAAGAGGAACACTCCGTGGACTCCCTGGATGCCTGTGAACGTGACTCAGGGCGGGGCGAGGCAGGAGCAGAGGATGCGTTACATGTGCCGCGCCCACCTGCCTGACCCACACGAGCTGCAGATAGGACGCAGGAAGGTGGAGACGCGCTTCTGTCCCAACGACGGCACGGCAGCATGCGAGACGGACAGTAAGTCAACCAGCTAACCAGACCACAGTGACAAGTCAATGTACTGTTGGTATTGTGTGTGAGGAGTTGTAGGAACTGTCGGTTTGTGTTCATTCTTGCTGCACCCCCTTTGGACAAAAGCGGTAGTGATTTTACTACGCCAGCTGTAGTTCCTGGGTGAGCCTAGGACCAACCCATGACAAAGCCATTGAGAAAAACTATATCAAAATAAAGGCAACGTCTTTTTTTTGTTCTATTGCATGTGCATGTGCTGGTAAATGTCAGTCGGATGATAATCTGTTATCTGTATCTGTGTGTAAACAGAAGCATTCAGTACTGCAGAGACCTCAACACAAAAACATTTAGAAAATCTATGAGAAGGCGAGATTTCTCTCCCAGTCAGAAGCTGACATGTTGAAACGGCCCTCCTGTGTGACCTGTTAGCTCCCCTACACGCTGTTAGTGACGGGGTCGCGGTCCAGCACCTCCAGACACACACACACACACACACACACACACACACACACACACACACACACACACACACACACACACACACACACACACACAGAGACTGAGCAACACAGGGTCACAGTCTGCTGCTCTCCACTGGTGGCTTTTTCACGGCCCCCCTCCCTCTCCTGAATCGATTACCTCTCTCCTCCTGTCAGCCTCCTTGGGGGGAACCACATCGACTGTGACAAACATTTGAAACTGTGTCAGCAGGGAGGGAACTGTGCGACGCATGATCGACACAGATAGAGTTTGAGAGAAAGGACAGAGCGAGAAAATATACCCGCTGGCAAAGTCATATACACGGTGTAGCTTCCCTCAGAATCAGTATGCTTCACATCTCGGGTATAACGTCTTTTAACTCTCTCCACCTGACAGTTACTGCACAATGCATAATGTATTCTAACCTGGAGCGGCTCTTTCTCTTTCTTCTGTCTACAGCCCTAGTGGAGGAGCTCCTGAAGACACCGGTGGTTAGAGTGGCGGGCGCCGGCTGGTCGTCATGGGAGACCTGGTCCAGCTGTTCACAGAGTTGTGCCAAAGGCTATCGCACCCGCCGGAGAAGCTGTGCCGGACCGGAGGGCAAGAGCGCCCCCGTGGCATGCAGGGGCTCACCGGTGGAGTACCAGGACTGTAACGTACAGGCATGTCCAGGTCAGTCAAGGATTTAATAAGAGCCATGTTTACACTGTGAATGATTTCAACACAACGCAAAAGTATTTTTTTTTTATCATTGGGGCCGTTTGTTTACATGATAACAGCGTTTGCAACGTCTTGAAAACGTAAACTTTTGAAACCAGCTTCCAGAGGGGAATCTTTTCGAAAAGCATCTCCAGCGTCACCATGTGAATAGCAATGCCAATCACTGTGTTAACGATGACATCACGGCTCCACTCCACGCATGCATTTATTGTCAAATAACCACACGTGCGTTAGAAGTTTACAAGACAACGCTGCAGCATCACTGTGATCAGTGGAGAGTGTTAATGCACTTGACCTGTCAACACCGTGATATGTGCGCCTTTCTCCCATTTGTTGCTTCGGTTTCTATTATTTGAAGTAAATTTTAATGCAAGATGACCTTATTAACTTTAAACTGTGGTGAAGAGTGGAGTCTTCCAGACAGTCTTTCAGACATATTGGCTCATTAAATCTCTGGCGTTTTAAAATCTGAGGGAAACCTTCAGTTTGGCAACTGTATTGAAGTGTACCAAAAAATTTAAAAAATAAATCTTGTTGCGCTTCTATCTGGTACTGTTGGATTTGAGAACAATCTCATATCTCTTTCTTTTTTTTATCAAGTCATTCCAAGAGTCTATTCTATACCACTTAAATACAGGAAATTACAGACCCTCAAATGTGGTAAAGATAAAGTCAGTTATTGGCCTCTTTTCTGGCGTTTTCAGTATATTACGGGTTCACAAAGAAGCGACCACATGCACGCTAAGAGACAGAGATGGAGACGGACAGAGAGAAAGGTCAATGGTGGTAGTAACATACTGCTGAGTGGATCATTAGCTTCATTAGCTAATGGTAAGCAGCAGCTGCAGCAGTGCGGAGAGAGTCTTTTGGACAAATGGAGTTATCTATTTCAAACTCCTCATCAAACCATAATCAGCTGACCTAGAACTCTGCTGACCACAGAGCGCTACACTGACAAGCTACACTTATTAAAGCAGACTGAGGTCGGGCATATAGATGAAGGCATGCATACTATCTCTCTCTCTCTCTCTCTCTCTCTCTCTCTCTCGTCTCATCTCTCTCTCACACACACACTCTCTCACACAAACGGCGCACACACACACACACACAATGGCATGCTGAAGGTCTGAACTCCTCTTCAGAGTTCGCCCTAAATATTCATGACTGGTACCTTTATGAATGAATGATTTATGATTGGTTGGGGCAAAGCTGATCAAATTCCTATGGTGTTCCTGCCGTAGAGTTGTATACATCGACATGAAATGCTTAGGAGGTTAGTTTAGCAACTGACATATGTAACTTGAAGAAGCTCAGGAGAGGTGGCCTTGGTTTCCTCCCATTGGGAAGAAGCCCAATCAGAAAGTCTTTTGCCATGACTATCACGTGTACAGTGAGTCTCATAGCGCCTGTCCCGGCTAGACACACGGCTTGAGAAGGACAAGGCCAGCGACAGAAGAGAGAATGAGTGCAAAATAGTAATTGAAAGTGACATTAGGGGAGAAGGATGGAGGCAATAGAGGTTGTAGGAGGGATATGAATGAATAGTGTGGTAGGGCGTGCGGTGGAAAAAGGTGTGTGTGTGTGTGTGTGTGTGTGTGTGTGTGTGTGTGTGTGTGTGTGTGTGTGTGTGTGTGTGTGTGTGTGTGTGTGTGTGTGTGTGTGTGTGTGTGTGTGTGTGTGTGTGTGTGTGTGTGTGTGTGTGTGTGTGTGTGTGTGTGTGTGTGTGTGTGTGTGTGTGTGTGTGTGTGTGTGTGTGTGCGCGCGTGCGCGCGCGCGTGTGAGAGAAAAGGCAGGCAGTCACTGAGGTGGTTGGTAAGAGCATACAGCTTTCACAAGATTGCATATCATTCTTACGTAATGAAAATGTATCTTTCATGTCTATAGTAAATTTGCAGAAATGTTTTTACTTTTTGGAATACCTCAGAATGCATCACTCAAAACCTGAAGTTGCATTTCATATAAATGATAAGGTAGCGCAACGAAAGATAATGAGTTGGCTCAAATAAAGGCAGTTTTCCTTCAAACTTAATGAGTTTTATTTGGCTTCAAAACTAAGGAATCCGGTGAAGACAGTTGCCTTGAAAATGGTCAAACCAATAGTCTTGAGTCAAATGTCAAGTCTGTCTGCTGCCTTTTTAACACAGGACTTGTGGCTCGGGTCAATGTCTGAATGTGTTGCTGCTCTGCCAATACATACGGCTCATCCAAATCAAAGTGTCTGAAAGTGAGCAGCATGGAGGTCGGGAATTTTTGCTCTTATGGACTTTGTATTTCTCAACATAAACAACAACAACAACATAACATGACAGCCGGCCAAGACAGGCAGGCAGTAAGAGAACCATAAAAACAGCATGTGAGTCAGGTAGCCGGCGGTGGGTTGGTCAGTAATTCAGTGAGCCCACCAGTCAGACAAACAGCCAGTTAAGTCTGAGAGAAAGGTGGCAGACTGTGTGTGTGAGCTGGGGCAGAGTTAAGTGGTCACAGCCTGCCTCACTCTCTGTGTGTCACACTAATCCACTCAGATAATGAAGTTTTCTTCAGCGCGGTAACCACGGCAACAGCGACTTGGGCATTAGCCTGTCAACCAGCCCGTCAATTAGTCAGTCACGCTCTTCTGATTAGATCTTATGCAACATTACCGGTCCCCATGGGAACACTGCATTCACTAGGACGGGACAATGCAAATACAAAAAGAAAATATAATAAGGGGGAGAGCGCAAAGAAAACCAAATAGACATGTTCTCTTGCTGTAAAACATAGAAGGTGGGAGAAAAGTTAAACATAGAATGAATGTGTAGGGCGTTTGCAACATTATAATATTTAAAAGTATGAGAAGACGAAGAAAGAAAGACTGATTGTGTTTATTGTTTGTAGTAGCTGCATAGGTATTCAAAATAGGCCAGCAGCACAAACAGCTGGAGTCCACTTTAAACTGATTTTTGGCCCCTGGGGGTTCACAACAACAACACAAAACAAAGAGAAAATAACAGAGCAGTCGCGTAGAGTCAAGTTGTCAACAATTCTTATACAGTAGGTTAATTGCAAGCTGTGTTAGTAAGGGTAAGTCTCTAGATACTGACCAGTGTTAATAGTGTTCATAGCTGAGGACAAATCCTTTCCATTAGTCTGGTATTTAAATATTAAATATGAGCACTTTATTGTTCTAGGATTGAAGAGCTCATAAATTGAGACAACTTTTTCTTCACTTTGAAGTTGCAAGTTGTTCAGGCTGAAAGGGAGTCAAGCATCAAGACAAGTCCATAGACATTATAACTACCATAACAGTCACACATAGTGGCAATAGTAAAAGATTAAACTAAATCAAGTAGACAAGAGGATTGTTAAATGTGCCAGAAATATACAAGAATATTAATAATTAAATCAATTAATTAGTAGCTCTGGATTAAATCACTCATAAATAAATTACATCGGCTCGACATGATGGTAAAGTTCTACACTTACATTAGAATGCATTTCCTCTAATAGCACTTTAAAAACTCTTTGAACTTAAAATGGATCTGATGTAAATTGGTAACAAATTTACATTAAACTCTCTTTCCTAAAGTTGGACTAAAGTTGAAACTTTTTTGTTTAAATTGTAAATTGGTAGCATATTCAATTCTTAAGAATCTCTGTGGAAATACAGTATGTCTCCCGCATAATTATTTCATTCATGTTGGGCTTATGAATAGATATTTGATCCTTCTAGGCTTTCTCTTTTAGATGTTTGCATTTGAGGTTATTCAACCTGAGCTGAAATGAATCCATGTTTGGTTGAGAAAATGTTTCTCCTGATATATTATATCACCGAAAGGAAAATAATAGTCTGAAATGGTAGCCGCGGGATAGTGTGTGTCTTATGGTAGGATGGCCTAGAGAGGAAGAGGGGCCGACCAGTAACCATAAGGTCGCTGGTTTGATCCCCGGCACAGGACAGGAGGGTGTTAGTACTAAAACTAGTGGTGGCTGGTATGACATCTACGCCCTCCATCTCTACCATTGTGTCCTTGAGCAAGGCACTTAACCCCAAACTGCTCCAGGGGTGCTGTATTATGGCTGACA
Source organism: Ammodytes marinus (assembly GCF_949987685.1). NCBI lineage: Eukaryota > Metazoa > Chordata > Actinopteri > Uranoscopiformes > Ammodytidae > Ammodytes > Ammodytes marinus. The sequence continues at coordinate 25,296,094 of NC_137216.1, forward strand.
CTGCGCTCTGACCCCCTCCGAAGTGTGCTAACTTGAGATATGCGAAAAGACGAATTTCAATGTGCCTTGTGTAAATCGACTAATAAAGATAACTTAACTTATTATATTGACAAATTATATTGTGATTATGTAATGTAAACATGTGTGTGTGTCTGTGTGTTCCAGTAAAAGGTGCTTGGTCCTGCTGGTCCTCATGGTCTTCGTGCTCGGTGGGTTGCGGTGGCGGTCACTACCAACGCACGCGCTCCTGTAACAGCCCTGCGCCCGCCACCGGAGGAGACATCTGCATAGGACTGCACACTGAAGAGGCCCTGTGCAACACACACACTTGCGATGGTGAGTGAGGTCACACATACATTTGGAAATCTAAACTCTGTCATGGAAGTCCTTTCATCGCGCCTCCAGGCAGACATTCATCCCCCCACACACACACACACACAGTTTAATTTATGTGTTGTCCCCCTATTGCTAAATTGCTCATTTTTATGTTTTCCTAATGAATGAAGCAGGTCTTAGATATATGAAAAGATAAACAGACTCATGCCGAGCAAACAAGCACGTCCTCCCACCGTGTCATTTCCCTGCTGTGCTGCTGGAGGTCTAAGCGCCATGGCAACTTCTCTGGAAAGGTTATTAAAGAGGTTTCATTTGTTTGGGTCTGAAAATATGGAAATCTGACATAATGTGTCTGAAGCTGTGAGTACATGTTGGATACTGACAGTGTCACATGTACAGTTTATCTAACTCTAGTTCCTTCGTAGTTTTTGCGGCTTAAGTCATTTTATTAACAAAACAATTAAGCTTTTTGTTTATTTGTTCATTTGGCATTTAAAGGTCACCTATTATTTTTGCTTTTTCATGGTTTTTCAACATGAATATGGGTCCCTGTTTTGACAAGAGACCCCCAAAGCATGTACCTTTGATTAGCATGCAGGGAAGGCTGCTAAAAGTCAGAAATAAGCTCTTCTTCACATTTGTCTACTAGATTGGATAGCCATTGTAGCTAACACCAAGCTTAGAATAGAGATAGCAGGATTGGTGTACGAGTCCTTCCCCAGACTGACCTGCACATCTATTATTCCGTTGCTTTTATTAACTTTAATGGCAGTGTTAACATAAAAAGGCCCATGTAAAGAACTAAAGTTACAACTCAAATTCACAAACAAAAGTTGCTTATGCCCAAAGTTGGATGTAAAGTAAAGGTTAAGATAAGGTTTTGAAATGTTTTTTTTTTTTTGGTTCCTTGATTTGGAGGTTAGCCTTGCATGTGATGATGAGATTTATAACAACACCCTCTGCCCCCCAACCCCCCACCCCCTCTCTCTACTTCCATTCTGCTCCCACAAGGACACTAAAATATTCATGAGATATTCCTGCTAATCCAGGAGGGGGGGAAAAGTCCAGCATTGGAACTCACAATGAGGCTTCAGCCTAGAGTTTAATATCAAACAGCCTTCAACGTTTTGTCGCCACGGTGTGATTTCCATCTTTGTTTTATTGATTTTGCTGCAAAACAGTCGCTGCCTGGACATTGTTGTCTGGTGCACTCGTGTACGGTATATGTGTCCTTGTGTGTGTGGGTAGAGCACTGCCTTATAGAGAAAAGGATTTCTTCCTGAATTAAAGCCATTCAAGCCATTGCCAAACTATTGACAGAAAATTGATTATGCCTTTCACCTCCACAAAACTCTGTTTGTATTTCTCAGTATCGCAGCGTTTACAAACTGGTGTTGTCCCCCGAGACTGAGGCAGGAGCTCAAGAAGCGCCCACAAAATGTTTCAGTTGTTGATTCTTCTGCTAAGAAAAAACCTGGACGTACAGCAGAAGGAACAAAATCCATGAAGGCTTACCTCATGTAGATACGCCGACACTGTTATTGTAATAACTCAGAATTCCTAATGGGGGGCGACAGAAGTTACGCACTATAGCTTTAACTATTGTCTCCCTCAGTTGCTTTTCATTGTTAATCGGCCCGACTGTCATTCACGGGGAGGTTATCATAGCGCTTACAGTCAGCCTCCCTGGTAATTTTAGACAAGGAAAGGTAAACGGCTTTTTCGTCCCCCATTTGTCGAGATGCCCATCACTCTCCTTTATCAGGTCGTCTAGCAACATATCTCGTTATAGGACTGAGCCCATCCGCTGTCAGCCAAACAACCTCTCCTGCCCCCAGACTGTCTCCTTTGCCCGTTCATTTATTGACATCCGTCATCTATCTATCTATCTGGGTCCCAGGCTCCTGGTGCCGCCATCCATTCTGCATGTGTAATTACTACAGGCAAAGCTGGCTGTCAGTCACGGGTATATTTGATGCCCCTGTCACAGGTCATTTGATTAAAATCTCCTGCAGTAATGGGAGGGACAGCAGAGGAAGGACTGAATAGGACTGAATACTAACGAAGAGCCTTAGGGCCCTATGGCATTTTCCTTCTGACTCGACAGTGCGATCACGCAGCTTGTCTGGGTGACAAAAATAAATGGGAATAAATGAGACAACTAAAAGTGGACTGTTGTGATGCACTGTTATTAAAGGCGTTTGGGTTTTGAGTTGGTCGGTGTGTGTGGTTTTTTTTTGTTGTGTCTAGATAGTGAAGAGAGAAGTGAGCAGATGGTGGGGACCAAGCAGTTTCTTGTCGGTGAGTGGCAGACTGATAGAGAGGCCTGTCTTCTGTCTAAACTAAGGCCATCTTTGCCAACACTGCACACTCGAGAGCACCCTGAATAACAAAACCTTTTTCCATCCGTCTTTTCTTTGCAGTAGGCTGTGTGCTCCCTCCTCTCCGGTGCTTTTTATAGGGTGCAGCAGGTGGTGAAGTTAGCTTGAAGTTGGATTTTTGACAGATGGTTATCAGCAACGTCTTCACGTCTCCAACTTCCAACTAACTTCAACGCTGTGTCAGATTAGGGAACCTTCAAGGGCATTTCCTGGTTTCCTTTCAGTATGAGTTTGGTTTTTAAAAATGACAAAACATGTAAAAGATATATAGAGCAACAGAAGGTGGTAAATAAACAAGTCCCAAGTGTAAAGTTTTTTTCTTTTGACTGTCAGCAGAGGCAGGCTAACGTTCCCCTTGGCTACCAGTGTTTGAGCTAAGCTAACCTGGATGAGCGACCTTTGCCCATGTCTTAATCAAAAAATGCACGCACAGTTACAGGGACGGTTTCTGTCACCTTGTTCTTGTGCCGGAGAGTGAAAGGCATAAAGCTAAAAAAAAATTGTCGAACTATTCCTTTAAACCCTTTTTCAGTTGGCGGGTGTGTTTTCTGTGTGTGTGTCTAGAATATGGTTGTGCGCAAAGAAGGGAGCAGATGGTGGGGACTGAGCAGCTTGTCGGTGAGCAGAAGACTGATAGGGAAGGTAAAAAGAAAGAAGCCTAGCTGTCTCCTGCCTCTCTGGCCAAAACTGCACACTCGAGAGCACCCTGAATAACAAAACCTTTTTCCATCAGTCTTTTCTTTGCGGTGGCCTGTGTGCTCTCCCTCCTTCTCTGGTGCCTTTTTAAAGGGTGCAGCAAGTGCATGGTTCCAAAGGGGGTAGGAGGAGCTGAGTGAGGGGGTTTGGGAATTCTCTCTTTTTTCCTCTTGGGTAGGTGCCTTTTGTTTACCGCTCGGTCGCCCGCTGCGGGGAAACGCCACTAAAGCTTTGGCTCGTGGGACAAACATCTCCGCAATGCACTAAACAAACCCTCCACAGGTTTATACTTCCAATCCTGTTTACATCACAAGCACTTCTTCTTTTCGGTGTGTGTCCTCTTGTGGGCTATTCTGGCTGGTCAGTGAGGTCGGACGATTGTGGTGGTGGTGACAGCTTGGGTGGTCGACATTTTGGTTTGGTTTCCATGCCATCATCTGAGTTTGACTTGTGATGTGTTTGTATTCATTCATTTGCTTTTTGTTCTGTGTCTTAGGTGGCTGGATGGCCTGGTCCCTGTGGTCGGCCTGTGAGGAGTCAGGTTTGCAGATGAGGAGTCGGGTGTGTGGCGCTCAGAGCAACAGCCCCTGTGTGGGGAACAGCACGCAGCGAAGGGACTGCAACGAAATACCCGGTGAGTCAAGTCAGTAAGCGCTAAGATACACACACACACACACAGGACCAGGTGCAGTCTGCTTTGAAGTCCTCATAACAGGTGGTTGTTTGTCGTTTGAAGATAGCTAGAGTTGCAATGTTTCTTTGACATTTTCTCCGTGCACTGAAGTAATCTGCTCGTCTTAAAGGTGCACTATGCAGTTTCAGTGGAGGGGGATTTGTTTACATTTGAAGAACCTGCAATTAGTTTATAAAAAGTTAGTTTATAAAAAAATATTTTCACTGCATGTCATTCTAAATATTGAATAATTCGATCAGCATACATCAAAACTTAATTATTTTGAGTCACCTGGTACCAAAACTAAGACACGAATAAGTTTGTAAACAAAAAAGTGGGCCCTGCTGCTGTAAACAACAACAGTGAAACAGTAACTTTTCGGGTAGCTTTTCTAATTTCAAACGGTGTTCCAGGGATCCAATTTTCCTTTTCAGTTATAACAATAAATCTTCGAAAATGTTCACTTCTTTGTCACACCCAAAGTTGCATAATGCACCTTTAATGACCCATAATAAAGTTGTGAATGTGAATCCAACAGGTCCGTGGTCGACCCTGTTAGCCTGTCAGCGCACCTTGGTATTCTAATAACGATCCCAGAAAGGTTTCTACTGAAATGATCTTTCATGGCCTGCCAGCATTTGGCCCTCTCCACGCTCAGAATCCCTAATGAGTCCAGACCAAGGCCATTAATATTAATGGGTTGTCACAACACTAAACCACATTTTAATTTTATCGCAAAATCTCAATGTGGGGCTAGGGATGGATTTGTTAAGGTCACTTGCAGAGAGGGGCGGTGGCGGATGTGAGGAAGCTAAAAAAAAAAAAATTAGGCCAAAAAATTAATTATGAGATGTGGCACTGGATTTAAATCAGCTCACACACACACACACACACACACACGGTCATCAACCTTCCTCTTCTTTCGCTCTAGGATGTGTGGGGTACGGGACACATTGTAACTGTGAATTATTGTCCTGCTTTCAAATGTCTCCAACAGCAACCAAAGAGGATAAATCTGAACTGAGCAGACCTGTTTTCTCACTCAACAGTTCATGTTTTCTCTACAAAGTTTGTTGTTCATTGATTCAAAAAAAACCTCTCCCCGGACCGTTTACACAACATTTTTAAATGACATTTCAATTTCTCATCCACTGTTTTTGTTTTTGCATGTGTCAACTCCCCGTGATGTTACAGTCGGTGGTGGTTTTGTTCTGTAGGCTGTGTCTCCAGAGGAGAGTGTTTGCATGTGTGTGCATGTGTGTGTTTGCAATGCATGTATGTGTGTGTGCGTCTGACCCTGTGTTCCTCTCCTCTCCACAGTCATTCTCCCTGCATCTGGTTTTGATAAGGACCAACAGTGCGGAGGTAAGTGGATCAAACTGTGTGCATGTTATGTTCCCCCCCCCCCCCTATATGTTTTCCACAGATGCCTGTCCATGATGTGTGATTTCATGCATTATATGTACATTATTATTGTGTTCAGTTTGTTCAAAAGTTCGAGTAACATCCTCTCGGGAGAAAAGAAGAAACATAACTGTATGTGCAAAAATGTGTCTGGAACGGATTACAAGTTGTCCAACTATTGGGAAACTGACCATAGGCCAAGAAATGGCTAACATGGCATCGAAACTGAAAACTTTTTCATTATTGAGAGGAGGTATAAAACCAAAGTCCTTGAAAAGACATATCAACAAAGACATGCTAGACCTGTTTATCATGCAGGAATGGTTAGCGCTTGTAAAGTAGTCTTCCCTACCTGTCCTTGACCTACTGTTCTATTCAGTCCTATGAGAGAAAAAAATATGTTTTACTAAATCAGTCTCATTTTGCACCATCGAGTAGCCAGACGACATTTCATAAGTTCAATCAATCAAACTTTATTCATGTAACACTTTTCAAACACAGCGAAGGCCACACAAATTACTTCACCGAATACGGTTGAACGATTTTCCCTAACAACAGATATTTGATATCCAACTAACTCAATGGAAAGCTTAGCTGGGGATGATGTTTTACGGGTTGAGCTGATACAGCAAATAGCACGGTGTCAACAGCATAACATTTGTGAAAAAGCTATAGAATGTTATAGTTGAATCTGAGCCCTTTAATAACCATACATATATATTTTTTTTTTTTCATTTCCCCTCTAGCGTTTACCTCCATCCACCTGATCGCCACCGGTGTTTCCTGTTTCCTGGGGGCGGGGCTCCTGTCCTTCCTGATCTACGTCTACTGCCAGCGTTTCCACAAGCCTTCGCAGGAGTCGGCCATCATCCACCCCACCACCCCAAACCACCTCAACTACAAGGGCAACACCACGCCGAAGAACGAGAAGTACACACCCATGGAGTTCAAGGTGCGTGGTCCTGAGATAGGTGAAAGTAACACGAATGCAAATAGTAGGCCTATACTTTTTTTTTAAGTTTTTTTCTTTAACTTGGTGCACAAACCCACAATGTAAATGTGAAAGCATCAAGGTCGATGTATGTGATTCATGTTTTATTTACCAGCTTTATTCATGCATTTATCTCAATAGAGCGCTAATCGCAGCAAGATGAATTGCTCCACATTTTTTCTTCCTCCTCGCTCTTGTAAAGAACCTATATACTGTAGGCTTAATGCTTTTCTACCAGCATACAAACAAAGTCCTTTATTAATGGGCCCCATTATCTCACTAAAGCATTAGTAAGCCTTCCACCGCCCACTGCTATACGGGTCCGCTGTGCATTCACATTTACAATATGTCAAGAAACTTTTTTTCATAGACTTTTGGAGCACTTTTGTGTTCTATTCTCTCAAACCTCCATTGTTTTTGTCATTAATTGTTGTTTAGTCGAACTCTGGGAGATAATAGTGGAGTATTATGGCTCTGTAAAATGCATTAAATCATGCCTGTGATAATAAGCTGTAGATAAATGAACTTTTTTTGTTCCGAAACAATGGGTTGAGTTTAATACAGTATTTGTCACGACCCTCTAATTATTTGACAGAATGGAAGCTCTAATCAGGCCTTGGAAAGGGTAGTATCCTAATCACTGATTTACATGCATTTCCTCAAAATAGAATATGCCATCATATTTTCTAAAGCAGCAAAGTGATTCATTTCAACCTCTTACAAAATCAGCAACTGCATCTGTTTGACTTTGAAAATCCAGGTTAAACATCCTGCTGCCTCTCCAAGTTCTAACAGACAGAACAGCTCCGATTATTAAATAACAGTAAAGGCAGATATTTACTAAATCCTGTCAATCAGGAGAAGTCATCAGATTTCCCTGATGACAGTAATTCATAAGGTTGTTGCAAATTAAACACTGTCTTAGATTTTGTCCATATTTCAAACTATATTTTGGGTAAAATCCCAATTAGAAATTTGCTGTGGAGTGTTTTTGCAATTGATCCTTTTGTACATGAATGTATTTTTCAAACTGGACTTTCTCGATTGTCATTCATCTTCTCACTAGCATCCCATTCAGTGAGGCAAAAAGCAATAAAATTCTAAATGTTGAACTATTCCTTTAACCTCTTCCCCGCCAACCTAACCATACCTAAGATCGTACCCAAACATGGCAGGCTACACTTACACACACAGCCTAACCAAATCCAATCGTGTCCGCCTCCTGCCGACACTTGTTGTCCTTTGCTGTTATATTGTTGTTGCCGTTTGGTCGGGGCGCTGACAGTCATTTGCGGCGCTGAGAGCCTCAACTCATTAGCTTTAACGACCGGAAGGTGGGCCAGACTGTGCAGCCAAAGTCACCGTGTGCCACCACTACACAGCACTGTTTATCAAAGCAGGTCCCCCCCCTCCACTCCGGGGCCAATTTATAATGCCCCGTCGTTGTGTATTTCACCGACTCTAACCTGATTATCTCCCTACCTTGGTCCCAGGAGCTGTTTAGATGGATTACATTAGTCTAATGCTTCCCCTGGAAAAGTGTTTCACCTTATGTTCGGCTTTCAGAGACACAGCAATCGCATTAGAATAAAATGTGGGCTTTTTGGACTCTTTTTTTTTGTTTTTTATCTAAGAGAGCTGCAGTGTAGTCCCACCATCTCGTATATTAGTGTATTGAGTATGCTTGACACAAACAAAATTAAATTAGTTAAATCTGTTTTGGTCTGTTTTGGTTATGAATACACTTACACAAGCACACAGGCAAGTAGAGGTGTTTTTTATTCACCTGCGCCCAAGAATGACTGAGATTAGCAGAACACGGTGTCAACACTGCAAAAATATTCTTTATGTTCACTGTTGTAACATTGTCAGACAACATCAGACGGTGAAAGTCAGTAAGCCAGTTCAGCTCTCCTCTGGCAGTACAAAATAATTAGAAAAAAAAAAAATAATGCATAATACTGTATAAATATGCAAAAAAGTTTTAAAAAGCATCAATTCATTTATTGTTGTGTCTCTCCTGTGTTCATTCCAGACACTGAACAAGAACAACCTTCTGCCGGACGAGAGATCCAACTTCTACCCGACGCCGCTGCAGCAGACCAACGTCTACACCACTACCTACTATCCCACCGCGCTGGGCAAGTTTGACTATCAGCCCAACCAGTCCCCTTCGCCGTGCAGGACCTACAACAACAGTCAAAACAACAGCTGAGACACAACAACAACAACAACAACAACAACTGGCTCTCTGATACCCCCCTGCCAGCGCCCCCCCCCCCCCCACCCCCCACCCCCTCAAACGGACCAAAATCGCCCAATCGCCACGGTGACATGACTGAACCGACATGAACTGACTGAAAATATTTTCTCAGCGCTCTGCCAGGTTCCTGTGTTCACCGATGTCTCTTCCGCATGGTAGAGTTTGTTTCTTCAAGGGCGTTTTCTGGAACTTTCCATCGCGGAAATGTGCCTGTGTCCTACTGGTGCGTTCAGGGACTTATGCAAGCAGCTGGGGGTGTGGGTGATGTGTGTTATTCTAAAGGCTTGACTGGATATGGCAGTGTCAATTGTTGGGGGGCGGGAGGGGGGGGGGGTCTAGTGGAAAAACTCGAGCAGAAAGGAGTTATGAATTCGGACAGATTGTTATGACCGGAATATCTCAAGCGCAGGTGCTGAGGCAAAGCAAATCCAACATTTCGGAGCCGGAAATGAACAACACAAACAATTTCAAATGATATAACATTTCTATGGATCTGGGTCACCACTTCACGCCTCTGTGTCCATTTGTTAACCACATTAACAGCCAGTAATGAACTTTCGGTCTCTTAGCAACAAAAGCAGTTACCGAGATCAAACAGCGGGTATAATGTCCTTTTCCACACAACAACAACAACAACAACAAAAGAGAGAGAAGTCAATGAGGTCGATGATGAAATTAATTAGAGATCAATATCAGCTCTGTTGGGGGTGAATGATGCATTCCTCCATTGTTGTCTATTTCACATGACAGACGGAGATAAGGACTTCAGAGTCGATACCATTTGGGAAAGCTGTCAGGAAGAAGTTATAAAGGGTCACATCCGCCGGCGTTTGGGAAATATTCTCAAATTCTGCTCAAGATCAAAGTCACACGCCTTTTTGCGGATACAAGGACATTCAAAGGGGGATCGTGGGAAGAGGACCGAACTGTACATAAAGCTTCGGGAATGCCTTGGGTGCCTGTATGCAATAGAGGGACAGGGGCCAGATTTGTTTTTGTTTTCTTTATATTTCTTCAGTTTTTTTCCTTCCAAGAACATTATTAAAGACTTCTGAAAAAGGGAATTGATTGATTCTCCAATCGATTCTCCGATGGATGCATCGATTCTACTGAGTGCAAAAAAGATAAATAAAAAATAGCTCGTTGGTCATATCAAATATGGTCATTGTGCTGGACAACTGGATTGGGGTTTTCTATGATGGTAGAATAAGCTAGTAGACTGGCACTTGTTTTTTTTTTTTTTTAAACGTTAATTTTTTTATGATTGTTTTATTCTCAGACGAGCCGTAGCATAGGAGGAAATGTTTTGTTAAAATAAGATATAGCTGATTAATTTTCTTTTTTGTTTCTCTTAATTTCACTTCACTGAATGAACACATTCCTTTGTTTTTGCTTTCTTGATTTTGTCAGAAGTTTGGTAACCATTGCATCTTCAACACATGAAATATTATTAACACAAAATAAAACAATAAAAAAATTATTGATATTTTCAAAGAATGATTGTAAGAAGAAATACAAATCCATTTGGCCCTGCTTGAAAAACAAAAGGAAACAAAAATTCTAAAGTATGCTAACCTATGGGTTTGATTGTGTAAACTTCAAAATGGCTGCATGTGTGAGTGGATGTGTGTACATGCAAACACATGTACTCTCTGCGTGTCTGTAAGTCTGAATGAGCAAAGAGAGGGATGCTGTATTTTGTACAATGTAAATGCTTTCATACATATGACTATATATGAGGAGGTCTGTTAAAGGCGTTTTTTTTATTCCGCATTCTGTCGCTGACACTCCAGGCATTCTACTGTTTTTTTCTCTATATTTCATGTACGAGATGTTAATCATTGTAAGTTAAAGCATCGCACAGGTGGAACAGACACTATTTATAGTCAAAGCTTGGTTTATAAAGGGCATTTTTCACAGCTATATTGGTAACACTTTATAATAACTATCCATTGTAACTCGTTAATAGATCATTAGTAAACTCTTAATGAATGATTATTAATGATTTGTTAAGTGTTTGTTAGCAGTTTGTTAAGGATTTATAACAATGGTAGATAGTTAATAGCTTAATAATTGAATCAGTTCATCTGGGAGGTAATCCGAGATACCGACGAGGCTGAAATAGGCTATAGACTATACACAGTGCATGGGCAACTGAGGGCAGCCCCATTTTCAAATATTTTTAAATAAACTCAATACACACTGTGCATGCCATGGACTTGAACGTGACGTGATCAGTTAATCTCGGATTACCTCACAGATGAACTGATTCAATTATTAAGATATTAACTATCTACCATTGTTATAAATCCTTAACAAACTGCTAACAAACACTTAACAAATCATTAATAATCATTAATTAAGAGTTTACTAATGATCTATTAACGAGTTACAACGGATAGTTATTATAAAGTGTTACCGCTATATTTTATTATTGTTAATTTTTTTTGCCTGATTGATGAATGCTAACCCAGCAATGCTTTTTTTTTTCTTCAGTTCAGCTACTGTACAATGCACGAGATTGAAAGCTCTATCTGTATATAGGAGCAGCAGACTTCTGCGGCCCATTTAATGACCCCGCAGAGGACCGTGTAAATGTATCTGTATATTGTATAGCTAACACTGTTTGTTTAAAAAAAAGAAGAAAAAAAGCCTTATAGTTGTTTAAAAAAAAGTGCAGCAGCTAAGTACACACACACACCAACCATAAGGTTTGTTTGGGGGACAGAGCTCCACAATTTGACCGACCGCCTCTGGCTTATGACCTTCCCCAGCTGCTCAAACATCCAATTTTCAAAAACACATGAATTCGGACTGAAAATAACCATGTAGTTGCACTGATAAAATGATAGTATATCAAATATTATAGACTGCAAATCCTCACGTATAATAATTGGAGAAATGGAATTAAGTATAAGTCATTTTTTTGTATGACTAGCCAGGCTGAAAGCCAGGCCTCTGATTGGTGGATTTTATTAAGCTCTGTCCCCAGCGATGTGAGGCTCTGTGCCCTTCTATGCAACTTACCAGGTGTACTGTTAGACCTGTCATGTAGACTGTAATCACTGCCTTTTAGACACTGTGAATTTTTTGGTACCCTATATTTTTGTATATTGTACATTATAAAGGATAATAAACCTTGATGCCAACACAACCGTATATGGACAGTCATCTCTTTTCAGAATAACAGTTGTGGGAAGGATTGTATATTTTTTAAAGGGACTTTCATATGTCAAGATTCATGATTGATTGGAGATGCCGATCGACTGTTGAAAATGCTAATGTCTGACCTCTCCAAGTTATTTTTCGTAAATGAACAGTATGTTTATCATCCAACTTGATAGGTTTGCTTGATGAAAAACTCATGCAGGAGTAAACATTTCAACAGATTTTGGTTTACTCTGTCCAAACCAAACACTGTCATCAATTTATTTTGCCTGTCGCTCTTGAAATTGAAAAAGCTTCAAAAACTGGTTCATCTAATAATCAGTAAGCCTAACCCTCCCCTCTTGCTCACAATCTGGAGATAATCACCTGTCTGTGTGATTGGATGTCAACCTGCCCACGGCTCAACCTTTGGAATACAGCTAATTATAAAAGTGAGAGCAGAATGTGTGTGTCTGGTAATGATGACAGATTGTATGCAGCTGTATGCCTCAATGGCACTACAGAAATTAAGAATATGTTTTTTGTTCATTAGTGTATAAACAAAGGCCCTCAAGACTTCAAAACTAACCATTAATGTATCTTGCTAAAAAGTAAGTGTGTAGTGATGGACTGTTTTAGCTTATGCGTTGCTGAGATAGATTTTAGTCTAATAAACTTTTGAGACACATAAAGGAGAGAACCAAGTGGAGTCGTCAGTAGGCCTACCATGAAACAACTCTTCGTTAGTATCTCAGCATTGCCAAACACTTGTAAACAAGTATAAGCAAACTCAAACCTGTCAAACTTCAGTGCCATGATCATAAGTTGTATTGTATGTCAATGCAACAGGGCGCGGTGCATTTTTTGTTCTATGAAAGATACACAATTATCCTACTTTTTTTATATATATTTTCTATTCTACTTTTAATGCTTTTGACCAATTGAGAGAAATCCTTACCAAATGTCATTGTATATATTTTTTTGTATAATGACTATAAAAGTTCATTAACTCAGTAATTCGAGGCTGATTCCAATTAATGGTACTCCCAGTGTGGCTGTATAGTCCGTCAAACTTAGTTGGCATGTCTGTAGGGGGAAGCTAGTGTGAACATTCCAACATACTGTATGTAGAAATCTGCATAAATTATAAGAAAGAACTCTTTAAAAAAAGAACCAACCCTGCCTAAAACTGATTATTCCATACTAAACACCATGCCACAGTATGTGTATGCTAAGGTATGAACTCTCTCTAGGGTGCATCCTTCTCCCCTTCGTCCCCAGAACAAATGATTGCGGTGCTGGAATCCTTGGCCGTATGAGAACAGGGAGAGAGAGATGGATGGCACGAACGAGCCAAGTAGTCAGGGTGTGTCCAGCAGAGTGCCCGTGGATCACTGCTGGTGCCAGTGGCCTAGACACCCGCACTTTATCATTACACTACAATGATTCTGCTGCCGTGCTGCAAGAAAATCAAGATCAAAGCCTGGAGAACAGCTTCTGTCACGCGGGACAGCAAGAGACATTAAATTAAATCTGATAAAACATGCTGTGTGTGTACGCTCACTCAGTCTTTAGCCCCCTCATAAATAACTTGAGTGCACTGTTTGTATTTTTGCACCGGAGCACCTACATAATTTTGGTTGTCAGAATGGGAGAGTCATCCACTTTGCATCCAAGAAAACACACACACACACACACACACATACACACACACACACACACACACACACACATTATTGTACTTCAATCGTTGTGAGGACTGGCATTGGCTAATGCATTGCGTAGCCCCTTACCCTAACCATCAAAACTAATTGCTTAACCCAAACCCTAACACTATCCCTAACATAAATATGATTCTAACCTGAACATTAAAACCAAGTCTTAACCCTCAAATAGGCCTTTAAGGAAGTGAGGACCAGTCAAAATGTCCTCACTTTACAAAAATGTCCTCACTGCAATGGAGAAATGCGCTTGCAGTGGTCCTCCCAAAGATACCTGTACTAGTACACACATACACACACTCATCAATGATTTCACATATCCCTGCTGTATATCCCTGCTGTATACGTTCTACTCATTTGCTTCTATGCAGCCCTATAGCTGTACCCAAGGACGTAGGTTTCGCTTCAACATTGGGGGGACACATTATAAGTGGGGGTCTGGGGGTACTCGGATGCAGATAAATCAATTTTGAAAAGCACCCCCTCTCAAAATTGATTTTTCTTCATCCGAGAATCAAATCCTTTGGTGGGTATATTTGCATGACTGATGTTAACAAGGGGAGTAAATTTCAGGGGAGTCAGACTTTCCTTGTAGGAGTTAGCAACCCTAGCTCAACCCTAATCCTATAGAAAATGTATGTAATTCAATGCAAATAGCCCACAAATGGACTGGCTTGCTGTGAAAAGCAATCCCTCTCAAAATTGATTTCTCTTCATCTGAGAATCAAATCCTTTGGTGTGTATATTTGCATGACTGATGTTAATAAGTGGAGTAAGTTTCATGAGCGTCAGACTTTCCTTGTGAGAGATAGCAACCCTAGCCCAATCCTAACCCTACAGAAAAGGAATGGAATTCAATGTGAATAGCCCAAGAATCGACTGGCTTCATGTGAAAAGCACCCCCTCTCAAAATGGATTTCTCCACATACGAGAATCAAATCCGTTGGTGGGTATATTTGCATGACTGATGTTAATAGGTGGAGTAAGTTTCATGAGCGTCAGACTTTCCTTGTGGGAGATAGCAACCCTAGCCCAACCCTAATCCTACAGAAAATGAATGGAATTCAATGTAAATATCGCAAAAATGGACTAGCTGGCTGTGAAAAGCTGCCCTCTCAAAATGTATTTCTCTTCAGCCGAGAATCACATCCTTTGCATGACTGATGTTAATAAGTGGAGTAAGTTTCATGAGCGTCAGACTTTCCTTGTGGGCGATAGCAACCCTAGCCCAACCCTAACCCTACAGAAAATGAATGGAATTCAATGCAAATGGCCCAAAACAAAAATGGCCTGATGTAAATAAGTAGAGTAAGTTTCCTGACTGAAAGCCTGATGCTCATGAAAACAACTCCACTTTGTAACATCCGTCATGCAAATATACCCACCAAAGGATTTGATTATCTGATGAAGGGAAATCAATTTTGAGGGGGTGCTTTTCAAATCAAGACAGTCCATTTTTGGGCTATTTGCATTGAATTCCATTCATTTTCTGTAGGATATGGGTTGAGCTAGGGTTGCTATCTCCCACAAGGAAAGTCTGACTCCCCTGAAACTTACTCCACTTATTAACATCAGTCATGCAAATATACCCACCAAAGGATTTGATTCTCGGATGAAGAGAAATCGATTTTGAGAGGGGGTGCTTTTCCCAGCAAGCCAGCCTTTTCTTGGGCTATTTACATTGCATTCCATTCATTTTCTGTAGGATTAGGGTCATGCTAGGGTTGCTATCTCCCACAAGGAAAGTCTGACTCCCCTGAAACTTACTCCACTTACTAACATCAGTCATGCAAATATACCCACCAAATGATTTGATTCTCGGATGAAGAGAAATCGATTTTGAGAGGGGGTGCTTTTCAAAGCAAGCCAGTCTTGGGCTGTCATTTTCTTTAGGATTAGGGTTGGGCTAGGGTTGCTATCTCCCACAACGAAAGTCTGACGCTCATGAAACTTACTACACTTATTAACATCAGTCATGCAAATATACACACCAAAGGATTTGATTCTCGGATGAAGGGAATCGATTTTGAGAGGGGTTGCTTTTCCCAGCAAGCCAGTCTTTTCTTGGGCTATTTACATTGCATTCCATTCATTTTCTGTAGGATTAGGGTTGTGCTAGGGTTGCTAGCTCCCGAAACAAAAGTCTGACGCTCATGCAACTTACTACACTTATTAACATCAGTCATGCAAATATACACACCAAATGATTTGATTCTATGATGAAGAGAAATCGATTTTGAGAGGGGGTGCTTTTCAAAGCAAGCCAGTCTTGGGCTGTCATTTTCTCTAGGATTAGGGTTGGGCTAGGGTTGCTATCTCCCACAAGGAAAGTCTGACGCTCATGACATTTACTCCACTTATTAACATCAGGCATGCAAATATACCCATCAACATCCTGAACTGTAATTTTTACCTATTTTGAGGAGAATAGGGTTGTCTTCCTTACTTTTTGAGGGGGACAAATGTATCTCTTCTAATTATTGAGGGGGACACGTACCCTGCGTCCCCCCCTAAATCTACGCCTATGGCTGTACCTCTCAATTAGTAGAGAGCAGCTTCTCGGTAGTTTTTTTTATTAATGGTCGCAGTGAAAGCATTAATCAGCTGCTATTCTGCTGACGGACAGATGCAGTGATCGGCACTCTGGCGGGCAGCCAATAGGAGGTCGCCGGTAGGGAGGCTGTGGGCTAGAGGGGGCCGCCAAGATAAGATGGTAAATGAGTGGGAAGGACGCACATCGAGCTTTATAATACACTTCTATGTGTGACAGTGAGGAATGACTGAATGAATAACATTCAAGAAAAACGGAGGAAAACACCAACTACTGCACTGTGATGATCCCTGATATAAACGAGGATGTTTTCTTTAATAAGAAGAGATAGCAGCTGTGTGAAAAATGAGTCAGCACCTTCCACAAATTGAGAGCCCCATTCATCATGCATTATCTTTTGAAATTATTGGTCACTTGAAAGACATTGTTAACAATTTTGTTAACATTGAAGAGGAAGGAACTTTTGTGCATTTATTTTTAAAATGGTGGTGCGTGCTTTGTTTTAAAAATGTGCTTATTTAATCCTTATCATTATTTATGCTAGTTAAATTAGTAATTAGCCATTCATTTGTAAGAGCTTTTCATTTTCTGGGTTACTGAAAATTACTTTTATCAGTGTACATTCATCCTCTTGACTTAACATAACCTTTGTTGTTTTGTTTTTTTATCTAGTATAGAACTGCAAAAAAAAAAAAAAAGACAGAACATCCAGGACCAAATTAAAACATTAAAGCTGCATCATGTATCTTTATTTTTCATGGCTGCTATAGTTCAAAGACGGAAGATAAAGAAATCCTTGTAATACATGTTGCAAGGAGAGTGGGGACAACTTCTTCACCTACTTCCAAAGTGCATGGGGGAAGGGGATAAAAAATACTGAATAGGTCAAAAACTCCAGCAGCACTTACAGACAAATTTCACTTGTCAGACCAATGCGTTTCAAATTGTAGCCTTCTTAAGGGGTATCCATAAATGTTTGAAGTCCACTACCACTCGATAACATTACACTCAGCATTGATCACGGTTGCATAATAGGACCAGTTGATGTTTATTTAGTATTGCTTTCTTTACAGAGGAAGCAGCCGGTTGCTTTTGGGATGTGTGTTGTTGTTGTTGTTGTTGTTGTTGCAAAGACCCACGAGGCTTATGGTGAACAGACCTTACTGCACGCACACAACAACACAGGATGGGCAGATCACACACAATGTCTGAAGTCGCTGCAAGAACATTCTCTCATCGGTAACACTG
Source organism: Ammodytes marinus (assembly GCF_949987685.1). Classification (NCBI taxonomy): domain Eukaryota; kingdom Metazoa; phylum Chordata; class Actinopteri; order Uranoscopiformes; family Ammodytidae; genus Ammodytes; species Ammodytes marinus. The sequence continues at coordinate 25,313,505 of NC_137216.1, forward strand.
TACGACAAGGTACACGCATCTACTACATAGTAATACAAAGTTTTTTTGCAAAGTTTTTTTTAGTAACTTCTACAGTTATGCATTATAACAATGGTTTATTTTTTAGTAACTAAATAGTCTTTTAGTATTTCCAAAAAAAACTAAAAACATATGTAGTAGGTAATGCATAACCATGTAGTAGTGATTAAAAAAAAATCTGAAAAAAACCTGATTGTCCTCACAAGTATAGCTGTACAAACAAGTTTGTGTGGGTGTTTTTTTTTTTTTTTTTTTTTTGTCCGTGTATGTGTGTGTGTGTGTGTCAAAGCCTGCTAGCGTGGGAGAAACCGTGAGAGAATTGGCTGTATTGAAAATTCAATCAAAAGAGTTAAAGCCTCCAAAGTGAAATCTGTTGCAGCACAAATTCAAGCTGTCTATTCCGAGGGGTTTCATTGCATTAGCTGCCTCGACGAAACCTAAAAACCCAATCAGAGATAATAGGCAGCACAGTGGTGGTTATCAACTTTATGGGTTAACACAGGTTCTCTTCATCAGGCTCTGTGCACGTTTGATCAAATGAATTCTCCTGCACAAAATGGACCATGTAGTGCCTACTTAAGTCAAGAGCAACAGGTTGTTATAGTGGCTAGCTTTGAAGAATATAAAAGGATAGCTATGAAGATTATAAAATATGTACAATACAGCAAAAAGCTGAGAGGAATGCTAGTCATGTACTAGTTCAATGTTAAATATTTAAACATTTTATTTCAAAGGTCACATTGCAGAGGTGTTTGCAATCTCTAAAATATCAAAAATGAATACAGAACAGTTTATTTGAACATTGATGCTATGAATATCATGCTCCAGTGGTGGCATGTGGGTGCAATCTACTGTACCTTTGACCCTATAATGCGAGTAATGTCATACTTCTTGTTATATAGAAGACTTTCACAGCATGTGCAAATGGTCAGAGAACACCACAAACATATTCAGTAGTTAGTTGAGTTAGAGCTAAAAAATACAATGTTCCTGCTCAGATTTTCTGCATCACCGACTGAATGCATGTATGTAGGTTCCCGTGGCAAAAACACTGAATTTGATGCGTGAGGTTTGCACCACTGTGACTGCACTGCTTCAATGCGGCCTCATTAATCATTGGCTCAACAAGTATGTATATATCAAGTATTCCCTCAGCTAAGAATCGACAGAATCTATCATAAAATATCATCAGGAAAAGTCAAAGGAACACGGTCGGTTTCTCTCTCTCCCTCAGAAGACATCTTCTTACAATTCTAGAACCTATACATCCATAGGATTTCCAAAGGAGCTGATTAGCAAAAGTGTGCCATACATTTAATAGCAGATTTAAATTAGAAATCAGAACATACTATTTCCTTTAGGCATTCAGCATTAGTTAGCAAGGCGATCTGGTCAGGTTAAAACAGAGCCCACCTTTGTGATATTGAACACTCAGGCTTCAGGCCAAAACTCACCAACCCATTCATCTTGGTTCACCTCTCAGGTCTGTCCCCCTCTGATCTGATACTGTTGATGTTTCATTCATCGACCAACAAAACAAGTGGAGACACAGACGATGCATCAAACTCACTTCTCAAACCACTCACTTCACCCTGGGGATAGTTTTACAAAGTTTTACTGTGTGATATTAAAGCTACAGTGTGTAACTGTTTCATATAAATGAATCTGGGATGAATGTGCGGAACACTGTGAGAGCAAAGCTCAGAATGCCCCAACTCTGTAAACCACTCTTACAAGTGTTTGTAAAACCAGCCCCCCTTTTGAGGTCATACGACCATGTTGTTGAATAAGAAGTTGGGACACTCTCCTTGCATTTCCCTTGAAGGAGAACAGGATGGGTTCATGGTGCCACGAATTAACCCGGCATGACAGAGAGAGATGAGCGGGAGCGACAGAGCCGGCAGTGATGGAGGGTCCTCTCCTCCTCCTAATAAAGCAGAGAGGAGAGACCAAATGATGTTAAATCACCTCCAACGCCTCCCTCAAAGCCTCCATACTCCACCATTAAAGTATAGCAGCTACATACTGTGTATGTGTGTGTGTGTGTGTGTGTGTGTGTGTGTGTGTGTGTGTGTGTGTGTGTGTATGTGAGTGCATGTGTTTGTTTGTGTGTGTGTGTCTGCGTGTGTGGGGGCTCATTTGACGCACATTGGGGTTTATGGGTAGTTGTGGCGCGCGGTGGCTGAGTGAACCATTTGCGTTTCATTCAATCTACTTAACCAGCTGACGGAGGTTGTAAAGGCAGCGCGGCCGTACTGAGTGGGAGCGATATTGATGACACCGTCGTAAATAAAAAACTGCTGATGGCAACAGAAATATTGATGGGGACGCGGGGACCTCCGAGTGCGAAGCCAGGCAACGTAACCTCCCTGCTGCTGCGAGTGCATCTTAAAGAGAAGTCAGAGTAATGTATAGGAGCAGACCATAGCCCTTTCAAATTCATACTAATAGCCCACATAAGGTTTACCCTATACCCTTTTTTCTGTTCACTCATACAGTAAATTCCCACAAGGCTTAGCACCCACATTTTGCTCCAAAAACACAATGCAGTCATCGGTGAATGCTCCTTGATTTATATGCAAACCAATTCAATGACAGCTTTGTGTTGCAATATGGACCACTCTCCTTGTGTCAGGGTTAATGCATCCAACACACATTGATAAAAGCCATTGACACTTTCATAGGTGGTAACACGTTGTTCGATGTGAATAATTTATAAGCCCCATTTTCGGTTTTCGACAATACAGTTTGCCTGGATAGGCCTGAATCTGAAGCAAGAGGGATTTAGACATACTTAAACAACTAAAAAGGGGGCAGCATTGGTATCAAAGTTGGCAAACATTAGACATTGACAAAGTAACTACAACAGTGGTGTCAGGCCATTTATTCACAACACGCACCGACAGGCTTTAAGCAATTTCCTTGTCCTTGTGTCCGTTTGATGCCTTTTCCTGCAATGTCACTGACACACACACACACACACACACACACACACACACACACACACACACACACACACACACACACACACACACACACACACACACACACACACACACACACACACACACACACACGTGCATCAAAGCCATTGTTTTCCATTAACTGCCATTTTCTCTCAAAGAAAATCTTCCATAAAAAGGTTATAAAGTTCAGGAGTTTCCCTCTTCTCTGCCCTAAAAACGGCGACATTAGCACAGCAGACAGTATAGGCACATTTGAATCACACTGAGTCAACAAGGACAAAAACAACTTGAACATTTCTTTCACAGCCTCCAGTGTGTGTTGACACAGACAGACAGACAGCTATCCGTATTGACCTCCGATGGCTTATTCTAAATGCTACACACACCGCTGCACAGATAGACGAGGTAATAAATGGACTACGGGGTCATTTTTCAACATCTTTCTTTTCCCTCCAGCCCCTTGGCATCATTACTTCCACTACTAATTTAGCTTCCCTCCTCCTCCTCCTTCTCCTCTGCCGTGCCGTCAAAGCAATAACTCTGATGTTCTGTGCAGTCATCACATTAAATGAGTCATGGTGGCATCTCTCTACCTGCTGCAGAGAAAAACTGGGCCTGTTTTCTTAGTACTTTGTGTATGGATTGATCGAAAATGTGCATTCAAACATCAAAACATACACCCCACATTCCCCAACACATAGACAGTCACAGCACACCCTTGGAAAACTGAAGAAAAAAACAGACAGACATAAGTGAAACAATACACACTATGGGATGAAATCTATGTTATTCAGTTCAACAATAGAGGGGGGAAAAGGCAATTTTATGCATCCATTTGCTTCCCTCCAGCAAATGAACTGAGACCCAGTGGAAATAAATGAAACTATTTTAGGGGCTGGAATCACTCAACAATCAGACGGTCACCCAATGGCAAGAATATACAAACAGTGTATGCTCTCTTAAAGGTGAAGTCAGCGATTCTGGACAATGTTTGTTGTCAAAATCTTAATTTATCAAAATCAGTGAATATCTCCTCATGATCCACTACCATTCCACAAGGATACATATAGCCTACGCCATTACAGCTAACCAAAGATGCTCAAAAATATCAACACACATAACAACACTGCAGCCGTGATTCAAGCCAGGCCTGTTATGTGGAGGAAAAGTGCAGATAGTTTTTTTCATCTCCTTCATCAGCACTCTTGTGAGATCAGCGCTGCGTGTGGGCGTTGGAGCCATGGAATGTGTAGAATTACAGTCTGGCTGTGCACAGTTTGGCTCTGCGTCTCAGCTGTGAAATCAGTCACTCCGGAAAATAACTGCAAGCTATTGGGGTTTTTTGAACATCACAGGAAAAAGATTTGGCAACAACTTTTCATCCCTGCTCCCTCTCCCCCCCCCCCCAACCCTCCCTCCCCACACACACTTCCATACCAGGTAAACATACAAGTTCATTGTTACAAAGTCCCCTGTCGTGTTTTTTACACTACACTTATTGTTACCTGTTGGTGAAGAGATCAGGAGGTTTTCATAACACCCTGCCGGGGAACAGACTTGAACACTGCGGTGAAGTCGCTACACGGGGGTGTGAAAATGAAAAGCTGCACAAGTGAAATTAATTGAGATGGATGGCACACTGTCAGCTCTCTGTGCGTGTCTGTTCTCTTGTACCTCTTTACTTTTCAAGGACCAATTCAGCCTGAGGACATTTTTTTAAAAAGTGGGAACATTTCTGCTGCCAGACCCTTTTCTGAGGATTAAGACTTTGTTTTTCTTGGCTGTGATTTAAGGATTATCATCATTAAGGCCAAATCTGCCAATTATACACACATGTTCTTGATTAGTGTATAAATTGTTGAAAAATTAAAGAAGTTATAGCATTCCTTTTTTAGTGGCCCGAATGCAGCGATGTTTTCAATTTCCTCGTTTTGTCTGACCAACAGTTAAAACCTTATGATGTAAAATTTAGATAATTGTGTCATATAGAACGATAAGCAACCAAATACTTCAAAATATCAAAACATTTGCAGGTACATTTTTTTTCCAGTCAACTCAATCAATTATATTAGAGAATCCCTTGAAATATTGCATTCGCAGATCATATAATGTTCAATCGTTGTTGAACTTGTGTCCAAGGGATGTTGATTTTAACTCTTTGGTCAATAAGGACAAACACATCATATCTCTGACACAATGTTAATAAAAAGAGCAATAATATTGTTTTCATAAAGATATGTAAAAATGAACATGAGTGCATGGTAAGGTTAAGTCATTGAACGTTTACATTATTTTACACACAATAAAAACAAATGCTAACACTTTACAATAAGGGTACATTAATTAACTGTTAGTTAATGGTTAGTTTATGCTATTAACGGTTAGTTAATGTTTATAAAGCATAAACTAACTATTAATGCTTAGTTATAAGTGGTTAGTTAATGTTTGGTGAAGCATTAACTCTGCCTAGTTAAGTAATGCTTAGTTAAGCATTTACTAAGCATAATGGTTAGTCAATGCTTACTTTATACTTAGTAAGTAACTTAGCTGTTAGTCAATGCTTCGTAAATGATTATTAAGCATTAACGAAGATTTACCCATGTACCCTCATTGTAAAGTGTTACCCATACAATCATTTTCCTAACCATAACTTAAAGCATCACACAATGTGATTGAAACAATACCCACTGTGTGAGGAAATCTGTGTTATTCAGTTCAACAATACAGGGGGGAAAAGGGCAATTTTATGCAGCCGTTCTCTTCCCTCCAGCAAAGGAACTGAGACCCAGTGGAGACTTCTTTGTGCGGGTCACTTGGCTCCAAATTGAGGCTCAATTTTCTTTTCTTCCGTTCAGTATTCATCAAACACACACACACAAACACACACACACACACACACACACACACACACACACACACACACACACACACAAAATTCACACTTTCACTCTGTTTCTCACAAACACACCACACACCTCCCTGCAATGTCTCAAGGCAGCGGTTTGGCATCCTACTGCAGCTCTCTGACGTCACCATTGAAAAGCACACATGGCCCTGTCTGTACGCTACAGCAATGACAGACTGATGTTTAGTGTTGAGATTCTGACCTCCTTATCCCCACACGAGTATACAGTAAACCAAGGTCATCACAAAAGAGACATGAGTGTGACAATAAAAACTTCATATGTTTTTGGTCAAGTTATCTTTATCCACGTCTTTTTAATACTGTGCATCTGCCATTAGAGAGACAGAACTGATTCTTACTGTATATAAACTAAACTAACTAAAGTACATCTCAGCATAAAGCTGCCTGATGCACTGTCTGTGGCACGCACACTAACACTTCCTGTTTATGAGAAACTTCATTAACTTTTTTAGAACAGTTGGGCAATGCAGTTTTTTATTGAATTCCACCAAAACTATCAGAAAGATCATTGCAGACATAATAAACCACATGATGGCACAGGGGAAAACTTTGATGAGATTTTTTCAAGTTTCACATTGTAATTGAATTCAAATTTGTTCTCGTTTTATTTACTGCACGAGTACACTAACTTGTTAACAGCTTTAATTAAATGTCTGCGCCATCTGTGCATCTCCCTCTCCGCTGACGAGTTGATGTGCGACAGTTCGCTGATTCTTTCCCTCAATGTAACACTTTGGTGTTCAGGGACGTGGGTCAAACAGAGTGCCATTCTTCTGTTTTTTTGTCCTTTTCTGTAGAAAGAAATCTACTTTTGTTAGCTTGTCTAGCACTGTCGGAACAGTCTGGAACCAAAGAGCTTTACAGAGGCTTGTATTGCATTCTTTTAATTGAGCTAACTGTTCCACCGAAAGCAATTACGGTGTTTCAATGTGCCTCCAAAGAATATGCTACTGAGGCGTATAGGCCTACTGTCTAAATTGCCATGAAAAGGGGAAACATTACTCACCGGTCGGCCCCTAAAACAAAAGCACTTTCCCTCTCACCTTTGATGAGGAGGATTAAGGACAGGGATAAACAATAGCATAACACGACAAAGGAGCCCATGGGTGCCTGCAGTGTGTTTGCTAGGATGACTGCCTTCTTTTTTGAAAAGCCCCATCTACATTAGCTGAGGATGGTGTCTGTAGTGGAGGTGAGCTGTGATTTAAATAGGCAGCCTGCTGGATCAAAGCCCGGCGAGCGCTGTTCTTGTGGTTAGAGCCTTTCCGCTTGCATGGTTATCATAATTGCTCTTGCTCAGAGGACATGCTGCTTCCGTCAGGGCCACGTCCGCCTGCATTAGAGCTGAGGAGGCCCAGCCAAGCACAACCTGACTGAGCAGGTACTGTGGTAGATGCCTTTACTTACCTCTCCTCTCCTTAAAACATGGCAGGAAGTTTGACATAAGGACTAATAAGAGATAGTATACAGTATGTAAGTGACACAGCACTATGGCTCATCTGTTATAGCAAGTCGGCTTTCATTCAATATATCCTTTAATTCCCCTGGTAAAATGCATTGATATTAAAATATCTCTTCCAAGAAATACCTGGATCAAATTGATAAAACATTTTTAAAAACAATTACAGTGACCGAGTTGACTTGACCTTTCTACCTATTCATTCACCATTGAAATCACATTTAAGTTCCCTTCCTGTAGGAAGACTCAAACCCAACCCAGAATGTATCTACTTACTTGATGTCCGACTTTCCACGCAGAGGCTTGGAAGTTGTAAAACTGTGGAGCAGAGGCTGTGGTCATCATGAATCACACTATAGTTAGAAAGCTATTCCAAAATGGTATGCTTCCAAACATGGCTAAACACTAAAGCTCCACCAGAAGCAATTAATTTTGTAGCATTGGTGTTTTTGCAAAGTATCAATAGAGGTAACATTTATCTCCCATTGCAAACCTGTCTGCATTTGGGAATCCAAGGTAATTTAAAAATCATGTAGCTGCCGTCCTCTGCAAAGGAGCAACCTTCACACTGTCTGAAGCCACTCTTTAAATCCTGAGAGGATAAGTGTTGAGTGTTTGATACTCATAAAGATTTGGAGTGGAGAGTCACATTGTCTCTTGGGAGGACATGACAAATGCAACACTTAAACAGAATACAAGGCAAGGTCTTCATGAGATGGGCAAATATTATGGGTAACATTCTGGCATTTTCTCCCCTGATAGCTTTATTTTCTCTCTATGCCATCATTACTTTTATTTAGCACAGGAAAAAAAGAGAAGCTTTGCTCAAATCTTTATCCAGTTAATAAGGCTTGTTTGAAGTCTATTTGGTAATAACAAGAATCAGAACACACTCATTTGGTGATTTGCAAGTCAAAATACATCAAGACTTGTTTTTTTTTTCTAAGATGTTGAGGCTACATTTACAATATCAGCTGCAATGTAAGCGTTTAGAATGAGTATTTAAGCTGGAAACGTGTTCACATCAAAATACAAGGATTTAAAAACTCAATGGTCAACCACCATCCAGATATTTTGCCTACATTCAGTTTATTTGTAGGAACAAAAGGAATCTATAATCCATAATCTATACAAATTCAATTATTATTCTTAACAAGCACAAAAAAACTAAAATTAAAAACAAAAACAAAATGTAGATATGAAGATATGAAGGTTGTCAATCACATCATCTGCTTAAATGAAAAACACTTTTTACAAAGGTTGAAATGTATCTTACTTATTAGTATACATCATATCGTGTTCCCTCACACTCATTTCTGACAGTGGCTGAGTCTGAGTTTTAATGAGTCCTCACACCTGTCGCACCTATTTAAGAGAGTGTGCTTAACTCTCTCCTTTTTATATATAGGCTATTTTGTTCATGCACTCAGCTGACTCTTTCATACAGAGCAACTTCTAATGTGCACATAAAGTTTGATATGTTGCGTTGGACAGACAGCTGTCACACAGTAACTGTCACAGCCCATAAACCTGTGACCACAACGCTCTGTAGACACTAAATCAACCTGTCCGTTAGCCCGTAAGGCATGTGTGCATCATCCATACATTCCCCATATGTCTGTCATTAAGTTTGTATTAATACTGGTGGAGCGTCAATGTATTCATATATTTTGTGATTTCCCACCAAAATTCCTCAAATTTGCCAGTGATGAATTGGCAAATGAGTGGGCAGCTGTCATGTGCCGGTAGCTTGGGCTTTGGCTGCCTCATCGCTCCTCATCAAGAGCACCTAGACCTTTTTTAATATGTTGAAGATAAAGTAACAGACGCTGTGATAGCACTGCTGCTAAATGAGCCATTTGAAAGCGCGGCTCATTTTTCATAATCCTGGAGAGGTCAATTAACGGACTGGTGGCGCACAGGGAGGCCCAAGGAGACATGGAGGGGCAACGCTTTAAAAAAAGAGACAAAAGTGATTATTTTACTTTAATATTCATAGAGTTTTGGTATAATAAATAACAGTATCATATACAGCATATCAACAGAGGATTTTCTTTCCAACCCAACATGAATGAAGATTACATGAATTAAATGAATAGATAAAATAAAAGAATACAAATGTTACTAATAATAATAATAAAAAAACTATAAGAAAATTACACATTGAACAAAAATGTGTCTGTCAACGTTACAGGTGTCTAGTCATTGACAAAAGTGAGTTTAAGTAACAAGAGAAAGAAAAATGTGTTGTTTAAAAAATGTCATAGCCTACGCGTGATAGGGACACCAGTTTTCCTCAGCACAGCCAGCATGCTTTCATAGACTTTGACAGGAACAGCAACAAAAGCCCAAAAGAAAAAAAAAAAAAAAAAAAAAGCTTGTTGGTAAAAGGAAACTATTGTTAAACTTTATGGGTCTCTTTCTTCTGCCCAGACATCCCCAGATATCTACAATACCACATCCTATTCTGAAATAACCACAGGAAGGGATTTGGATTGAACTCCTGCTGAAAAGGGCTTTTAAGAAACAGTTAGAACTGTCTTTGAACAGTGGGAACTGATGCCTGGTCGTTACTTTGTCTTTCCCTGGCAAGAACACGCAGCATCCTCCTCTGTCCTGTGCTTGTTCGGGAAGTAGAGTGTAATTGCTTACATTGAGAATTCATTGTAAAATAGAAAAGTGTTTTCTCCCCTTAATAGCATCCCTACAGGTGAGTTAAAATGACTGTCATTTTTGTGATAATAATTTCCACATCTACCTTGCGTTCCAAATTGCATACTCTTTCTTTTTTCAATTCTACAAACTACATCTCACCATAAAAAGAATCGTGTTAGTATGCAGTGGACATACAATTGGGGCATACCTTTTTTTATATTATTTTTTAGCATTTTCAAGCTTTATTAGACAGTACAGAGTTGAAATGGGGAGACAGAGAGAGAGGGGGGATGACCTGCAGTAAAGGTCCACGAGCCGGATTTGAACCAGTGACCACTGCAACAAAGGCCGGAGGCAATATGGCACGCGCTCTATCCACTACGCCACCGGAGCGCCCCAACTTGGACATACTTTTACTTATTTATTTGATCATTACATTGCGCCTTGATCTTTCCTCTTTCATATCTGTCGCATCCCTGGTTGTTCATACGGTGGCTCCGTCGATGTGACGTCACTTCTGGTGCGCACTGGATTGTGGGTCAGAATCGCCCAAATTGCATGCCGATTTCAACACGAAAAAGACTCGGCCGGATGTGGTAGGCATCAGGATATTTTTAAGCATATATTTTTTATGCAAATCTGACCACAAGAATTGGGACATCCTAAATCTTTTTTCTACCATTCTAAATAATAGAGAAGTATGGGTATTGGAACGCTTCCCAGATAAAAACTGATTTGAATTGGATTTACCAATGTGAGTTAGCGCCTCCCGCAGCTTCTCGTTGTCTCTGACACAAATTTGAAACTCCTAAAGGCAAAGATTTGCTTGAGTCCACCGGGAGACCAGATCGGTTCATCGTTTGATTATACAACACATCTGGATATGTTTGTGTTTCTGCATCTCATTGGAAAGGATGTAATAAACCAACAGATAGAATGAAAATGTTGATGTAGGACTATGACATTCATTCTGTTTATGAATTTGAATCCTCTTTTAACTTTTTAACAACTTTAAAATAATACCACAACAGCGGCCATATCATGTTAATGCAACCATTGTAAATTCATTGAAGTTTCTTTGAAATACAATAGTTTTTATATTAACAGCTCTGCAGGATTTTGGCCAAAGACCTTGTGAAGCAACTCAATGACCTTCTCCTCCAGACCCATTGCTTGGACTTCCTACTCCACTTCACAAGCAAACATACCCACGATAAAATGTATATTAACCATACTCAGTTTATTCTACTGGGCAGGGTATCAATGTCATTTTTTTCACACAATTTTCCTTTTTTTCTGTGTTATTTCATGTATTCCATCTCTGAGATTCTGGCTGTTTTCCAAATGCACAGAGAAACACGGGGGACCAAAGCTGGGAAGAGAGGAGGAATAAGCTGAAACTGTGTCAATAAACTGACTCTCTCCATATAGCCAAAAGCCAAAACAAAGCACGTTTTGCTTCAGTGCAGGATTTGTGATGAATACATGTGACAGTTCCTCTAAAACAAAAACGGATCACTATAAACCAACAGTTGGATTAATTTCACATCCCCGCAGGCTTGCAATAATTTAGAGGCACACCCAACCTTATAAACGACCACGCAGCCTTGTCTCAAAATGGGGCCAAATTCATTTTATAGCAACTGCTTTTCACGTCATTTGTGACTTTGATTCTTGATAAAAGTCTTTGTTGTCTTGGGTCAACACCCGAGTTCCTGCCAGCTATAATGGCACCGGTTTAAAGGTTCACGAATGATGTCGATGTGATGAAATTATTCTCAGCATATTTCGGTTCACACACACACACACACACACACACACACACACACACAGTCACTAATACTGATTGAAAGCAGGCTGAAGACTTCAACAGTCAGTTGCATACAGACATCGCCCCAGAGAGCTTAAGTTCTTGCCAGTAACAGAGTATGATCTCATGTCCTGCTGGGCCATCAGGGGGGAATGGTTCTATACATACGGGCTCTTAATGGAACACATGAAAACAGTGAGGTCATGCCTATAGGTCACGCACATTCATACTGATTTGTATGAAATAAAAGACCACAATAAGGGGAAACTTCCTAGAATAAAAGGTGTCCTTTGAGAGCTTCCTCGATCGATTCACGCTTTGGGACGATGTGTGAAAATGTTACTGCTTTGCCAAAAAAAAAAACACAGCCAGCAAATGAGGTCAGAGTGACATAATGTCCTCCTTAAAAGGTGCAGCATGTATTTAGTGGCATCTAGTGGTGAAAGTTCCAGATTGCAATGGTCCCTCCCTTCCCTTTGTTAGATTTAAAAAAAAAACTAAGGACAATTTGTATTAATTATTTATTCCGACAGAACTTCTTCTTCTTCCAACATGTGCATTTCTGGCGGACACCCACTAAACATAAAACAGCATAAGGCTGTTCGGTTTGTCTGCTCTCCGCTACTGTAGAAACATGGCAGCGGTGCAACATGGCATTCGGCAGCTTTAAAAGACAAAGCTACAGTAAGTGCACTTGGTCATGGTCAAATCTACTCAGCCTGTGAAATCAGTTATATGATGTGACTCTGGAGGTTTGTCAAGTCTGAAAACATAACCCCGATGATGTCACTGGTTACACTGTAGTCTGTAATTGGACAGCGAGACATTGTGCTATTGTGTTGGCTCCGTACTCAAGCACACAGGAGGTAAAAGCACAGACAGTGTTTTAGATGTTCACATCCTGCACTGTAGGATATACACCCATCTTTAAGCCAAGGCAGTAAGTCAATATTCCCTCTCAATATAGGTCCCCTGAAAGGCTGAAAATGTAGGAGACCTCGAGGAGAAAATAAGGCAAGTTGAAGGGCAGTGAACACGAAAACCAACTTATTAGGCATCACATCTTGATGTCAAGCAGCTTTCATAACCCTCGTTAGCCTATTAACAACAGAACACAGCAGAGTTATTCTTAAAATTTAGATTTTTAATAAGGTGCTGGAAATATTCAACAGTCACATTTGTTCATTTTTCCTTTTTTTCCAACAGAACACAGACATTTAAAACCCCAAAGCCCGGGAAACCAGACAAGAGTGTGAATGTATGTGTCGCGGAACAGAAGAACATGACCTTTAACAAATATATATAGACAAGATAGTCACAGTGTGAAGGGAGAGGGAGAGGGAGAGGGAGAGGGAGAGGGAGAGGGAGAGGGAGAGGGAGAGGGAGAGGGAGGGTGAATTCACTTGCACTGGGCAATTAAGGCAACACATCAAAAAAGGTAAAAAAGACAACCTTTTTTTTCTGTACAAGGAGAGTAAAAAAATAAAATAAAATAAAAATGAAATAAACAAGCACCAGGAAAAAATACATTATTACAGTTATTACAGAGTCTCCTTGAAAACCCCCGGGAGGAAAAAACACACAAAAAAACGTCTTGCTGAGCTGCTGTGCAAAAGTTAAAAGTCACATAGAGAAGACGTGGAAAAGTTGGAGACGAAAACAATGTGTCTGCAATTGACAGATGTTTTTCGTTTGCTTTGTGGTTCTGTCATTTCAGATCTAAGAGTTCTTCTTTTTCTGTCACAGCTCCAGTTTTTTATCAGTCAAGAAATCCAAGAGAACGGCTACCTTCTTTTCTATTTCCCTTAAGATTTTGTTTCCTTTGTGTCAGTTGACTCTCAGTCAGCACACAGACACTTTTTGGAAGAGGAGGAGGAGCAGCTTGACAAATAAAAACACAACATAATCCTCGTGCCTGCATGTATAATAATAATAAAATAGTTTTTTTCTCTGTGTGCGTCAGCTGTGCTTGAAATTATCACCCAACATCCTGTTTCAGTGAAACTAGGTGTGAAACTGTGTTAGTGTTAAGACCAATAAATACTGGGCAGGCTACTGAGGAAAAAAACAAAAAAAAACTGTTATAAAACAAAAACAAATGAACATTATTGAGTTGGATTAAAAAAAGCCAAATCTCCCAGGAATGGACATAATAATAATTAAATATAAATAGGCTGAACAACTTCTAAAAAATGTGAAGGCGTAACAGTTCATTTTACTCATCTTCTTCCACATGAATGGTTCATTGGTGTGGCGGGAAAAAAAAAGTGCAGGTTTATCCAATACCAGCCCACGCATCTCTGGCCCGCATCCAATCGTCAAGCATGTAGATCATTTTTGCATAATATTCTTGGTTGAGAGGGCGATAATAAAACACAACATTATTAGAAGAACCACAGTTCACTTAAAAGTGTCCGGCAAAGTTTAGCCTTCCCGGCCAGTCACAGAAATTCATTTAGAGCAGCACTAAAAACGCCAGTAGGTCCCTCGTCAAAAAAAAAAAAAGAAGTCAGCACAGCCAGGCCTGCTGATTGGCTGATCATGTCATAACTCGTTAGGGGCTGACTGTTGTTGCTGTTGCTGATCCTGAGTCAGCGTGGCGTCCAGTTTGTGAGCATTTGAGTCAGTGTCCAGCTACTTAAGACACGGTCAAGGTAAAGTGAACCAAGCGGTCACACAAGGGGGAAGGCGACAGTCTTTAAATATTACATCATCTGTAAACAACTTCTACTAACAGTCCGTCATGCCAGTCCGTGCCTGGTTAGGAGAATTAAACCGTTCGCAAGAGTTTGTTCACAATACAAATAGACGCACAGATTAAAAAACAGATAACGACGTCTTATAAACAAGTCATATGGCATCGAGACCATCACTTATAAAGAGTAAACTTGGGCGTAGAATCGCTTCTTGGTTCTTCTGGTTAGCCATACGACAGCAGTTCCATCACCGTTGTTACCAATATATACATTTACATCCTAAAAGTATTCCGTCTTGAATGAATGTGGGTCATATCCACTTTCTCTTCAATCTCCCTTTGCTCCTCTTCTTTGTGCAAGGATAATAGTTCAGTCCATTATTATTAAGTTGAAGTGTTTTTCTTTTGTGTGTGTGTGTGTGTCGTCAGCGCTGTCACACAGAGACAAAGACGTCCAGGTAGAGGCGGTCGTAGGATTCTCTGAAGAACAGGATAAGAACCAGGCTGAAGAGACAGGAGCCCGTTAGACACCAGTTCAACCACGACAGCTCTGGAGAAAGGAGAGAGAGAAAAGAAGACACTTTGTTATTATGTGTTATACTTTGGCAATACTGTTGACTACACAAGTCATGTCAATAAAGCTTTTTGAATTTAAATGATTTGAGATGAAGATGTGTTTGGGATTGATCAAAAAAAAAAATTCATATTTCTTCTTGCCTTACAAACACCATACATTTGCACCAGACGGTTGAACGTTTATGGGCAAGCAACCCTGTACTTTTGTATCCTTTTAGTCTGTTTGATAATTGGCAAGGCCCCTTTAGTTCCATTGTTGTAAAAATCTCAAGACCACAAATCATATATTAGACAACAGTGTGCTTCCAGCTTTGTGTCAAAAGTTTGGGATGAACCTCTCCTGTTTCAACATGACAATGCCCCAGTGCAATAGGCCTGGTCCATACAGGAAGGATTTTTCCATTTTGGTGCGGAAGAACTTGACAGAGCCCTGACTTCAACCTCATACAACACCTTTGGGATGAACTGGAATTGCTCATCACCCAATGGCCTGATGCTTTTTTGTGGCTAAGGGGGAGAAAATCCCTGCAACATGCTTTAAAACCTTCCGGAAAGCTCTGCTAGCCGTGAAGGCTGTTGGATCAGCTCATTAATGGTTGGGATGACAAGATGTATAATGTGTAGAGTAGACACATGTAATTATAATGCTAAGGGAGTTAATATTAAATTAAAAAAAAAGATGATGATATATGATGGTGGCGATAACTATTGGTGTAAACATGTCACAATATAAATGAATTATTCAGCAGGTGAAATAATTGGGTACGCATCCACATATTAACTGTTGCAGATACCAATTGACTCAGATAAAAAGATTGCACTGAAAAAGGGACATAACCGCTGATTTGAGCCCGCCTCGGTACTAAGCAACAGACAGCAACATACGACCACGTCTTCCTTCATAATGAAATATGACTCATCTACATACACCCCTAAACCTAATGAGAGTTTGTATAAAGTGACGTTGAATAATATATGAGAATCATTTTCGAACTAATGGCTAATAAATAGTGGTCCCCGGCATACCACACAGGAAATAAGAAGAACGGCCTCCTGTGCTGTCTTTCATAATGATTCTGAATAATTCAATGGATATTGGCAATGTTCCCTATTATCATTGACCTACACTTGAACCTAAACATGGTGCATAAATGAGTGGTTCTATTTTCTCTGCTTTGTTCAAGCTCCATTAAGCCCAGGAGAGTAGCTCTGGCTGTCAGCGAATAATGCCCAATGTGGAAGGGCAGGGGGGGCGGGGGGGTTGAAGCTCTGAACCGTCTGCATCTTAACTCATCAGCAGCACACAGACAAATAACCTCTTTCTCTTGTTTAGCCCCTGGGATGCACAGTCTCAGCCCCGCACGAGCCCGCCGTCACAACTCCACTCAGGTGTTAAGTCGGGACAAAACCCAAATCAATAAACTTCTTCTTCTAAATGCATTATGTAGCCCACCTCGCTGTGGAGACGATCCCCTCAGCACCACATATAGGTGTTTGAGGTGTTTTGTACTGACAGAGACGGTAAGCAGAATCCATGTCTAGAGGTTCCCGGGGCCAACTACTCATGTTGGCAGCAGGCAGATGCTCGGGTCCAGATAACAAGCCCAGGCTAAATATAGAGAAATCAGGTCGTAACACGCAGCATAGCCCCCGGGAGTGTCTCAACTCCCACAGGCCTCCACTTCAATTCCAATCGCCCAGCTTTTTCACAATATCGTCAATCAGCTACCTTGGCCATAAAGCTAGACTGTGGAACCTCTGCCGCCCCCATGGGGAATTCTGAGTAATAACAACAACATTGTCGGCGCATCTATACGAGATAAGCCTTCGGTGATCGCGCATGGATTTTATACCTTATGCTGTAGGTCCAGGTACTTTCTTAGCAGTAGAATAAACAACTGAAACATTTCGTGGCCGCTTCTTGAGCTCATGCGCCAGTGTAGGAGGTCGACACCAGTTTATAAACTATGCCCTACTGAGAAATACAGAGAGTTTTGGGGAGCTGATAGACCACATCAGCTTTGTGCCAACTCATTTGGCAAAGGCTTGAATGTAACCAGCATTCATGTATATGAAAAAGTAACTTACTATAGCTTTAAGAGACTAGAGTATCTGATCAATGCACGAAGAGAGCTGTGCAACGCTGCCTGTTTGTGGTAAATTATGAGCTCTGGGTAGAAGGCACAAACCCTTTGCGCGCTCGATCCCTCACAGCTTCACAGAGGAGAAGGAATGTGGGGCAAGAGGTGTGAAGATGAAAGCAAAGGATAAATCAAGGAATGGAGGTGGTGGATATAGGGCTTGGGAAGGAGAGGGAGGTGAGGGATTGGGTGAGGGTGTTTGCAGCGAGGTGTCGAGGCTCCAGAAGCAGCCTCGTTAATCAGCGGTGTGCGAGCGGGACAGCGGGAGACCTGTTGTGGACGCGGGTTAATGGAGTTGTGTTTATCTGACCCGAAGTCCTCTCCGTCTAACTCTGTCTCGCTTTCTCGCATGTACACCTGGCATTGACTTGTCCAATTAAAGTTGGAGACACCCAGTAGCTCTCGCTGTGTGTGTGTGTGTGTGTGTGTGTACTTGTTCAAGAATCATTGTGAGGACCAGTTTTAGCTTTTAACCATCGGAATGAGGACATATTTTGAAAGTGAGGACATTTTGCCAGGTCCTCAATTCTTCAAAGGCATGTTTGAGGGTAAAGACTTTGTTTTAAGGTTTATGTAAGAATTAGGTTTAGGTTGGGTTAGGTTGAGGGGAGGTCTTTAGTTTTAATGGTTAAGGTTTGGGTAAGGGGCTAGGAAATGCATTATGTCAATTAGCGTCCATACATTGACAGAGGTACCAGTATGTACGTGTGCGTGTGTGTGTGTGTGTCCCCGCAGCCTTACAACAAATACTAATGTTGAGCTTGGTAATTGACGTTATTCAATCAGGTGATGTGCTCAAAATGGACAAGCGAACAATTGCTCCACTCTGGTCTCTAGCCATATAGGCCTGGAGCAAAGTTTGGAAGAAAAAAAATAGTAAGATAATGTTTGTCTGAATGGAGAGGAACTGATGAGAAAGAGGAGAGGGGATGAACTAATGGAGAAGAAGATTAAAGGAAATGAGATAAAAGGAAGTAGAGAAGAGAGAAGTAATTTTCCTCCTTAATTTCTTGAGGCTCCCCAGGTCACCGCTTTGCTTTTAGGTTCACGATTAGACTTTAATGATGCCTGTTAAAAGCTTGCGTTGCAGCAGCACTGATTCCTTTCAATCCTTGCTCTTAATTTTCCTAGACTTTTTTCTTTTTTAACGTCGATTAAATATGTTCACGTGTCATGGCCTCTTGTTTTTACACGTTTTAATTAATTTGATGATTGGGCTTCTACACTGATTGTGGAAGCTCTTTGAGTAATTTAAGTGACTGATCATTCAGTGGCTGATGATGGTTAAAATCTTTTTTGGCAATAGGGCCAAAGACTGAATAACTGAATTTTCCTTATTCATGTTATTATGGCCCTCCTTTCCCTCAATTTTACCAACATTTTAGCAAAGTGGTTCTGGTGTTGGTGCTATGGCAACCGCCTTAAGTGCTACATTTTGAGACATAATAAGAACTTGATAGGTTTCACAAGATAAGAGGACACCTTTCATATGTTGTAGAGACACAAGCTGGATACAATGCATCACTTAGACCAGGGGTTCTCAAACTTTTGATAGCTGAGGGCCAATTTATGAACCCAACATTGGACCGAGGGCCGCCGAAGGAAAAAAAATTATAAAACTGAAATAATTTCAATGGCCAGCGTCTTTGCGTCTTTACAGTTTACATGTATTGGTCAGCATCCAATACTGTGTAATTAACACATTTAAAGTAATAAATGAAGGGCTAGGTCTCATTTCAACATTGGGGACCACACATTAAAAGCGGGGTCTGGGGGTTGTCCCCCAGAAAAATTTGAGGTTCGAACACTTCATTTTGTGCATTTTGGTTAATTTTTATGCAGTAATTTGTGTCTTCTGTATTTATTTATGGTGGAAATGTTAAGGAAAAGACAACTAACTCCCATTGACACACATCTAATGGAATATAAATCAAGGCACTGAGGCATTCTGTATTGCATTCAAATATTTATTCTACTTTATTGTTCAAAACTTTCTACACATTGAAAACGTATCACCTTTTGGAGTGTTTTTTTGTAGGACTCACTACTCATGATGCAGCATCAGTGTTAACTATTATGACACTATACATTGGAAATAAACAGGGTGGGCTATCAGCAGTCAACTAGGCAGATAGTTCCATGGCTATCAGCAGCTAGCTAACGTTAGTTTGTTAGCTAAACTTTAGGCAAAAGAGTTAGAAACCAGATAATGTTAGCATCCATCCTTAGACACTTGACCTAATCTAATTCACCTCGAATGTGAGAAAGTGCATCGTATTGGGCTTGACAAGCTCACTATCTAACAACTTACATTGGGACCACTACACTGCCTGCTGCACTGCGGGAGGCTGACCAGCCGTCTGCAACGAGAGGCAGAGGCCAGCCGAACTTCGCAAGTTTAATAAGTGGGGAATGAATACAAACAATTAGGAGGGATATTTAAGTGTTTCGACCCCTGTACTGTTTTTACTGTTACGGGGGACGCATCCCCTCCGTGCGTTTCAATAAAAAAAAAAAAAAAAAAAAAAATGTTTTTTTTTTTTGTTTTTTTTAATAATTCATAATTCAATGCGGGCCGCGGGCCGCCAGATATGCTTCCGCGGGCCGCCATTGGCCCGCGGGCCGCACTTTGAGAACCACTGACTTAGACCATAAATGTGTATTTTAAGTTTTTAGTTATTTCTAAATAACTAGCCAGACACAAAGACAATTCAATAGATCATTATTGCCATGGTTCACTGTGACGTTATGATGCTATTCAGAGGACGTGACGGTGAACATTGGACAGTCCATCATATTAACAGCCTATTACTGCTGCTGTCACCGTCAGCACATTGGTGCCACAGATGAAGACAGAGACGTGGGACGACAGGAATCTTATGGCCTTAGTCAGTCTTAATTGAGGTCAATGCAGCGGAATAATTAATGTGGCCGAAGTTCTTCTTTATGGCTGTGGCATTTGTGTGATGAGACTGGGGTCACGCCTCAAGACACATATATGGACTTTGGTGTATAGAACAAGATGATCCCTCACACAATGAACCATCCCTCATAATGGTCTATTCAGAAATATGTACTGTAGATCAGCAGGTTGTTGAGAGCACCTAGAATACTGATAATGACTATCTAAATGTGTGTGTGTGTGTGTGTGTGTGTGTGTGTGTGTGTGTGTGTGTGTGTGTGTGTGTGTGTGTGTGTGTGTGTGTGTGTGTGTGTGTGTGTGTGTGTGTGTGTGTGTGTGTGTGTGTGTGTACTTTTAAAGTGTGTTAACTGAGTTAAGAGTGAAGTCACTGATTTTGACAAAAAGGGATTTTGACAACAAGCGTTCTCCAGAATCGCTGACTCCAACTTTAATGTCCTACTGTTCCAATTCTTCCTTAAATGCTGCTTCTTATTCGTGAACCAAAACTCTCCCAAAAAGTAAAAAAAACAGTACATTGAAAAAGGCATTTATTGTCTTGGGGAATGATTGAGCTCTACCCTGAAAGCTTGTTTGTATTTTTTTCAAAAAATACCTACACAGTCTTTGCGGGGCTAAAAAAAAAAAGGTTTCTCAGCAAAGACATTTTTACTTCAGACGATAATCCAAAGTTTAACAGAAAGGAAGAAAAAAAACGTAGGAACTATAGAACTGCGGGAACTACTTATAATTAATAAACTACTGAATAATCTCTGCTAACAACTCACAGCTGAACGGAAACCCAACGCCACCCCTTCCTTCTCCACCTCCTCTTCTCCCTCAACCATTAAAAAGAAAACCTACAAGTTCAGATATATGGCAATGTTACAGAGTCACATGGTTCAGAGACTTTGGGGATTTTTCTAAGACACGGCAACAGAGTCGAGAGGCCAGGTAAGGCTCACTGAAGCAAAACCGGCTTCTCTGGACAAGGATGTAAGTTCATAACAGGGATAGGGAGCAGCAATATTTCAGAATGTATAACGATAGAAATGGGCAGCCGAAAGCAAAACTCCAACTGGAAACTGGAAATGGATGGACATCTTTAAAGGCTGAGGGACGCCTATTTTCAATATCAGGAGGTAAAAAAAAATTAAATTAAAAAATGGTTTTCGAGAGACGAGACTCATGCAGAATTTATCAGTTTTGAAGTCTGCATATTATTTGCCACATCCATTATGGGACTACTGAGAGCATATTAGAGTAATGAGACAGCCCGGTAGAATACTCTCAGGGGGGCATTTGCATAATAATCAAATTAAACTTCATAGAAGGGATCTCCCTTCTCCAGGAGAGCAGAACACAGATTATTTTTTAAACAGGACACTTTTAAGATTCGCTGGCAATGGTATCCATGCTATGATGTTATTCATTTAAAGGCCAGTGTAGATTAACATTTAGTTTAGTTTATATGCTGTACTATGGCTGACCCTGCGCTCTGACCCCTACCGAAGTGTGCTAACATGAGAGGGGATATGCGAAGAATGAATTTCAATGGACCTTGTGTAAATTGACAATTAAAAAAAAAACTTAACTTCAGACTTGTGCACAATACAAAAGATGGAAAGTAGTGACTGATGGATTGACACATTGCTGTTTTTGGTCTTTTCATGGGATTTGCTAAAAATAAAATTTAGCAAAATGCTAGCCTTACCCTCAGTATCAGATATAATCTAAACAATTTATTTACCAATAATCTTGCTATTATGAGACCCAAATTCCTACTATATCCTGATACTGAAATCTATGTGATGAGCCACTAGCTCTGACTTGCTCACTATGTGGCAGTAACAGTAGACTTTAGAACTTGGTAACTAAGGACACGTTGTACAAGTAGATGGTGGGTGGCAATCTACCCCTCACATAGTTATCTGAAAGTCCACATCACAATGCCTGCATGCCTGAAGCACTGTGAACTTCCTGAAAAGACAGAAAATAAAACTTTGATGCATCGTACTCCAAGGGGAGGAAGTAAAGAAAAGAGCAAAAGAAAAAAAGCCTCCTCATCATTTTGGATTGATCTTCTCTGCGGCTGTCACAGGGAGGTTGTCAGCATCCATACCAGCATATCACAAGCCCTTCAGCTCTCTCACATACAGCACATTCACACACACACACTGAAAAGCAACAACAACATACAGTACGTTTGCACCCACAGAAGAGCAGAAGTACACAAAACATGCTACACATTCAGATGCCAAGCAAACACACAAGCGAGCACACACACCTTCCCACAGAGCAGTTAATCATTCAGGACAGCAGAGAGGAGTGTCGAGCAGATGACTGAGATACACCATGTATTCTTTATGAGTCCGACTCTGGTTGGTGTGTGTGTGTGTGTGTGTGTGTGTGTGTGTGTGTGTGTGTGGGCGTGCGTACGAATGTTTGGTTATGTTTACCTGCTACTCTATCTAGCCAATGCTATTCCATTCACATATTGTGTATATATATATATATATATGTGAATATATTATCTGACACAGCGATAGAGAACTTTAGACAACAATGCCATCCAGCTATTAGATTCGTCTTTTATCTGACTAGCACAAACAACGCCTTAAATTATTAATTATCAATGATAAATATGACTCCTAAGAGACATTAGAACTTTGTTGAATTGCTATTTTTTTCAATAATTTGAAAGCATCTTAGTGCCAAACGTCTGTTTTGGCAGCCACTTGTAACTTCCTATTCTCTAGAAGTCACCTTGGCAGGAAAACAATCAAAGCCCAGAGTATCTCGACTCTAAAACGCTGAAACAGCAGTAGGTCCATTTTGAAATAAAACATTCCAGGAAGCTAAATTATTTTCAGATCAGGAGACAGGATGTGCACAAATGAGGGCTTACAGACGAGTCAGGAATATAATCAACAGATAGATCCATAATAAAAGTTTGTTTAGGACTCCAAATCCTACAGTGTATGCGTCATTTAAATGTTTTCTGAGACTAGGCTATTTCCAGCAGGACAAGCTGGTATTGTGTCCCGGCTGTCACACTTTGTTAAACGGCCCTGAGGGCTTCTGGACCCGGCCAATGTTTAGGTCAAAACAAGAATCAGATCCACCTACAACCCAGACGGACGGATCAACGTGGAGTTGTCAGGCAGCAGCTGTCACTATCCGCAAAGCAATCACAAGGACTTGGCAGAGGACGGGACGCATGAATATGTATGAAGGGCTGGAAATATATATCTCTTATTTACTCAAACAAACAGGGAAGAAGGAGTGTGTGTGTCTGTGTGATGCATCCATCCTTCCAGCTGGTTCAGTGATGCAGCCAAATTTACAGGGCTAAGGCTTATACATCTGAGGACAGGTAAGAGCATTTCACAATGGAGATGGACTCATAGAACATAACATGGTTCTGAGAACACAGTAAAATACATTTACAGGTGCATCTAAAAACATCTGAAAATCAATAAAAAGTTGAAAAAAGAGAATTCTGTCATTGAATTCAAAACGGGAACATTTTATATATTCTAGATTCCTCACATCTAGCAGGGAAATGAATCTAGTATAAACATACTTTTCAGATGGTAGACATTTCTGTATTACAAATCCCTTTTTGATATGTTTTATTTTTTCCATGAGCTGTAAGCCGTTATCAGGATGCACCTGTGAACACTGAAAAAGCATTCACAGACGACGTATGCGCTTTAGATCGACGAATGAACATTGTGTACTTATGAATTTGTTCAAAAGCTGCAGTGGAAGGAGAGAAGCAGAAGACATGCAGTCCTCCTAAATGATTACATCAAACACCGCCAGGCAGCTCGCTCAAATATAAGTATGAGGCTTCATTACAATAGGGAGTTTTGCTTTTTTGTGCTGATTTTCTCAATTGCATTGTAACCTAATTTCCCCGCTGCCCGCCTTTTATCGACAGCATCTGCACGGCTTGGAATGGATTTTTGGAAACAATTGAGCGTGTGGATTCTTTGGAGGTGGGAGAAACCTGCAGCGGGACTGAATGCTTATCTATAGAGCCAAAATACTTCAAAGAGTCTAGACCTTTTCATCCATAACAAAAACCAATATAAAAGTAATATTTAAAAGGTGCAGTCAGCTTTTCCGGAGAAGGCTTCTTGTAAAAAAAATCTTTTGTCAAAATCTGTGAATATCTCATCACGATTCGCTACTGAAGAAATCTTGTGTTGATACATAGCCTAGGCTCTGTAAACAAATGTTAACAAATAGAAGGGTATGTAAACCAAGGGAATCCACCTTAGCTAGCAACATGCCCATTTGCAGAGCCAAGGCTGTGTATAAACACTGGATTTCTTTTTAGCACACACACAGTATGAACAAATAGCGGATTGTGAGGAGATATTCACTGATTTTGACAAATCGATTTTTGACAACTCCATCTTTAAGTGGAATTACACTAACCGCATGACACTGCATAGCCACTAGTGTATATGATTGAACAAATGCAGACAGTATGTTTGTCTTACCTGTAGAGTAAAACGTGAGGAAGAAGAGGAGCAGGCCGGTGACCAGGTTCCCCAGGAAAGTGACCACTCCACAGGTGATGCCTTCAGGGACCGGGTACACCGTCTCAATGAAGAGCTCGAAGAATATGGGCACACTGCTGTTTATAAAAATGCCCACCAGGATGCAGGAAGTGTACAGGATGGCTGCGGAGAGGGCAAAAACAAAACCAAGAATTACATTAAGTCATAGGTTAATTGGGAACTGTGGTGCAACAGGGTATCAAATCCCATCAGAACAACTGTTTTATAAAGTGATGGTGTACTGGTAAAAGTTTATGAAACAGCGGAGGTGATTTATGCCACCTTCCAAAGCCACCTGCTCAGCCATTTGTTCTCAGCAGCACAAAAAGATTTATGGAGAACCCCCAACCAGAAACAACAACATTTCAATTATAATGCCACGCCTTAGGCTGGCAATTTAACAAAAGCCGATGGCAAGTCTGCAACCAAAACAACATCTGCCCCAAACTCCACCGTGGCCTTCACCTGGTCTGCAGTGTCACAATGTTGAGTTTATCCTTTTTAACTGGGAGTTTCTGGCCTGCTTCCTTTTGTTTAATATCACATTCATATTTCAACACATTCCAGTCACATACAGGATAGTTTTTAAAACTCGCTATGGAGACATTTTGGTTGGTACCAATTAAGTGAGGTTTGATACCCAGCAATACTTCTGGCACGGATGTTTCCCAGTCTTGCTTGGAATGCCACAGGAGGTTTTGTATCGCACTGTGACGGCAATTCAATTTGAATTTCCATTTAATATGTAATACTTTTTGCTGTTTTTATGTTTACTTGCACATGCAAAAACTGGGATGCAACTCCATGGATTCTCCAGTGTATTAAAAATCTAATTTTGGACACTTTTGCCAAAATGTGCAGATGTCTCCTTAGTAAACAGCTTGTCTCAGTCATTTTGCTCCTCAGGCATGGCGAGATTGTTACCGAACACACAGGCTGCTGCTGCTACTGGTTTAATTTGGGTGAGCTTTTTAATTGAAAAAGAAAAAAGAAATCAATCTATTTCCTAAAATGAACCTTGCAGAGGTGCTGTTTGGATTGTGCAATATAGGCCTATAACTACAACATACATTAGAGATGCACCAATCCAATATTTTTCAGTTCCAGACTATATTTGGGTTTTGGATATCGGGCGATATCATAATTATTATAACTTTTTTTTATTTGGTGGTGATGATAATATGTGTAAGGTCACAAACAAAAGTATTTGGATCTGTGTCGTCAGTCCGATATCCTCTGAGTGGATTCCAGCCATATCGGACACGATACTGATAGTTACCACATATTATTCATCAGATGGGTGTGTGTACAGTATATTCTGCAGAGCAAGTTCAGTATGTCTGGCATGCTCCTGCTTTAATCTCAGCAGCAGTCCTTTGGCTGAGACCTGAAGTAAAAAGTGTGAATGTGTGTTTGAGTGGAAGTGTGGAGAGATTAAGCCATCACCTCTGGAGCATCGCGGCACCCTCCATCTCCCTTATCACAGCAGATTGGTCCAAATGAGCTCCGCATTAGCTTCCACAGCCCTTTAATCACTGGGCCTCTGAGGGCCGCTGACGGGGAACCCAGGAGCCACTCAAACCGCCATCAAAGGCAGCCCTACTACCCCGAACATCTTCATTCAACCCTAATGAAGCACTGATATCAAACGCTTAAAGAACGCTTCAACCACTGCACTCTTTTCCCCCATGATGTTATTGAATTAGTCTATCTGCCACCAATTCCCAGAAAGCAGTAGGAGACTTCGCTTGAAGGAAAGACACGAGCAGAGGGAGATAGGATGTACTTTGTAGGCCTGGGGAAAAGACTATGTTCTTTTCCAGAAATGATATTGGGGGTCATGCATACTTTTAAGGACAAGGCATGTCTGCAATTAATTAAATTGTTCCATCAGACCTTTGTTGTGAATAACCATACAATAGATACTCTGTTTATGTTTATCTTGTGGGTGGAGGTGAGTTTCTGATATTCGGGCAAACATGATATTTGGTGTTAACTTGTGACAGCAGTGTTTCCCCCAGCGCTTTATAGCTAAGGCGGCCGCCTTAGCAACGCCAGCCTCCCGCCTTGACTACCAACCGACCGACCCAAAAAAAAAAAAAAAAAAAAAAATTAATTTAATTTTTTTTTTTTTTTTTTTTTTTTGTGCTGCACAATTAATGTACTAGCAAGCGCGATGTGTGTGTTGTGCATGGTCATAACTGCGCGAAAGGCCGCGATTTGCGGTAAAAAGCATGTGTCTCCAAGCGTTTCTCGATCAGCTGCTCTGTGTCTGCGGCTTTGCGCGCGCGACCGTACCGCACCACGCGCGACTACGGCATGCACGCGGGAGAGTTAAACGAGCAGAAGCAAACCGAGATTTAACTGGTGGCGATAATAAACGCAGTGCAATTCTATGGGGATATTTAGCTGAACAGAAAGAAGTGCTCTGCAAAGCTAGAATAGTTTAAGACTCCACATCACTGTGGCAACACAACCTATCAGCGCAGAGAAAAGTTTGAAGAAGGCATGAGAGTGATGTCCCAGGCAAGTTTCAGTAAGTGTTTACTGAAGTGCCAAACTAGGCCTACTGTCTTTGAAATGCATTTAGTCATTTTAAGGGGAAAACACATTGTATTTATTATTTAAAGTTATTTTTCAAACAGCATGCTAGTGTAGGCCAAGAAGATTTATTTTCTGAATTTTCAATGCTGCTTTATTTTTATGTTTTAAATTGGGAAATACATGTTCCAAAACGACCTCTGCTCTGTATTTAAAAATAAATCAAGCAAGTAGGCTTAAAATAACCATTAATCGCACAACAGCCCCCATCCAAAAAGGAACTTTAAAAAGTTGTATTTGCACTTTGATGTGCATACACATGTTAAATGTATGGTCCATTATTTGTATTTAGTGTGTCTGTATAGTATTGCACCAAAACAGTAGAAGTTTTCTTTAATTGTGCTTTGTACTGTCTGTACGTTTACACATAATTTCTACCTGCACATAGCAAACAAAATTGCACAACTGTAAGGTCAGCGTCTGTTTTATTTTTGTATTCAAATAAACAGTTGTTTATTTCTTTACGGCGCATTGGCATCTTTGAGCAAAATACCCCTAAAATTTTCGGCGCGGCACGTTGCGCCGCGCCTCCACTCACACGGGGCAGTGACCACCTTGACTAACACATTTTCTGGGGGAAACACTGGACAGTCAGCAGTACTTGCCACTTTGAATAATGTTACTTTAATTTTAGGAAGTCAAGGACCTATCCATAAGTTAAACAAAAACACACAACAAATTCTAACAGACCCCAATGACAACTTCTGTGTAAATGATTTGAAGATATATTTTTTTTTACAAGACTAGTCACTTGACCACATAATCTGCAGATGACTCTGATCTGTGTGTGCCACTGACCATCCCGTATCTGGATAATGAGGTGTTCTGGCAGATTATGCCTCCCTATCAAACCACCCTCTTGTATGATATGCCAGGTGGGTGAACAAGGTTGGAGGCTGCCAGTGTCTGGTATAACATAATGTGAGATATAGAGAGAGAGCAGTGCCAAGGCCTGGAGAAGGATGATGGATGATGATGACTAAAAATCAGTGGCTTTGAACTACACGCTGATATGCTTATTGGCTTGGCTTAGGAAAAGGCAGCTTAGTCCACTAATCGGTTCATTACTGACATATATTAATTGATTGGTTCTGACGTACCAAATATACAGTGCAGTCTGTGCTTATAGTGAATGAGACATTTTTCTATTTATTGTTTTGGCTCTGTATTGTGAAGCAGTAACTACTACAAGGTGGCCATTGGGTTTTTAGGCCCAAACAGTGAATTGATCTTGGTTGCCATAGAATAGTCACATGACCTAGATTCAACATTAAGAAATGTTTGTTTTTGTACCAGAACTACCGTAGTAGTGCCTAAAATAATAAGATTTGTATATATATAAAAAAATTGGATATAATCAGCTTTTTTTCTCATGTCTTATTTTTTCCCTTGGAAATCAAATGCCTTTGCTATTTATGTATTTCTATGTGTATTCTTGGACCGAAAATACTACTACTAGTCATATCTTTTGTTTGCTAAGATCAGGCTGAGAGCAAAAAAGCTTCAAATAATGATAAGCAAGAAGCCAAAGTGGATGCAGCACATCCCTGACCAGTAAGGATGTCTGAGGGTCAAAGACTTGAAACTGTTATTGCAAATATATTTGACCCCATTGCTGGTGTCTAAGAAGTGTAATTCAGAGTGGAGTGTTCTATTATTTTGTAAACCAATCTGAGAAAATGTCCCCTGAACTCACTGAATTGCTTTTGGCTCTGTGTTATATAAGAGTCTACCAGCTGCACTGCCTATAGGCAATGTCACCTTGACAGCGGTCGCTGCTGTGTGCACCCACCTGCAGTGGATGGGAGGTGGGTAACTCGGCTCAGGCATGTTAGTGTGAACCAGGTGGAGGCCAGTGAGGCTCCAGCCAGCATCAGCACCAGGATCAGCTTCAG
Source organism: Ammodytes marinus (assembly GCF_949987685.1). Lineage (NCBI taxonomy): Eukaryota > Metazoa > Chordata > Actinopteri > Uranoscopiformes > Ammodytidae > Ammodytes > Ammodytes marinus. The sequence goes on from NC_137216.1 coordinate 25,342,720, forward strand.
CATCCCACGAATAGAGTCTGCAAACCTGGGGGAAAAAAGAGGAAAATTTAGGGTTGCACAATATCAGGAAAACTTTCGATATTCGATAACATATTGTGATGACGATATCACTTGCGATATATAAAAAAAATACTTATAGATAAACAGTACTAATGTCTTTCAGCTCTGAGTTCACTGCTAACATAGACCCGGGCAGTAAGTAGCCTATGCAGACATTGCATATACACCGGCAGAAAAAGAAGACAAGATCACTGAAGTATGAGTATAATCATCTACTTCAGTAACAGGAGCACCCTTCATAAAAAACAATAAGCAGCGATTGAAATTCTAAACGGCGCTTCCGCTGTGACTTGAGTCATAATCTATAACTGGAGGCATGCACTGCTTCAGAGAGAGAGAGGCTGGATCATTTTCTGTCGCCCACTTGTTTTCCGAGCGCCCCAGTTGTACTTGTCATTGCACAAGCCGACACTTTTCAACAGTTGATTCGATTTGTCTCGTCGGGTAAGCGGGAGGAATTGAGATGCGCATTGTATTATGCTATGAAAGACAAATCATCGGGCTGTTCCCCAAACCCCTCTTGAGCACTGCGATTTTCCTCTGTAGCCTTTTTCGAAAGCATCATAGTTGGTTAACTCTTTTCCGCTCCTCTGGGTACTATGCATACGTATCCGTGTGAAAGACGAGACAAAGGTACAGACGCCGGTAGCAAAGGCCGTCGCTAATTACCTTTGTTTTGTTGCCTGAAACCATGACCCTGGAGAAACGAGGGCTGAACTTTTGACAGTGAACTTAACGCAAGAATAAAAATGAGTGTTTCGAAAATTGCTGATTAGTTCAGCTAGGTTGTGAAGTCCTGTCAGCGAGCCGAGGGCTAAGGGGATGAGGGGAAGAAAAAAAAATCTTCCTTTGAATGGATAATGAGAACAACACCACTTAGAACATTCCGGGTGGCATTTTTTTTTGATGACATCAATGTCTCCTGAGATTTCATGAGATTTCATGAGATTTCATGAGATTTCATGAGCTGTCATTCACGGCTTCAAGACTTTACCTCCAAGGGATATGAAGTCTTACATTTTAGACTCAAGATCACGGTGAGAGAATTAACAACAGAGAATGGCTGAAACTTGATTGCACAATTCAATTTGTTGTTCTTTTCTGATCAAAAAGAATATCAGATGAAGCCGACATGTGTCTGTTGACAAGGGTGATCTGGTTTGATCTGAAAAGGGCCGTCTAATAGTCAGGAGGGCCACGTGTCTGTCACTAGACAGGGTTGTTTGGTTTCTCTGCCCACATCTACATCCATAAAATCTGCTTAACCCATCTGCCACTGACTGGCTTGCATCCACAAACTCTCAACCAACCCCTTAGAGCCACAGAGGGACTAAAATCCTTTCGCCTGCACCCGATCAAGGCCTCATCTCTTTGCGGAGGGGATCACAGGCTAGCACTCCACTGTATCAATTCCAATCTGATCCTCTAGGCAAAAAGACATCGTAAGTAGCTTATTTCCTATAATCACTCTGATGGTCTCCGAGTCCACTTGATAAAGAGGTTGGTCACACTGATTGGCACGATAAGTGAATGAAGCTAATATTACCGCTAAGCAGAGTTTGGCTTTTGAAAAATCCCTGGCTTACAGTAGCAATATGAATTTCCTATTATTATTATAAGGTCTTGTGTTTGAAAGACTAAGGCAATTTTCTGTGTATTTGTGACTGTCAACAAATTATGTAAGGAGGAGGTAACTTATTAACAATGTCGGTGTATATACAATATTCTATCTGTGTGACAATAGTTAAAAAAACATATCAAAATAAGCCACACTGCTGCATTGGATGAAATGTTCCATAAGTACCATGACTTTGCCACTGTGGTATATTTTGAGTCGGTCCTACATACACTGTTTGACTTCCGCAAAAGCTTATTAGAGCATTAAATGCATCTTAATCAGGGGCTGAAAATAGTCCCCTGTTAATGCATTATTTAAAGAGGCACCTTGCTATAAAAGTGTCTGTCTTCATTTATGTAATTCAGGGCTCGGTTACAATTCTCAGTGAGTAAAGAGTGCCTTGTCATCACATGAGGTAATGTCAGAATTAAAAGCCCATCACTAACACTGCTCGAACAGAATTGACTGGACATAAGGATACGATCGTTTAAATCATTTAGAATCAGATTCCATTTCCTGCTCTCCCAGTGCCAGAGGGTAATGACGATATCATCATTAGTATTATATCATCAATTGGGCCGTGTCTGTTTAAGTGTGAAACATGGGAGTAAATAATCACATAGATGTTTTAGATGGTAGAATAAGATTGAAGAGCATGCATTCCCAGTCAAAACAAATTAGGCAGTGTCTGCTGCTCTTTCTTCTCTAATTAACCTGGAGTAACTGTCTGGCTCAGACCTTTGTGATGTGAGGGAGAATAACCTGGTTCTGTTTTCTGTCAACCTCTCTCTCTCTCTAAAGCTTGTAATGGGAGGATAACAAGAGACTCTTGTTATCTATTCTTTCCACCATCCTCAATCTGTGCAAACAAAGAAGAGTGTCACTGTCATCTAATCAGCTTCTGTCTGGGCCACAGAATAATAAAAAAAAGCTGCCAGATTTTTACGAGACATTTTTGCACCTTGGAGCTTCTACCACTAATTGAACCTGCTTGCATCAAGATCCCTGCCACTCAACTATCCATCCGCAGAGAAAAAGCCAAAATAATTTGTATTTTTTTTTCAAAGTGCCTGTGCTAAATCTCTGAAGAAATTGTGTTTTGCAGGAGCATAAACCACTTAAATTGTGAAACTGCAACACCTGCAGCACAAAACCCATTTACAGAGGGCCATTCTTTGCCGCCCGTGGCTAACTGTGCTCAGCATTGGCACGGTACAGAGCTAGCTATGAGGAGAGAGAGACATTAACATCGTAAGGGTTGCCAGTGGTTGAGAGAAGGGACAGTGCTCTCGGCTCAGTTCATTACTGCAAGGTTTCCTGGGAATGTGTCTAATGATGCCATACTGCAGAGACTTAGTGAAGGAAAAGCAGAAAGAGACAGTATTTACTTTAAGAGGGAGTAGAGAGAGAAAGAAGCAAGTCCAAATAACGTTATATTCCTTCCTTTATGCTGTTTTAAAACATTTTCTCTACTAAAAAATACCCCCCCAATCGAATTGCAATAGGGGCATAAGATCACCTAAAGGAAGTCAACAAATCAAGAGGAGGAATTGAGGCAAAAAAGCCACCGGACCGGTGACTGACCCTAATTAATTGAGATGTCTGGTCCAAGAAGCAGCCCGCACAAAGCACGGGTTCCAATTTCAATCATGTTCTAGCTTATCTTAGCATAACTAGAGATGTGGGTGTACAATGTATACAGTGCATTCAGAAAGTAAACTTTTTGTTACATTGCAGCCTTATGCTAAAATCGTTAACGTCTTCCCCATAAACATACACTTATCTAACTCTATTTTAGAAACGGTGATGAAATTAAATGAAAATGAATTAACACGTTTGACTTATGTAATAGCGGTGGTTTTAAGTCCAAGCTCTGGGCTTGCCAAACAAAGACATTCAAGAGTTGTGCCTGAGTCCTTTGGCTGTGAGCTTATAGGGTCATCGTCCTGCCTCAGGTCCAGAGAGCTCAGGGCCCCGTTTCAATTAGAATAACTCTGTACTTTGCTCTGTTCAGCCTTCCCTTAACCTTGATCAGTCCCCCAGAACTTGCTTGGTAAACTTGCTGGTTTATCTTGGTTTCATTACTGTTGGGTTCATCCAAGCCGTACCATCTACATGTAGTCGGTGTTTCTCATAACCATTATATTTAGTGTAATGAAAAAAAAAAATATCAGTGTTTTTTTTATATATATCATTTCAACCTACTACAAAAAGTTAAGTTGTATTGCACTTTGTCAAACCAAAACACTTTTGAACACTAGAGTCTAAATTGAAATCAACCAGAAAAATACAATATCGGCCAATTCTTTGATTTTTAACCCAATCCAAAACACAACCTACCGGAATCATCAGAGACTGATGGGACAAATTCAAACCCCACCCATATCAACCACGTTTAGGACATTCAAACAAGTTGCACACATAGGGCAAATTACGTGCAGCCAATTGTTAAAGCTGAATTTCATTCAATTATCAACTGTCTCACCAAAGAAGAGAGACTAATCAATTCCTCCACGGACTCAAGGGTTTATGCAATCAACACCGATAAATAATTCAACAGCTCTGTTTACATACACTCTCCTCCCGTGCTGCAAACAGCTTCATTGATTAACAGTGGGGAGTTATGGGCTCATTTCCCTGATTACAACCTTTAAGAAAACAGTGAGCCCTCCTGCCTGGAAGTGCTGATTGGGCCTCGGCCTGTGATAAACATATACATGTCAGAACACGAATGAACCCCCTGTGCTTTCGCCGATTCCACAATTTGTCTCTTGGGCCGTTGTTCCCTATACATCAATGGATGTGAAGTGCCTGTTGCATTAGCATCTATTTGAATTTCCCTCAATATATCACAGTGTCGCTGGATGCAGATACTATATTAAAAAGGGGGTGGATTAGATTAGGGGGGCAAGGGAAAGAGGCCTTTACCTCAATTCAACCCCATAACTGTATATGAGATTTATGAGTAATTAATAATTGCTGTAAACAGTGCAGCTTTTCTAGTGTCGGTGGGATAATCAGAGGAACAATAATATAAGTATGAAGAACAAATCAGAGGCACACTAATATAAGTATGCATAACAAATGACCAGAGTTACTGTGGGGAAAATTCAAAGGTGCTACGCTCCCATCTTGTTTTTGACAGGTAGCAACAACACAGACAAAATGACCAAACAGAACATAAAGTGCACTTTGTAACAACTGTCTCTTATATGCCAAAATGACATATTTGCTAGAGCCTACCACACCTCTTAAGCCCTTTTTTTGTATTATAATATTAAGATACTTGGAAAATAGAGTAAGGTGATCCCTGCACTCTTGTTTTGAACAGTGTTTTCCCAAATAGTGAAGGTTTTAACGTTTAACTCCTCCATATTGGAGTCACTGCACGCACGTACAACTCTTAAGAGACCGATTCAGGTCTGAAATTCTAATTGAGAGGTTAAAGTTAATGCTTATTTTCTAATTTGATGCCTCACCAGGTCCATCCACTTTTCACTGAGCTAGGTGATATTCACTATTAAGCCAATTACCAGGCTGAATTGCTTGTTGTTTTCACCTAAACATTGGGAAAGTCAGATATGTTGGGGGGAAATTCAGTGGGACCAGAAAAGGGGTGGCCTTGCATTTTTATTCACTCCTGTGCTGAGTTCAATTCATATTCAATAGTCACACAATGAAAAAGTAAAAAAAAGTTCAAATGAATGAGTAGGCTGCATATACAGTATGCTACCAAGGTTGATGGAGTTTGTCTGGGGGGAAACTCCATCAACTTGCAAGTCCATTACGGAGAGGATAGTAGTCCAGACTCCAGAATTGCTTTAAATAACTTACCTTACTGCTTTACTTTTCTCCTCTAAAACTCAATGGTCATGCCATGTCACAGCAACACAATAAAAGCAGCTCGCTATTCAATAGCTTACCTGGCCATCGCTACTCCGAACACACATCCACCGACAGTCGACCAGAAACCGATCCAACCCGCGTCCACCTGTGTGTTAGAAAGGAAGAGGGGGAGGGTGGGAAGAAAAGAGGAGAGAGAAGGTTATTGATGTTGCGGCCAGAGCTATACAGAGAGCAGGCACTAAGTGTTTGAAGTCTGCAGAGGCTTGTCAATCACTGATTCTGGTAGATTGCCAGACAGCATTTGATAGAAGAGCAGCTGTGTGCGTATATGTGTGAGTCTGTTGTCCTTTTCTGATTCACACGGATGAAGGCCAACGCATAACGCTTGGCCTTAAAGTCTGGAGAAAGGATGTTATGGCCAAGGCACTGCAGCAGAATCGATATTGGGTAAAGTATAGCACACAGACATGCTTGTACGGCTATACTTGTGAGGACATTCATTGACATTATGCATTCCCTTGCCCATTACCTTAACCCCCAGTAACCATCAAAACTAAATGCCAAACCCCACCCCTTACACCAAACCAAAACTTAACCTTATTCCTATTCTAAACTGAGCCTCGAACAGGCCTTTGAATAATTGAGAACCAGCCAAAATGTCATCACCTTTTAAAACATTTCCTCACTCTGATTGTTAAGCTTAAATTGGTCCTTAAAAGGATACCTGTACAAGCACATCCCCACACACACACACACACGCACCCACCCACAAGATAACTTCAACGTGCCAATGAAAGTGTTTGGTTCCTATCAATCTCCCTGAGCTTGTAACTCGCAATTTAACCAAATCCAACCAGATGGAAGAGGAGACGGCGAGGGAGCAGAATCTTAAGTAGGATCTGATGCTTTTTGCTTAATCATACGCTGCAGCAGCCTGTCAGGAAAGTCAATATAATGAAGAAAAGTGGACTATCAAACTTATTAAATGTAAAACGTTTTCTGGCTTAGTGAGTGATGAATGTCAAAATGTCATTATATGTGATCTAAATTGCGCCAGTAGTGCACTGTGTGGGCTGGGCACCGAGGCAGCTTTGTGAGGTGCAAGGGGGCGTCAATAATCCAGATGTCTGGGGTTTAGGAAACGGAAAAGCCAGGGCTTGAGGCTCTTGATGCTTTAATGTGTTTATTTTCCCTCATTCTCGCTTTCAATCATGTGAAAAATCATTGTAGACCCAATCCTTAGCTTGGATCAGCCTTCTTGTCATGTGAATTCTAAATTGCAACTCCCCATTAAGGGAACAATTACATATGACTGATGAGTACAGTAAAGACATCCAATATCTGCCTCATGCTCATTATTGTGGTGCTGCTTAATCCTGCTGTCTGCAAGTCCAGCACATATCCCCCCCTTAAGAGCTCACAAAGCCGGCATTCAAGCCCCAGGAGCAAAAAAAATATGATCCACACCAAAATCCATACACCTTAGACCAGGTTTCCTTTCACCATAATTGTTGTGTTTGAATTGCTCTTGCGCTGGTCTCACCCCAATTACTTCTTCCTACTTAATATAAAGAAAGTGGAGAGTATGCTGTCGAAATATTGAAACAGCAAGGGAACTGAGAATAATGCACACATTTAAACGAGGAGGTAAAAGCAATCACTGAGCTGTGTTCCTTTCCAAATTAAAACTACCTAACATCGGCATTGAGAGTCAGTACTTCCAATGGCTGCTAAGATGCTAACTGGGTGGAAGTGAACACCATGGGGGCTACAACTCACTCTCCAAACTACTCCAAAAGGGAAAAATATTAACCTGGCTGAGTACAACTTTCCTAGACATGTAAGTTTCTCATCCAAACGACTTCCGACTTCAACTACAAGCCGCTCGATGTGCACTAAACCCCAAGAGAACTAAATCATTGGCGTAAAGCAGAAGTGCAAACCTGGAGTGTTTGCCCACACACTCTCTACTCCTCTGCTTATTGAGAAATGGAATCGACAAACACATACAACCCTCTAATAGCCACTAAAAATGGGCTTGAATACCGGCCAAGAATGTGCCCACAGCTCTCCCTCCAATTGTATTAGGGTTTTATGACTTGTACCAATGGCCCTATAGCCCCTCAATATTCCCACAGTACGACTGCAACACACCACAAGGGACAAAGCCAAAAGTCTTCTACACATCTACAAAGCGTTCTCTTCCATGTGCTGGTTTATGGCAAAGTCCTGGGCTAACTTTCTCGACCACTGCATCACCCTAAAGAAATATGCATTTTCCAGTAATTTTTCCTGTGAGAGGTAAGAATTCAACTTGGGCCTTAAATGTTCCCCAGAATCCTATGGATGATTGTACAGGTGTTAAACTCACAGTGTGTTTTGCTATTGCTGAAATTCCATGTACACTGTATGACATTACGGGATTTGCATTTATGAAGCTGCAACTATTTAAATTAGTTTCAATTCCATATGCAAGGACGTGCATATGGATTTCAGTCTTAGCATTACCCAACCCCTGCTATCTTTCCTAGCTTGACTTCAGACAGATCACCATATCACCTCCCGCTGCACTGTTTCCCGGCCCTGCATGTCCCTGCCACTCTACCTTGCATTTATTGAATCAATCCTTACAAGTTACAAGTTTTTTTAAACAGCCCAGGAGCCTTTCCTGTTATATTTTGTAAACTCCTGAAATCTCAGCATGACAGCTTTAACCACAGAGCTGGCACAGTTTTTGTCATCTGCTGGGCATATTTTTTTCTCCACCAGCATGCCAATCAAGATGTTTTTTACTGCTAGAATAGTTTCTGGTCCGTACTATATGGAATAGAAATAAGACTGTTTTTATTATTGGGTCTTAGAAAGTAGGCAGCAACATTTGACAACTGCCCCTGCTGCCACACACACACAGCAGTCATGGTCACCACTCAATTCAGACTGTATGGCTGGCTTGGAAAACAGATGATGGACTCATGTGTATATTGAGAGGAAGAACCCTGAAGAAACAGCTGAAAGAAAAATGCTGCAACAATGGATGATGTGGGCGAGAAAGAGCAAAGTTATGAGATGTATGCACTTTAGACAGCATTGTACATGTGCAATACAAGGTTCATATTGGAAAGAAGAATGAGAGCATGCAGTACTAGAGCTGCTGCTGTTTAGAGGGATAAGAAATGCACAAGGGAATGGTAATGCAGAAAGAAACCGTTGGCCAAAATCAGGCAGAAACTCGCAACTACGGCGGACTGTGGAAATAAAGCAAGATGACTGGAAGTTGGCACGTAGGTGGGATGCATTACATCAGATCCAGATGTGCTCTGTGAGGACAAATACATGGAGCGTGGCGGGATGGAAGTGCTGTAAGTGGCAAAGAAATAAATAAAGAGCATGCTTGCATTCTAGCAATTTGGAGCAGGAGCTGGTCTGCGTAGATACGGCTAATTGAGGGTACATTTGTTTCGTAGCAAGACTGAGGCAGAGTGCATACTGAGAAGAGCCTTTGCAGCAGTACAATGAAACAAGTATCAGCAAACGACAAGAGTACACATCTGGTTTTGAGTACACCTGCATGTGACCACCCATCTGTGCCAAAATGAAAAAATGATTGGAAAAAGTGAGACAATTAATATACGGTATGAAATTGTTTTCAGCCTTAGACTCTAACTGGGAACTTTATATTGCGAGAGACTAGCAGTCAAATTAAAAAAATGAAAAGGCATGGGAGTTTAGGGATAGAAAGGGAGAAAAATCAATATCCTGTGTTTGTATGAAGTGCTGTTTCCACTCCCACAGGAGCATCATTCTAAACCAGTTGTGGACCTGAGACAATCCACAAAGCTTACGGCAGATAAGACAAAACAGGATGAGTTAAAGCGATGATTGGGGTCTGTGTGTTCATAGCTAGCGTGTCCTTAGTTCAAATTGATTTTAAAAAGAACAAGCGTCTCCCTATCTGAGGAGCAAATACATTTTTCAGCAATCTTCTCCTGGATTAGGACTACTCCTCCACCTCAAGTCATGTTAAGGTGCACGACTATCCTCTTTCATCTATTTCTAGAACTCAAAGTTTGGCGCCCATGGGATATCATGCAACATAGCTTGTCACCACATAAAAACACTCTTGTATTCTTAACACTTTTTATATCTTCTTACCTAGCATGGATAAAAGAAATGTGGAAGAGAAAGACAAAAAGTATTTTAAGACCAAATGAAATCCAAGAACAAACATTTGCCATGCACTGTGCTACGTCTTGACTGAGGTATAAAGATAGAGGTGTGACGGTGAGTGTCTCATCCTTCGCCCTCCCCTGTGACTCCCTCTTTGTCTTTGCCCTGTCGAGACCTGGAGGATGCAAAATATACAAAGCTTTTCTCTGTAACGTGCACTAACACTCCCAGCCCTACTTAATGTGTCTTTGGACTGACTTAAGACTTAAGATGGCTGAGCGTGCATGCATATGGTGAATTCCAAATGATTGAATCCTTTACAAAGAATGGGCAGAAGCTAGGATGAGTAGGTTCAAGAAGTAAAATAATTGCACTATAGTGAATTATCATTTCCTCTTGTATTTTTTTTTTTTTTAGGAAATATTACTGAATCTGTTGTAGTTTATTCACAAGAGCAATTTATTAAATCTTTGCAGTAAAGTTGAGTCGTCTATATTTTTTTTTACTTTAATGTTAGAAAAGGAAGCACTTACCAGCTTAAAGGACTACTTCACCGGTTTGAATATGAAGGTGTATTGAATTCTGAGATCCTATGTAGTATAAATGTGCAAAATAAAATAAAATCGGTTCATCCTAGCCTGAGAAAAGGCAGAAAGAGTGTTTTTTTAACCCTATATTTCTCTTTCTCGTGACATCACAGAAAGAGAAATATAGGGTTAAAAAAAACGTACTTTGTAAATATTACTGTGATGTCACAGTAAAAGACATCACAGTAATATTTACAAAGTAAGTTTTTTTTTAACCCTATATTTCTCTTTCTGTGATGTCACGAGAAAGAAACACTGCCCATAAAAAAAACACTCTTTCTGCCTTTTCTCAGGCTAGGATGAACCGATTTCAATTTTTTTCGCACATTTATACTACTTTGGATCTCAGAATTCAATACACCTTCATATTCAAACCGGTGAAGTAGGCCTTTAACATGTGTGGTACTGTATTTTGGATCTGCTTTAAAATGCAATGCGTAGGTCAGTTGCAATGACATCAAAGACCATCACCTTGGTAATAACAGGCCCAACTTTCGGGAGAGATGACCAGTTTTGGAAGAGATAACACAATGCAACAATGTCATTGAAGAGAAACAAAGTGTATTATTGCATTGTTCATCAGATTAGGCCACACTTGTGAAAAGCTTAGCAAATTGTAGGCAAGGTGGAATATTTTTTTAAGGGGAAAATCAAACCCGGCAAATGGGCTGACGAGACACTCATGTTGCTTTCTATACAGAAATACACTTTTTGTCTTTTTGTTCAAAACGTGGTTGCAACCTGCCACCTGGAATTGGAGCTGAACAATTTTAGGACTGTTGAAAAGACCAAACGGACTCTACAAAAATGGATTCAACTCTGAAACTGTTGGACGAGTCTTTTTACACCAACACACACGAGCACACCCACCAATATATTGCTTCGCTTGCTAGATTTAATGCATCAATTGGAAACTGAATTGAGTTGTGGTCTATTTACTTTTGCTGTGCTGGTTTTTGGAGACATATATTTCCCTGCCATTTGCAATCTGCTTGATTGCTTGCTATGGTTTGGCGGAGAAAAGGGACAAAAGGATTGTGCCCCTTTTTTTTTATGAAACTGTGTTTGGTCCACTACAATTTGTCAGAAAACAATATATCCTCATATTCACTATATTTCAGTGCTGAAAGTGACCTTGGTTTGCTGACGTGCCTCCTTATCTTAAATCTAATACATTAACAAGATTAGAGGTGAAATGTTATGTTAGTGGAGAGAGAGAGAGAGAGAGACAGACAGAGACAGAGATAGAGACAGAGAGAGAGAGAGAGAGAGAGAGAGAGAGAGAGTGTTTGAGTGTTTGAGTGTTTGAGTGAGTGAGTGAGTGAGTGAGTGAGTGAGTGATTGAGTGAGTGAGTGAGTGAGTGAGCCAGCGAGCGAGTGAGCGAGTGAGTGAGTGAGCGAGCGAGCGAGTGAGTGAGTGAGTGAGTGAGTGAGTGAGTGAGTGAGTGAGTGAGTGAGTGAGTGAGTGAGTGAGTGGGTGGGTGAGTGAGTGAGTGAGTGAGTGAGTGAGTGAGTGAGTGTTTGAGTGCGTGAGTGCGTGCGTGAGTGCGTGTGTGCGTGTGTGCGTGTGTGTGTTGGCTGCCCACCTGGCTGACTTTGGCTGGTGTAAGAACCATGTCGAGTACTCCCGTCCAGCCAGCAAGGACTCCTGTGGGGACTGCATAGGCCAGTGCTATCATCAGGAACCGCACGTTACTAAAAGGGGACAAAAACATAATTACAAATTCAAGATTGCACTCACAAAAAAAACTCTTCCAAGCTTGTCTACTGATCCGTGCCCAAAATATGAATATGGATGAGTTCTTTGACCCGTCGTATCTACGCAAGACTTGAAGCATAATGTGTCCTGATGTTTTCCAAATAATATGCTGGACATTGGCTTCTGTGAAAAGACAGTGGGTTGTTATTTTGCTACCCTCTGGTTTACTTTAGAACTACACCCACTTAAACTTATGTTCCTTAAAAAAACAGACACTTACAATCCTAATCTTAAACAGCCAGGCCCTATCAATGTCATTTAGGTGAATGGATATTTATTTCTCGAATAACCTTAACCATTTTTAATGGGGATAATAAAATATAAAGTCACAGCCCAGTGTCTTTGTTTAACATGCAGCAGTTTGCTCAAACCAAACAATGTAGATCTCTATATGAATTTTAAAGATGCATCTACTACATCCTGTTCCTTTTGTTCAAATCATTCTAAAATACAGTTTATACACATTTGCTGTTGAATTATTTCACTATGAAGAAGGGGCAAATATGCTGATGTTTGTAGATGTGTTTGAGACTCTTAGCCTCTGCACAGGTGAGGTTCTGCACCTACAAACTAGACAATATAGTCATTGTTCACAACAGAGTGTGGTGTGTATTCATGCCATGGGTCGATTTAATTGATAGTCAATATAAGCTGTTCTCCTAAAAGAAATAATTGGCATCAATTCACTCTGACTTAAGAAACACTTTGAATGAAAAGAATATTCAATGTTCTGCCATAACAGCCAGTCTGCCACCATTACACTACTAACATCAACCGCTGCCTCTGTCAGCATCAGGCTTATTTAAAGTGTTTTTTTTATTTTTTTTATTTCCTTCAGTATATAAAATGCCATTTAAGATTTGATAATGCCTATTCCAGTTGTTTCTAGCTAAGTGTATTTTTGTCATCAAATGGCTGATTTTATAACGTTATCAACTGACATCAAACTGTACAAATAAGTGATGAGAACAAGCACCATCTCCCAGCTGTGATAAAAAGCTTTAGGCTTTACAGATATTGAACTCTCTACAGGGTTCTGATATAAGCTCCTGTTAATATCTCATAAGCAACAGGAAAGAAACAAGAAACCACCATATGCGCACACACACATAGACACAGACACACACAGACAAACAGACACAAAGACACAGACACAGACACAGACACACCCTCTTGAGAGTGTATGGCACTGCTCCAATCATATGCAATCCAATTACAATCACTTGGAACACCCATGCTAATCACCTTGGTCCAATGAGGTGGCATGCTGATCTAAATCAGGGCCCCCTCCTCAGCCCTAACACTATGATTAGAATCACTGAGCGTGGGACAGATGATGCAAAGCTGGCAGATTAAGAAATTGCTTCATTTTCTTGCTCTCCTCTTTTTTGTTTACGGATATTGTTAAACTCTCCCTCTGTGTTATTCATTATAATGCAGGCAGCATCCTGAGCCCTATTCCACAGGCACATCTGGAGAACACTATGGGCCTTCCGCATCCCCGCTATGGCTTCAAATGCTCCAAAAAATGGACGGATGAAGTTCACACACTTTAAAGCTATAGCGCGTAACTTCTGTTGCCCCCATGAGGAAATCTGAGTGAATGCAAAAACACTTGTCGGTGCATCTGCATAAGCCAAGGTAAGCCTTCGGTGATCACACACAGATTTTATAGACTTTTGGCGATGATTTGAATTAAACCAACATTTATTAATAGCAAAAAGTTACACACTATAGCTTATAGTGCACTATAATTCAGTCTTTGAGTTGCAAGCCATGGGGGGGGAACACATTTCCCAAGATAACCTGTAGAGCAAAAGCTCTGTTGCAGTAAACAAACGCACACCCTTCCCCTTTTCCTGACAATGGTGCACTTGAGACAATGGATCACTTTTATAACACAGAATGCTTTGACTCCACAGAAAAGCAAAAAAAAAAAACAGCCGGTCTCCCTGCTGCAGGCCTGTCTAGTCCTGGGCAGTATGAAGCTACTTGGCCTTGGGGGAGAGGATGGAGGGAGAGTTATAAAAGCCCTCCTGTGATGGAGCACCCTCTCTGCTTTGCACCCAGCACCCTTTTCATTAACCTTGCCACAACAGCAGAAAATCAATATCCATGCACCTTTTTCCCCACCATTCGGGAGCTTAGTTAGATTTACCAAATGTTAAGCAGGTGAATGTAAGCTACTGGTTAAGAGAGGGAGATATATATATATATATATATTTTCTCTCTCTTTCATTTTCTGCTGGTTATGAAATATTTCTGAAATAAGTCTCAAAGCTGGTGGCATCGTCGTCATCAGCTAAAGTGCCGTTTGTCCTTGGCAGACCCGGCTGGAGATCCATGCATCAAGATGACAACTTTCACAAGCTAAAGTGAGTGTGCGAGTGGGGGGAGTGAGGGATCGTCAGTACTTAGGCTTTGGGCGATGTCGTGTGCCCCCCCCCGTCACACTGTGATCAGAATACAATGATAACTTTGCCACCATGTGTAGAATAGAGAATAGAGACATCCAGGCTTCTAATTAGACCGCCGCAGTGGAAGCAGATGTGAACAGCTGGAAGCACTCATCAAGCAGAAGATAGTTTACCAGTGCTCAGACCCCGTCAGGCTAACGGCTATGCGTCAATAGATAGGTATCGGACAAAATAACGAAAGAGTTGGCCTGCCACCACCTGATGTAATTGCCCAAGCCACAAAATGTTAGCATGTTAGCATTTTATCAGCGTGTACAGACACAAGGTTTGCTGGGGACTCACTGTTCCAATCCGCTAGTTCTGTATAAGGCATTGTCTGTACGTGACCGATCCACTCTAAAAAGGTGCAGTCAGCGATTCTGGGGAAAGTTTGTTGTCATCGATCCATTTTTGTCAAGATCAGTGAAAATCTCCTCACAATCCACTTCCTGTCCATAGTGTGTGTGCTCTGACAAAAAAATAAGTGATTTTGACAACAACCATTCACCATAATCGCTGACTTCCCCTTTAATATCATTCAAATCACAAGCAACGGCCATTTTCAGATAATTTGTCCATTTGGGAGGCAAATAACGGTGGGTCTGTCAATACAAAGCTA
Organism: Ammodytes marinus; assembly: GCF_949987685.1. Classification (NCBI taxonomy): domain Eukaryota; kingdom Metazoa; phylum Chordata; class Actinopteri; order Uranoscopiformes; family Ammodytidae; genus Ammodytes; species Ammodytes marinus. The sequence goes on from NC_137216.1 coordinate 25,357,832, forward strand.
TCCATTTCTCGATGAACGGACAACTTTCAATGAATAGCTCTTCTGTTTACATAACTTTGTCTATCTATTATTAGAATACATGGACTCAAAGACTTCACAATTTATTTTTCCTGCTCCCTGTCCGGTTGCTAGAGGAGACATTCTAAAAGGCTTCTGGACAGAGATACAGGCACTGGAAGGCTGCCTATCACAAGTGGAACAGTAAAACCCTCTCCTCCGCTGGATGGCCTAGTTAAGTTGGCCACTGTTGTTGTGTGTGTGTGTGTGTGTGTGTACACATCTGCCCATAATATGCATTAGGGTTGATAGCTTGTATCATTGATAGCTCTCTGTGCTGGTCAGAGGCACAGCACTGGAGTGAAGCTATTTCCTACTGCAGGGGACCAAGTGTTGCCAACAAAGCTACAGGCCAACCTCCCCGGCTGCTGTCACCCAGCCCTTCTTCTCCCTTCTAAAGCACTTTAATCCCTGGCCACCGCCACGGGCCTGGTGCCTCCACACGCAAGGCAAAAAAAGGGGGCCAGCACACTCGCTCCTAGTGCAATGCTGCTTTATCCCCTCATGGCCTGGAGGATAAATATTCCCTTGATGGAAGAGGGTGTAGTGATGGGGATGTTGCAGTGTTTTAGTGTGATATATTCAACTGTCTGGATTTTGTCTCAGCTGTTTTCTATGGAAGGGAACTGGGGCCACAGGAAGAAAAAAAAAGAGAGGAGAGGAGAGGAGGACGTTTTTTCTTATGAGTTATTGATCCCCGGAAATTTGAATGTGTCAATATCTTCCCAATTAAAGTCTACTCTTGACATTTCGACTTTTGTGTTCAATGAAAAAGAAAAACTTTCTCCTCTATTTTTTACTCTATGCGGGGGCCCTATTACCCTTCCATACTTTTCTTATGCCTTTCCCCATGGGAAAAAAAACAAAAGGGGATGAAACATCAATGAATGCATTCAAGACTGAGATCGGGGACCTTGTCATAATAGACTCCCTCTCTAACCACATGCTTCAATGGTGTCTTCAGAGAGTGTATTGACATGTGACCCTGATGGTTCAGATAGACCAATGCACACTAGTATATTACAGCTGATTAATTAATCCAGAGGGAAGGATGAGGTTTCTTTGATAACACAACCCAAGCAAATGGTGGCTGGCAGGTCCCTTCATTAAGATTCCATATCCTTCACCAAGCGCAAGATCGTGTGACTTTTACTTTCTCCGACTAGCAGCGTGCGATGCATGAGCAAATAAGAAACCCAATCAAACCTAATGAATGTTGTGCTGCAAAAACAAGCTGTTGACTGCTCTATAACCTGAAACTCAGCTCAAATTATGTTCTGAAGCTTTACTTGCTTAACATATCTACACACAGGTTTGGGATACTGAAGAATGGTCTAAAGAAAGGTGTAAGATGATGGTATTGGTGAGTGAGTGAGTGAGTGAGTGAGTGAGTGAGTGAGTGAGTGAGTGAGTGAGTGTGCGCGTTGTACGAATATTTGTGTGGTTTATACCTCAGGAGCCTGCAGATGCTGCTCCTGTAGCTGAGTCTCTGGCTGGCTGCGGCCACACTGGGAGGCACCGGTGGGCGTGCCGGGAAGTAGAGGAGAACCGCCGTAAACAGCACCGCGATTACAGCCAACTCTGCAGGAGCACAGTGACACAGACAAAGAGACGTATATGTTATTAATGTAGATAGAGATAGGAAATGTCAGGTCAATTTGAATTCTTAGAAAAGGGTCACTCTGACATCTACAAATCTTCTCAAATCTTCTCAATCTTCTTAAGCTGGAATGAAACTTTTCTGGGAATTATTGCAACACATTTTAAAGTCAATTTATTTCCAAAGTCTTAACTTATCCCTTTCTCAAAAGCAAATATGGATTGATTGAGCAGCCAGCAACATGTCACCTTGATAAGAGTAAAATTTCCGCATTGATCTAACATTAGGAAAGGCACCATGGAAATCTAAATTAGCTTCCAAAGTCTGTTTTGATGACCTCCAAAACTTGTGGTGTAGTGGTTAGAGCGATCGTCCATAGAGGCTCAGTCCTCAGAAGCAACAGACCCCGGGTTCAAATCCGGCCCATGATCGTTCTCGGCATATCCTCCCCTCTTTGCCCCATTTAATCTCTGTCTCTATAAACTGACTAATAAAGCATAAAAATGCCAAAAAATTATCTTAAAATTGTTTTATTTCTGCTTTGTCGTTTAAAACTTTATAACAAGACTACCTTTTGGTTAAACCAAAAGCCACAGCTTCAATTCCTTACAGCATGTTTTTTTTCTCTTTCTTCTGAGCATGGTTTTAATTTTCTGAATCAGTTAAGCAAAACAGTCCCAGCACAGCAATTTATGTTTCAGGAAGGTGGCCATAAAGATTATGATTTTTTTGGGGATACATTTTCGTCTGATTTTTCGTCCTTTGACAGGGCTAACATGGTGTAAGCGGAGGTTCCTGTACGTACCTGCATACATAACCATCTGGATCCTGTCTCGGATGGAGTTGTCTGACACGTCCGCTGCCAGCCCCCCTGTTGCTCTGAGGCTGTCGTTGGGGGCCGGCACCACCAGAGGTCCCACTAGAAACGCAGCGGCCCCTCCCAGGTAGGACACCAGCGTTGCTAGGGCCGTCGCCGTGGCTCTCTGGTCGGGGGCGAACCATGTGGTGGAGAGGAAGGGGCCGGCGCTCATCATGGTGGGGCCGGCTAAACCGTTCAACAGCTGACCTCCGTGGATCAACCTGGAACAGAGGCAGCGGGGAAAGAAACTGATTTAAATATGCATTAAAAACAACAACAAACACTGGAGGGACCCAACACAATAGTGAGAAAGTCACTGTAATGGAGTTTGGTCCGTCGTCATTAAAGGTGCACTATGTAACTTTGAGTGTCAAAGAAGTGAAACATTTTCTATGGTATATTCTCATACCTAAAAATATAGTTTAAAAGTTCATGAAACAACCTGATCAGAACTTTGTGGCATTACTGGCATATTTTATAGAATAACTTGTTTTACAGAGACATTTGTAAAGGTCTATGGATCGTATTTTATTGCGCAAAACTACATTAAAGAAGTCTGGAAACCCTGTAAAGCTTTATTTTGGTGGGCACTTTTTTTTATCACACACTATATAGCATCCACCAGTGTTAAACTACAAAAACAATCAAACACGTCTGCAGCGCTGCGCATCACATCAGACATATTTATGAGGTTGGAAATAAACCAGCCAGACATTTGTTATGACAATGTGATGGATGAATGTCTGATGACAGCAAAGGCATGATAATGTGGTTATTTTTAATTATAACAGCCCGACCCTGAGTGAGTTCAAGTTGCAGTACACAGTATTTCACTTGTGCACCTTCAGACTGAGCTGTGCCAGACACATGTACTCTGAGATGTCCCATGATGCCACCAGACATCACTCACTCACTCACAAAGAGGGATCTCCTGAGTTTTATGATATTCAAAAATATTCAGGAAATGTGCATTCAGATTTCCGAATGTGACAGACAGCAAAGAGTCGCACTGATTCTCATTCAGCCTTTGTGAGGGGGCGGGGCTGGAAGTTTTGTAAGTTTCATCAAATTAACTAGGACAGTTTTTGAGATTTTGTTAATACTAATTTGGAGGACATGCATTATCACTTAGGAAGTGAAGTTATTTGGAGACTAAAAAGTATAGATCTAAGATTCTTATGACAAGGATGTATAACAATAATTTTCTCAAATACCATGATATGGAATATGATTCCAGACCTTAGTTTAAATAACATGACATATAAAACTGTTTTAGGAGTTGTTGGGACCCTGAAAAATATGCATAGCTGCAATACTTTTAGCATCCGTCATTGATATTGTCAAACCAGTAAATGCCCGTGTGCGTGGCTGACAAGTTACTAAACTAACCTGATGATACTCAGTGCTACGGACACCTTCCTTTGGTACCAAAGAAGTATTGAGGCTCAATACACAGCCCCACATTTTAAACAGCCATACCTATCTTGTTTCATTCTTCAGTGAGCTAACAACTCTCTGACCTCTAACTCTTTTTAACTTAGCCGTCCATCGCCTCTTGGCTTCACATTTAATGTGTCATCCCGGGCAGAATACAAAGTGCAGTGGTCAGTGAAAGATTGATCGGAGAATAACTTGCTCCTATTATAACTCCTCTTTCACTCCTCAGACCTGCTATAACATCCCAGCCTACACAGCTGCACCTCCCACCAACCCTGTGGCTCTCTCACTTGTTTTCTGAGCCCACTCCTTCTTGTCTTTGTATAGATTGCATTACGTGAGTCACAGTCTTTATTGCTCAATTAAAGGTTCACTGTGCAGTTTCAGGATAGGGGGATTTGTTTACATTTTCAGAGCCTGCAGTTAGTTCACAAAACATATTTTCTCTACGTGTTATTCTTAGTATGGAATAATTCTATCATCATGAATCAAAACAAAATTATTTTGGGGAACCTGGATTCAAACGTTAGACAAGAATATTTCAGTAAATAACACTGTGGGCCCTGCTGCTGTAACAGTGAAACCATCATTTTTCAGGGAGTTTTTTAACTTCAAACAGTGTTCCAGGGAACTAATATTCCTGTGAGGAAAGTTTGTTATTAAGTTATATACCTTAGAAAATGTTCACTTCTCTGACACACCCAAAGTTACATAATGCACCTTTAATAGTAAAAGTTTTCAATCAGTAAGGTAAGGTTAAAAAACTTCCACTGCATCTATGAATACACATATCCACTTTATCATCACAATTGGGATAAGAAACTGATCATTAAAATTAAAACAAGGCAAGGCAAGTTTATCTATATAGCACAATTCAGACACAAGGCCACTCAAAGTGCTTTACAGGGGCAAGATTAGAATACATAAAACACATTATAAAACATTTAAAAGCGAATAAAAGAAGCAAATAAAATAAAAATTGCAGATTAAAATGGAAACAAAAAAGTCTTCAGACTCGATTTAAAAGAACTGAGAGTTGCAGCAGACCTCAAGTTTTCTGGGAGTTTGTTCCAGATTTTTGGTGCATAATAACTAAAAGCTGCTTCTCCTAGTATAGTTTACAATCTGCAATGGTGCATGTATGTCTTAAGACTCCTCCCCATCCAGCCTCCCTGTCATTCCATGTACCAAGTCTGAGCTTCCTCAGCAATTGAAGTATATGAACCAAGTGTCAGCACAGCGCTGCATTTACTGCTGCCACCTTACTATGAGTGATGGAAGACGACAGTGACAAGCCATAAAAAATGTATCCTCCACATTACCGCTGTCAAACTGTCATTTTCACTTCAGCGTGTAGATCATTATTAAAACATTTGTCATATTTCCGGGGTTCCTGAAAACCACAATATGAATATTAAAAGTTCTTTAAATGTGCAAAGAACCTCCAAAAACAAAACAGGTTAACAAGGGGATAATTGTGCATAGGAATATTCTTCATGTTAAGATTTGGTATTTTTTACTGCATATTTAAAATGGCCCTTTGGGTTGCTGTAATAGAAGCTTTTTTATGAACTGTCATACTTAGTTTACCCCCATAACTGCACACTTGGCATACTGTGGCTGAGCTCCATTTGGCTGGGATGGCGTGTCATTTACTTTTGTGACAGCAAGGGCACAGAAAGCCACTTGAATGGAGTGCGGGCGGCAGGTATGAACTACTTTTTATTAGCTGAAAAGCAGTGGTAAAGATGCTGTGGTTACCTTTAATAAAACCTTTTCACAGCTTTCAGGTTTTGGCAGAGACGGTACATTTTTGATTTGGCTTCAGCCACAACATGCCATGTGAAATATGTGTTATTAGTCTATATTAGTTTTAATGCTGTTGATATTGATAACATACAGTATTTTGTTGACCTGCTGCCATAGAGAGCCACTGATTCAAGTCAGCATTAGCAACAACAAGTGCCGTTTTATTGTGTGCCAGATTAAAATGGATCTGAAACTAAGACCAACTGGCACAAAGTGGCACCGTGCCAGTTGGGTTTTGGAGAACAGCCTGTGATCAGAGTCTCATTTAGGCCTGAGAATGGTCTGGTCCACCTGCTGCTCTGTATCTCCTCATTAGATACTGTGCTGATTAATAAGGCACCGAACATTCTCAGCATTAGGGATGGTTATCGTTAGGATTTTATCGATACCGACATCAATACTGATATTGCTAATTGATACCAATCCAATACTTATTGATACTACACTATTATTTGATATATTTTTCTATGATTGTCAATATGATGCCAACGTTTTTGTTCAACATCCGAAATCCTTTTAACTAGTTAGAAAAAAAAATATCCTTTTTCTATTTGACAAAATAAAACATGGCAACAAAGCAAGTCGAATAATGGCATATGTCTGAATAAATAAAAATGAAATTTGACAATGCAGTGATAGTTTTCAGCACTTTTCAGCTTTTGGAACTTTGCGTTACAAAAGTTCAGTGAGTACTCCAAAACTATTGAATTGGGTAGCAGGCTATATACTGTCTGTATACTCTCAGGATGGATGTGGGACTAAGAACATTGGCTCTACTGTGACAGGTGATGAGGACGGATGGTGAGTAACATAAGGATGAGGTTGGTCTCACTGGGGGCAGCTAACACTGTGGCAGGAGAGGCAAATGAAGGGAGCTCAGTATTGATGAACCCTGTCTGACAGAGAATGAGACAAATAAGCCAGCACTGTCTGTTGTGAAGTGAAGTCATCCCGCTGTGCCTGCTCCAGCTGGGCAGACAGACCCAATTCTGCCATCTCATAAAAAGGCCATAACAATTCTGTCTTTAAAATGACACCTCAGCCCTCGTCACGATAATAGGACCCAGCCAGCTGTCAGACACACAATGTGTTCTGATGGCCAATCAGATAGTGTCCGAGTGAGTCTGAGATCTAACTTACAGACACTTTCTCATCACACAGCTGGTGAGAGAGAGAGAGAGAGAGAGAGAGGGAGGGGGAGACTGAAAGGCGGAGAGACCAAGTATATTTGTGAAAACACAAGGGGTGTAACGATATATCGATATCGAGCCGTATCGATGCAACACCCAAACATGGATTCATACTGTCGTCTTAATCATATTTTTGTTGTTTTTATGAGTTGATATTTTTCTTTTAAACACAAAGGAATGAGGAGGGTTAAAATGGTGTTGTTCTTTATTTGAGAGCCGCCCTAATCACTGAAATGTCTAATCAGTTATCACTGATGCAGCAGTCCCAATTCCTCTCCCTATCTGAACATAACAAATAAAACAACAAACGCTTGTTTTTTTTTGTTTTTTTCTCAAATGCGCCTGTAGAGGCTACCGGCTACAGAGAAGATCCTGCTCACAAAGGAGAGGAACTTCCACTGCTCACAAGTTCAAAAGTGCCTTTGATAGTTCTGAAAAAAAATGTATCTTTAAAGTTCGACACAGAGAGATGGTTTGCTTCCTCAAGAGGATATCGCAAAAAGAAATAGAAAAAGAGGTAAAATGGCCTCTCAAACATGAAACGACAAGTGGAACAAACACAGATTCTGCGTGCTGCTCTTTGGGGAATTTGTTGGACCTGGATGAATGACGCCACTTGTTTCCTGATCAGGGGAACAGGAAACTCAAATGCTGTATTTTGATCGCTCTTGCAAATTATGCCCTTGAACTCAACACAATCAAAACTCTGCTAGACTGAAATGTTTTGTTATGCCAATCTGAGGTCATCTAAATCATCATCTAAACCCCATACTTGTGATGTGAAGAGAGGGAGCCAGCAGCCAGCCAGCCAACACACACACACACACACACACACACACACACACACACACACACACACACACACACACACACACACACACACACACACACACACACACACACACACACACACACACACACACACACACACACACACACACACACACACACACACACACACACACACACACACACACACACACACACACACACACACACACACACACACACACTTCTCATCTCCATCTACTGTTAAGCAAAGGGTGACACCTACTGGTAATGCAGGGATATGCATGATTCTATCAGCCTGCCCTTTACTCTGATAATAATCCATTAGGTCATCCATTAAAACATGGCTTCTTGGGGCTGTAACCTTTTTACATTTAAATATGCAAATTAGGATGAACTGTGTCAAAACTAACATTTGCTGTTTGATTCATGTTATCTCATGGCTTTCACTCCGCTATCTTGTTCTTCACACTTTTAAATGCCAAATCTAAAGAGCTGAAGGTCGCGGCTTTGAAAGGTTGTTCCCATCATCCAATGGGGCAACAGCAGGGGGCTCTGACCCGGGCTACACACCTTGAAATGTGTGCACTTTGTAGCTTCAGCTCAGCAGACACGAGGAGAGCCGATATATAGCCCTCGCATGCATGATCGGATTCAGGATGGGAGACAGTTAAAGGTGCAGTCGGCGATTCTGGAGCCTGCTTTTTGTTTAAAAATCTGTACTATACGCTAAAAATCAAGTGATAACACACAGCCTAAATGGGCATGTTGCTTGCTGCAGTGGGCCCTTTGTTTACATACCAGTTTACAGAGCCTAGACTGTATTTCAACACCAGTGCACACACAGTACGGACCGACAGCGGATTATGAGGAGATATTCACTGATTCACTTCAATACACAGCTCCACTGTTCAAAAGTAGTGGTAATGAACAGAAAGGAAAAGCTCTTAAGAATAGAAAAACATTCTTGTGTTGGATTTTGTAAAGCATTTGATCCAGTTCTCTTTGGCAATTAGTTCAGACCTATTAACTAATGAGAGTGAGAATATCTTAGTCTCAGCTGAAACAATCCTTTTTAATCTGTTTTTGGACTTGCAATACACAAAACACTGGAGTGCTCTGTTACTAGGCCCTAAGAGTTCAAACAGTATATCAGATAGTGTGCCTGCCCAGCCTTGCAGTATTGGTTTGGATTTACTGATCAAAATTTAAACTGTCGCTATCATTCGAAAAATTTGTGGAGGAACACAAATTTAGTGGTGGTTTATTATGTATGCCAGGTAGAGAAAATTCCAACATGAAGATTTAGGCCACTCCACTAAAACCAGAGATTGAGTTTGACTACAGCTATGGACGGAGAGTTATTAAACTCAAGATTTATCACTGGAATCTAGTAAGCATTTTTTATTTTCTTTTTGTAGGGAAAGGGAAGGTCCCTGTAAAACATAACCAATATGTCATTACGCTGTGAACTATACAAGATAAGACATGTGCACAAATATGTCTCGATTGCATGTTGGTATGTAGGAGTGGTCCCTTGATTCAAAGCTGTGGAATGAGCCCTACACGCTAGCTAATAGAGAGGACAAATGCTACAACCCCACAGAGAGGCAACACATCCAGGATGCCAAACCCTGACATAATTACTCCTTTTCAACCAAAGTATAATCACTAGCGATATATGATTCTATCGCTTCATTTTGATGATATACTTTCTATTTCCCTTACATTTGGCTTATAATAGCTGACTGTTCCATTAGCCATTCACTCTGAACAATGTCTTTTGACTGCAGCCTCATGGCACACAGAGAATAAGAGATTAAGAAACTCAATTGATTTTTTTTTCCTTCTCTGAAAGCCAAAATTATTTTCTTAAAAATCCCTAAATCCATGGAGCGAAACTGATATGTCATTTTGGTGAAAGTATTAATTTCCTCTACGCATTGATATGTCACGATATACTGCTGCCTCATTTCGGAGCCCAATAGGAATCAGTAGACGGATTACGACTCAGAAATATTGAAAGAAATTATTTTTTTGAAAGGCAAATCATAATTAAAATGGCCTTATTTGAGCTCTTTGCGCTTTTCTAAAATAGGAACACTGAGCCCATTAGTATAACTGAGAATGATAATGGATTTTTTTTTTTTTTTTTTTTTTTTTTTTGCAGTGATGGTCTGACAGACTTTCAGACCTGTGCTGCCTGATAAGGGAGCAAGCTGGCAGCAAGGACACAAAGGAATCCACGCAGACGCATTGAGACGTCTTTCAGAATCCTGTTGTGTGCTGAAAAAAAAAATCCAGGGTCAATACACTGCCTATGCTCTGTAAAAACAGGCATGGTGGGTAGGTCCGAGCCACTTTATTTACATGCCCGTTTACAGATCCTAGGCTGAGTATTAACCCCAGATTCTTCTCCCGCGCACACACACAGAACAGGGACATGTAGCGGATCATGAGGAGATATTCACCGATTTTTAACAAAACAGTGATTTTGACAACAAGCGTTCCAGAATTGCGGACTCCGCCTTTAACTAAGGAATCTTTTATTTCTGTGTGTGGGTCCTGAAATTGGCTGTAGCAGTCGGTTAGAGAAGTTATCCCAATAAATCATATTATGGGAAATGACTAAAGGCGTATAACTGCACTGAAGATCACGACAGTCCCTCTCTGCCTCCTTCCCAAAGCCATTCAAAAGGATCATCTTCATCACTCTAGCCCCATAAGAACCATGTGCTGCCACAGTGTTTTCAGAGCTACTCACCATCGTCTGAGGGGCTCCTCGGTCACTGGGATGCTCCTCAGGGTCGCTCCTAGCAACATGAGGAACGCAGACAGGAGGAGGGACGCCCGCAAACCTGGAAGACACAAGACAGAGGAGAAAAGAGTGAGATAATGGCTGATAAAAGGCAGATAAGGTCCCTCAAGTGTGCTTGCAGTATTTTGTTTGTGTTTAAATATAGTTTTCAGGAGCGCTTGAAAACATTGAATGGGGCTAAAATATTTCCCAGACTAAGCTGTTGTCTTCAAATAGCTTGTTTTGTCCGACCATGTTCAATTTATTGAACATGACAAAATAACACACAAACACAAACTAAAATGAATAAGCACTAAATTAAAAAAGGGATCTTCAGCAATATATAAGCAACAAGTAACTCAATTAATATAGTTCATGTTCCAAAGGGCTAGGAAGATGTTGAAAACTTTTCTGGTCCTACCCCCCCTCTTATTTTATACATTATTCATAGAAAACAAATGATATGAAGAAAATGTTTTTAAATAAATCACACATTTTAGATTCAACTGTGTGATCATTTAAGAGGATGGACTTGTTAAATCTTATCATGTCTTACAGAGATGTGTTTGTGTTTGCCCATTCTCATTTATATAAGGCATGGATGAAACATGCCTGGAATGCAATAGAGTAGCACCACAGACTGCAGTCTCCAAAATGACTGCAATAAACAGGGAACCGATTCATATGTGGCCAATAAAAACACGTAACTTGTGACAGCGGCAGCAACAGAACAGACAAAGTGTCTTTCTATCAACCTAGAAAACTATTCTCAGTTTCAGACGCATGATGCCATTTTAAAGGGAACTCTCCCCACTTCCCTATTCTTCTCTTCCCGTTTGAGTTTTTCATTTGCTGAAGCTTTTTGACTAGAGCAGTAGAGATGGATCAATATTAGCAGCAGTCAAACAGGGCTAGGGGGGTGGGATTGCACTTTGTTGAATCGCTGGTAGGGAAATACAGATCACATGCCAAATATGGCCTTATGGTGGATATTATAGGAGTCTGTCAGCCAGGCTGTTTTCTTAACATATCATAGTGTGGATGTCAATTTGTCTCTCAGCTATGTTCTGCCGAATCATATATTGACAAGTAGTAGATATACAAGCACTGACAGGGACTTGTCATTCAATCTGACAATAGAATATTGGTTTTCTGTCAGTAGCTGTTTCCTTCTTTATAAAATCAAAAAGCAAAACTTCAGTCAGTCACAAAGCTGAATTGGAGAAGGCTTTGTGTCATTGTTATAGCAGTAGATCTGGGGAAGATAATAGTCGCACGATGATGATGCCATAATCACTGCCATTATATCAACACACTATGACAGACAATAGGAAAAAAAAAAACCTCCAAATCGCTCCCATACATAAGAGTTGGAAGAGGAAGCTGTCACTATGTAGTGACAATGCGAGCAGATGAAAAAGGGAGTTTTCAAAAGAGAAAAGTTTTGCTCAACAAACCAAACAATAAAACAAATATATCTATCCTGTCTGTCTGTCTGTCTGTCTGTCTGTCTGTCTGTCTGTCTGTCTGTCTGTCTGTCTGTCTGTCTGTCTGTCTGTCTGTCTGTCTGTCTGTCTGTCATATTATACTTTCTGTGATATCATATTACACTTTCCGTGATGCAGGTTGGCTAATATTTCACAATTGCATTAATTTGTATTCCGTGACCGTGACACAGAACGTCATTAACCTATATATTCCAGTGCGGCCCCGCTGGCTAGCTGCTTTCAGCTAAAGACTTACAGGCTTTACAACATTACATTCAAAATGGTTGGATAAACTCCCCGCCTTTGAACACTTTCTGCACATTCAGCAGATGAATGACATACTAACCTGTGCAGCATATTATGTACGGGCTAACTAAGGCTTACTACTTCATGACAGCATCACATAGTGCTTGACCCTAAGCATCACAGAGCACTTGACCTTATGATTGCATTGGGTGGAAACTACTGTGCTGTTAAACATCAGGAGAGGGAAGCCAAGCATTTTCTATGAATGGTATGTTGGAGCAGAGCCCGTGAGTGTGTGTATCTTAAACACATACACACCATTTTTAGCCTGTTGCAACCTCCCGATGCCATGGAGTTTATTTTAAACTGGGTCACACCATGTCTTAATGTAATTTGTGAGTGCTGTTGAGTGGGCTGCCCTAATTTAATATGTGAAACAGAGCAGCAGAATTTGCCAGAAAAAGTTGTGGATTAACTTTACAGGTATAAGGGGAATCTCAAACTTCAGCTGAATTATTTTTTACCTTGAACAGTCTTATACACATCTCACTTAGAGCCGTATACGACATATGACAACCTTAGTTCAAATCAAAACCACTTATTGAATGCTGATGAATCAGGATCACAAGATGGGAGTTGTGTAATTTTTTTGGCATGATTTGGCTGGTGTGGTCTTTCATTCATGGGCAAACCCAGTTGCTGTGATGTTGTGGTTACAGTGTTGTAACTGTTTGTGTCATCTGATAGTCTAGCCCGGGCCGTCACTACTACGTGTCAGTCAGGTGATGCAGAGGAACTGGTTAGGTGAAGTGTGCACTCTCTAAATCAGTAGCTCAAGTCAAGAGCTCTTCTGCAAGCAACGGCACTTTAACAAAATATTCTGTGGTTTTAAGACCATCGTGGTTTTTAATTCCTCCAAAAGAGAGCAGCCTCAAAAAGCCATAAATGAGTGGCTTATGTACGAGTGCTTTTTTTTACCTCTCCCATGGGTCCAACTCTCACGCTATGGTTGTCAACAGTCTTTTGCACATGCTGATGCTCGTTTAAAAAGGAGAATGATATATTGTTTTTTTTTCCTGTCAACATTTCAATGAACACAATTGCAAAGACTGCAAATAAATGAAAAAATAGAATTAAACTAAATGATAAATCCTTGATAATGATCAATAATCATATATATTAAAAAGTTTGGTGTCCCTAACCCTTCTTAAATGAGGATGTATTAGTTTTTCTCTGTTTCATACCTTCATAATTTATTATCTTTGGGATTGAGGATTTCTTATTGGGCCTTTTTTCAATGTGTGTGGGCTTAAAGAAATTAAAATGTATAGATTAATCCACAAAGACACACAGTAATCAAATAAAGTTATTAGAATGTACTTTTTTTAAATACCATAGAGCAAAGTACTGGGACGTATTAACGTATGTAGTCTACTGTATAATTCGAATTAAAGTAAAATAAATGACTGCAAAAATATTTGCAAATGTATTTGTGTGTCAATCAACTCATTAATTTCCTTCTGTGTAGTACTTTGGTGTAGTTTTCCTTGTAACAAAATATCATATTCAATATGCTATTTGCAGGTTTTGTATTAAAAAAGTATTAAAACATATCAAAACAAAACAACTAATGATGCAAAATTTGCAAATAATTAGGAGATGTCTCTATGAAATGTAGAAGCAGACAGCATGAAAGGGAAAGTAAAATCTCCAATGTAAGCTATTTTAGGCACATGTGTGATCTTATCAAAGAACTTGTGTGTCACCATTTTTTGATAATGTCTTAATAGGCTACATTACGTGAGCAGAGACCAAATATTTTGCTGGGATAGGCTTATAAGTAGACTATCTTGATAGTCTACTCAATTGAAGGAAACTGACAGATAACAGAATAGTGTAACACCAGACATCACCACTACCTTACTCTTTGTAGATAAGATAATAGCAGTAGGTCAAGTTAAAAAAACAACAAACTTTTGAGTCATTGAGCCACCAAATATCACAGATAGCATAAGCCTACATCGTGTGTGCTTTTTTAGGACTTGATTAGGTGAAAAAGACGAGACAAACACCATGACGTAAAGCTAAGAACACAGTGTACAAAGCACAACAGCTCACCTTTTTTGTCCATTAACCACATGAACAGCAGCCATGGTATGAAACCCACCGGGCCCCACAGCACCAGAACCGCAATATCGGACTTGGAGAATCCGAAAGCGTGAACGGCTGAGTTCTGGATGGGACCCCAGAAGTTCCAAACCATCCCCTGCATGAGTCCCAGCAAAGAGAATAGGGTCAACACCAGCCATCTTCTCCCGTACACTCTGCTGTTGACTGGCCGACTGTTTGCCTCGGCGTACGAGGGGACGAGAAGCGATTCCCTCTCGGCTTCGGTGCTCGAACCACCGGCACCCATACTAGCTTAGTGCCTGTTATGTCAGTTCAGTTAAAATACCGGGTTTAACGGCGATAAAACAACGGGAAATGGGATGTCTCGCCAAGCTACTGTCAACCACACAAACAAAAACACCCGATAGCTACACTGTCTGTCCGTTAACTTTACTGCGCATGCCCGGACGGAAATAGTTGGGTAGCTGAAACTGCTCCTCTCAGGATGCCATTTTGGTTCGTCAAGTGCGTTAGCTTCGGTGGGACTTTAGCCACACCCGCAGAGCCGAAATGGGGTAGATTCACAGAGAGGCGTTTCCAGACGTATAATTCAACCGTACACTGTCACGTGAGGTTTGTTTACTTCCGCCAGAAACTCAACTGCACGTGTAGTGAAAGGTGAGTCCCCTGTTTTCAGAAGACCCCCACTCTATTTCCTGCAAAGCTAGCTAACGTTAGCTTTCCTGTCATGCTGTTACTATACAGGACAAGTTATCGTTCATAAATGGAGCTAAACTAATCGCACATTTTAGGTAAAACAACTAGGGCCAGTGCTAATGGTCCGACACATTTGAGATTTTCTCTCTCGGGAGCAGAAGTTCATAATGTCCTATCTGAGTTGTCTGATTATTTCATTTTCTCACTATAAACGACATAAACAAGTCGTTCATTATGTCACGTAAAGCTGCATGTTAGCTGCATTAGCGCACAGGAAGGGGAAAGTAAAGTGTGTACTGAAGACTTGTTACAGTTGCAAACTGTGTGGGGTGCAGTGTAAGGAAAATCCAATATTAATTTGGAATAACACAGTTTTTTAAATGATAAGAACAACTAATTGAGAAGTGATTTAAGTTTAATGTATATTTAAAGGTCCTCTGAGGAACTTTCAGTAATTGTTATATCTTTAAAATATCATGCACATGCTGTTATTAATATTATTGATATTATTATATTATCTCCTAGTTACAAGTGCTTCACTAACATGAAATAATGCCAAAATATTCCATTTGCATGTAATCTGATCTTTGTTCAAAACCACTATCAGCATCTTCACCAGGCCATGGCTTCCCCCGCCTCCATGAAACCCTTCAGTCCAGAGGAGACCAGGAGGATTCTGGGACATCTGCAGCAGCCAGCAGTCTTCATGAACATGACCTGTGATTGGCCCGTTCTCCACTGGACAGCAGAGCACCTGACGGGTTGCCTCGGTGACAAACCCATCCGCTTCAGGCTAGGGAGAAAAGAGGAGACAAACAGTAAGAACAGAAGATTAATCTAGAGATAGATGATGATAGAATGATCCCCTTGTAATTAATCACCTGGATTGAACATGCACTATGGAAACTGACTTTGATCTATCACGTTCTAAATGACATTCAAAGTATGATAGACAGGATGGAGAGATATAGATGCAACATAACAACACATTGGGGCGACTGTGGCTCAGTTGGTAGAGCGGGTTGGCCAATGATCAAAGGGTTGGAGGTTCGATCCCCGCCCTGCCACCTGTGTCATAGTTGGTGTGTCCTTGGGCAAGACACTTAACCCACCTTGCCCCCACCTTGCCTTGTGTGAATGTCGATAGTTAGCCTGCTATCGGTGTATGAATGTGTGTGTGTGAATGGTAACATGGGAAAGGGAAAACAGGTCTCCCTTGCAAAAGAGTCTTCGGTCTCAATGGGATTTACCTGTATAAATAAAAGTAAAAAAAATAAAATAATAAGAATATATTAATTGCCATTTATGAAATGGTGATTACTCTCTTGTTTTGTTCTTTTTCTCGCTCTCGTAGCACCTCTGTTTGAAACCCAGTGTTCTTATGTGGAGGCCACACTGGAGCACTTTCTCAGCTGGACCCGTGGCCAGGCCGGGACAGACGTAGGACCTTTCTTTGAATACCCCCACTCAGAGTATTGGGCCTATGCTGACTACAAATACATCGCCATGTTGTTTCAAGATCAACCTTCCATGTTTGAGGTAACCAGCTCCTGATTTCACATGTTTAGATATCTTATCAGTTTTATAATGCTTCCTGGTCAAAACATTTAAATGAAATTCAACAGACTTGTTTGAGGGAGATGTATTCATGTATCTATTTGTCTATCTATTACAGAATTAGTGTTAGTTCATTTCTACCTGTATTGTTTAAATGGTATTGCAACCAGAAGGCCCTCTCGAAAAGCAACCATTTTTACTACAAGGCGTGGCCAAAAGTATTTGGACACCTGAATATAAAACTCAAAAGCATACAAATTTTGGGGTGCTCGTGGTGTAGTTGTTTGAGCCCCCCCTCTGTTGCCACAAGAGCATTAGTATGGTCAGTCACTGGTGTTGCAATGAGATCTGGCTCATAATCCACATTCCAGTTCATCCAGAAGGTGTCGGCTGGGTTGAGGTCAAGACTCTGTGCAGGCAAACAAGTTCTTCAAAGCCAAATTAGGAAGACCATTTCTTCATAGATCTGTTTTTTTGCACGGGTGTAAACATTGTTATGATGAAACAGGAAATGGTTTTCCCAAAACACACTCTCTCTTATCTAAAATATTTTTATCGCATTACTTGGAATGAAGCAACAATTAATCATGATGAAAAACAGTACCAGAGCGATAACGTGTGTGGACACAAGGGGCTTCACACTTTGTAGCAATGTAGTGTATCTCACGAAAAATAAGTCTTCCTTAACCCAAGACATAAATCAATTATTTTCAAGCAATGCAGTTATACCTAAATCATTGTTTAGGGCTCAAAATATTGAATTATGACTGATACATTCCATTTAACACTGCCGCCAGATTGTCAGCAAAGAGCTTGATTTAACAAGACCAGTAGAAGAGCAAATGTTGTTTGTCATAATGTAAATATGTCCAGGTGTGTCATTGTGTTTATTGCCTCTGTACTTCTGCACCGGTTCATTGGGTCCTGATTTATACAGTTTAACCCAAAAGTATGACGTCACTTACAGTCCAAACAGACAGAGGCAAGAAATGTTTTGAATAGAATTTGAAAAGATTGTATAAAAAAAACTAATTCAGAAGCTGCTTTCTTAAAGTTACAATTTGTATTCACATGCTATTATGAAAAACTTCTTATCTGGTTGCTAGAGCTTCAGCTTATTAATAAATTAAACATTAACAAAAATATATATTTATATTGAAAGAGCCAAAATATTCCATTCTAGTCAAGCTTTATCCAAAATGCCGATTTCTATTCTTTTGTTTTCCTTGTTTTGAAATATTTTCTATTATAATTTAAAAGCTTTTGTCCATAGCGACTTTATATTAACTGCTTATCTTGTCCCCCGGTTGCTAAAGACATAAAGACATTAAAGTGCCATCCTTTCTCAAGCCACTGCCTCCCATTTATTTCATTTTTTTTATCTCGGTGATACATTTTTATTGGGCAATCCTGCAATTATTACCCACTGACATTCATGCCTTTGTGACAAGCCCGGCGTGGGCTCTTTTTTACAGGATAAATGGTGCTGAGAGAGAAAAGGTGTCTGCCTGCGGGCTAGATTGACCAGTCTGTCATTTACAGCCGCCTGCATATATGGTAATGACTTCATTATTCGGGATGCTGATGCCGGGCGTGATTGCTACAACCTTTTGTGCTCTGACGGGGACATGATTGACAGACAGGTTTTGCTTGAAAGATGACAAATAGTGCAGATTTTGTTTCTCTACACAGAGACCTCAATCGGTCACCTTCTTAAATGACCCTGTCAAAGTAGCTGATGAGTTTAGGGACAGTGAGCGTGTAGCCGAGTTGTGACAGTTAAAATATGAGTTCTCTACATTATGCCATCAGGACAAAGAAAACAGAGAATTGTCATTTACAAGTGTGTGTGTGTGTGTGTGTGTGTGTGTGTGTGTGTGTGTGTGTGTGTGTGTGTGTGTGTGTGTGTGTGTGTGTGTGTGTGTGTGTGTGTGTGTGTGTGTGTGTGTGTGTGTGTGTGTGTGTGTGTGTGTGTTGCAGGATGTAAAGTGGTCAGAGTTTGGTTTCGAGGGACGTAATGGGAGAGAGAGCACCTTGTGGATGGGCACAGAGGGGGCTAACACACCGTGCCACCTGGACTCCTATGGCTGTAACCTGGTACTGCAGGTACAAGGACGGTAAGAGCCATCAGAGCATGTGTTTCCTGCTTTATAGGCCTATGCTA
Organism: Ammodytes marinus; assembly: GCF_949987685.1. Classification (NCBI taxonomy): domain Eukaryota; kingdom Metazoa; phylum Chordata; class Actinopteri; order Uranoscopiformes; family Ammodytidae; genus Ammodytes; species Ammodytes marinus. Next base: position 25,376,650 of record NC_137216.1, read on the forward strand.
AAAACAAAAAACAGATCATTGGTCAGCAATATCGATATATCACTGTATATAATAAAAACATGAGGGTACAGGAATCACTGGTATAGTTTATGGTGGGCATAACTGATTCTAAGTAAACAGGACAAGAACAAAATAGCACTGCTTGTATCTGTGTGGTTTGCTGTAAAATGTATTTAAAAAAAACACTCCCTAATTTATATAGATAGTTTGAATTAGATGATTGTAATAATGGAAGTAACTTAAGCCTACATGGATGGTTTACATTTTGATATTTCCTCTTCTATTTTATTAAATTAAATTAAGCAACACATACTTTCCCCATTTCAATGACCCATTATGATAACAACGATACCTTGAAGCATGCTGAACCTCTCAACCTCTGCTCAATAGTTCTTTTAACTGATAATACATGTTGTTACGTTTTTGTGTCAGCAGAAAAAAAGAACAAACAAACACGTTTGAGTACAGTCAGTAATGGACTATAGTGAAGTGTAACTTTGAAAATGCACCCATCATGATATTGTCATATGTAGAACTCTAAATAAAGCATAACTTATTGTCCCGGCAGTGGCGAAGTGGGTAGGGAGTTCGCCTCTGGTGTGCAGGGTCGGAGGTTTGATCCCCCGTCTCCCCGCCACATGTCAAAGTGTCCCTGGGCAAGACACTGAACCCCGAATTGCTCCCGATAGTTAGCTTAGTTAGCTTAGCACCCTAGTGCTAAGCCTACCCTGCGTGGCAAGGTAGCTGCTGCTATCGGTGTATGAATGTGTGTGTGACTGGGTGAATGTGTACAAAAACAATGTAAAGCGCTTTGGGTCTGTGATAAACGGAGATATAGCGCTATACAAGTCCATTTACCATTTACCGTCCCTGTCTCATAGCTTTGTGGGTATTGCATTGAGTCACAAATAGAGGACATGATCAAATGGAGCACTAATAAAAAGTAAGGTATAAGTTGTTATCTACATGGCCCTGGGTATTGTAATATGGTAAAATGGTGGATGCAGTAAGAAATAAATAGTTTTGTGCTCGGCACTGCAGAGCCAGACAAAATAAGTGGTTCAGAAATATGGGAGAGAACAAGGGAGACTCACCATCTGCATGTAAACTAGAGTTTAATAGTAGCTATCTGACTTCTGGCAATGACCTCATTTCTCACAGTAAACTGTTTTATCGTGTGTGTCAGAATTTGCTTTTGATTTGTACCTTCTAGCAACCCTTTTTTTATTTGAAAAAAAGTGTGCCTTGATGTATAATTTTGCCAAGAGAAAAGAAGATAATAAAATATATATACCCACTGAGTGAAAGATAAGAATGTGCTTTCTTCATACTTTCGATAATGGGTTTGTGCATCTAACAGAGACAAGTTGTAACTGAGCACAAAGAAGGTTCATATAATTCCATAAAACCACGCCGGCTGTATTTCACCACAGTTATGGCCGTGGAAGAATTGTCTGCCTATTAACCTCCTAAGCTCTTCTGCAACACAAAAGGAGTTACAGGTGATTGTAACTGCTGCCACAGAGCGCGATCTGTCCTCTGTCCCTAAGAAAGAGAGTTAATTTGTCACAGAGATGGACTGAGACGGAGGTTGACGTGTAATATGGGACGTGAGCGAAGAAACAAAAAGGGAAAAGGTCTCTTTGTATCTCATCTCACTCCTCTGTTCTCCCACTGAGCAACTGTTTAATCTCACTCCTTGTGAATTGGGTCTCAGGCTCTTCTGATTTGATATTGATCTCAAAGGCAATGGAATTCAACTGGAGCAAGTCTTTGACACTGCAGCTCCATGAAAATACAGCAGTGCTGAATGATTTGATAACATATGTGGGTCAGATGAACTGACAATAATGGCAAAGTGATTAGTTTGTATACACGTTTTTAAAGTATGATTCCAAGAAAAAAAAGGAATGTCCACTATAGCTACCCGGTTATCAAAGAATATTATGTTATGAGTCTTTAATTTATTTGAGTCATTCATAATAGGAACATTTCTATTGAATGATTCCTACATTTTCTGTTGTATTTTGGTGAAAAGTTCATTCTGGGCCCATCATGAGAAAATCATTCTAGTTTTTACTTTGCTTTGTCAAAATCCAAATTATGTTTTTGCTGTTTGCTGTGTGTAGGAAGCGGTGGCACCTGTTCCCTCCAGAGGACAGTGGTAACCTCTACCCGACCAGGATCCCCTATGAAGAGTCCAGTGTCTTCAGCCAGGTGGATGTTCTCCGTCCAGACATGAAGAGGTTCCCTGCTTTTAAAGGAGCCCGGGCCCATGTCGTCACTCTGCAACCAGGACAGGTCAGGAGTCACAGTGACCATATTATTTGGCTATATACTACTATATAGCCAAATAATAATATACATATACTAATACTGTTTAGCATTGTTGAACTCCCTATGAAAAACATTTTCCTTATTAATATTGAACTTAAAACTTGGACATAAAAACATCCCTTTATTTTTTATTATCAGTTGTGTTTTAAGGCCATGGTGAAAACTGCCATAAGCGTTTAACTGAAGTTTGATATTACATAACACCGTAACTCTACATTTACAGAATGAACTGCATGTGACGGAGAAGCAGTAACCATAAAAATAGCTTTATTGGTCCTTTTAGCTCTGAAAATGTACAAGTAGACTCAACACTTATAGATTTATATGTCGCGGTGTCCTCCATAAAAAGTGTGATGCTAGGCAACGGTCGTGACTTGTGTTCCAATGAAACATCTGTCCTTCTCGGTTATAGCGTCTCCCCTCCAACAGACTGGCGCTTTTATATTATAGGTAGTAGAAGGTTAAGTTGCATTAAAGTCAGCTGCGTCATCATCACTCTCCATGTCTTGTCAGGAGAAAAGTAATGGGGTCAAATCTGGGCCAGTAGATCAACTGACTGCTTCAGCGTATATGTCAGATTGCTGTCATCCACTTTCTTTTAGAAGCAGTTGAGTTCAGAGTGAGTAAACTTATAATTGAAGTGTCCGAGCAACATAGGGCGAGAATTATCAACATATGGAGATTGGTCCATTTTATTCATTTTATTTTCAGCGCTTACCATACCATTTTACAGTCTTCTTCATTCAGTAAATGGAATTGGCTCAGGTGTTATGACATTGCCTTAATTTGGTCCTTTTACTCACACAATAACAAACAGTTGAATATATTGGAGGCAGACTGTGACCCCTACCCTGGTTCAAGCCTGACCCTCTTTTGTGTTGGATATACTGTAAGTGGTTTCCTTGAGTCTTCTGGGGGTCGCCCAAAGCCTTCCAAATCAATTACCTACATTGGACTCTTTCAGTCAATGTTGTTGTTGCTTGCTGCTTTGGCCTGAAGCTAGCAAACAGTGGAAAGCTACAAGTGGACTTTTGTGCTTTAGATTATTTACACTCTAAACTTGGAAATACTTCAGCTATTGACTCAGAATGGATAGATTCCTGCAAGGGAATGCTCCAACTCCTCAAATAAAATAAAGTACAGATCAGTCAGACCTCCTTGCTTTGTCTGACCAAAGGCCATGAATGAGTCAGGACTGCTGAGGAAGCAGGGGAATCATTCAATGAGGCTCTGGCCCATTTTAATACAGTGATTTTATGAATGGATCATGAACCACTTTCACTCTATGGGTAAAAAAAAAAGAAGGTGAATGCTGCCCTCTAGTGGATGATCAGTATAGTGACCTATCCCCTTAACATGTATCACAATGGCTTGAGGACCATTTGTATTTGTATTTTATTGGGATCTCCATTAGCTGAGGCCATAGCCAAAGCTATTCTTCCTGGAGTCCACACAACACCTTTGCATCTATACACTGCAGTGCATAATTACATTAAATAATGATCACCATGACAAAACAGTGACAACGGAAATGGTAACAAAAGTAATAAAAATAACTCTACAACAGTCAAAATTAAATTAAATAAAAATAATACAAAATTAACAAAACACAGGACCTAAATTATTCACAGAAACATAGAGATAAACTTATATAAACATGACAGGTGTAATTGATGGTCAGACCAGACAAAAACATATATAAACAGAAACAATTAATGATGATTATACTGATGGGAGTGGCATCATTGGTTAGATATTAGCCACTGCAGAGAGCTGCTCGACTAGTAGATGTTTTTTAAGTAATAGTTTGAATCGATTTTTGCAATTTTCTTGAATAATATGTCCAGGCATGGTGTTCCATTTACTCATGGCTCTATATAATGCTGTACTCTTCGCTCTGTTTGTTTTCACCTTAGGTAGTGTGAATCTTCCTTCCATCGCATGCCTGGTGTTATAATTGTGTTTATCAGAACTGAAACTTAAACATTTATACAATACCCTCGGCAATTTAGTCACTGAAATTTTCCTCGTAAAATTAAGCAAAGAGGCAGTAAATCTATTCTTAACACTTAACCAGGATAGAAAGTTGTGCATTATTTTCACATTACTCCTATAGGAACACCTTAATAAACAGCGTGCAGCCTTATTCTGAGCAATTTGCAATTTTTTTATATGTGACATGGCAGCTCCTGACCAAACCTCTGAGCAATAGTCCAGATGAGCTAAGACAATTGTTTTAATGACATTTCCCATTATATTCTTTGGTAAAAAATGTGAACATCTCCGTATAACTGAGAGACCTCTGCCCATTTTAACTACCACCTTACCAATGTGTTGAGCCCAGGATAAATTACTGTCTACAATTATGCCAAGAAGTTTGGTCTTTTGAACTTGTTCAACTGCCATACCCTTAATGTACAAATTCAACTTGGGATCATTTGATAACAGATGTTTTGTCCCAAATACAAGGCTTTTTGTTTTAGAAACATTAAGAACTAGTTTGTTATGTGTTACCCAGTCCAATACTAACTGCAATTCATTGTTCAAGACATTATTAAGCATTTCAATTGTGGACTCTGACACATATATTGTTGAATCATCAGCATACATCGCTATTTTTGCATTTGTTACAGTTAAAGGTAGTTCATTTGTAAATACAGAAAATAGCAGTGGTCCCAGGCAACTTCCTTGTGGAATTCCACAGTTTAATGATTTGAGCTCAGAGAAATGTCCGTTGAAGTACACTGTCTGTTTCCTATTAGCTAAGTAATTTCCTAGCCAGAGTATTGCAGTTGAATTGAAACCATATCCTTTAAGTTTTTGCAATAGCAGATTGTGATCAATTATATCAAAAGCTGCACTGAAATCTAACAGTACAGCACCTACTAAATTCTTGTTATTGATTTCTCTATGCCAATCATCAGTCATTTGAATAAGGGCTGTGCTAGTGGAATGCCCGCCTCTATAAGCATGTTGAAAGTCTGTATTTAAATCATTAGCTGAAAAATAGCATTGTATTTGTTCAAAGGCAATTTTTTCCATGATCTTACTCATAGCAGGCAGCAAACTAATTGGTCGACTATTAGGGCCACTGAATGGTACAGTGGCATTCTTTGGTAGTGGAACAATCTTTGCAATTTTCCATGCTTGTGGGAAAACACATTTTTCAAAACTTAGATTCAACATATGACAAACTGGAGTGGCAATCAAGTTTGCTACCAGTTTCAAAAGTCTCACATCCATGTTATCCACACCAGATGGTTTGTCTTTACAATTTAAAAGCAACTTTTCCACGTAGCTAACATTGACTTTAGTAAATTCAAATGTGCATTTTTTACCTCTCATAATTTGATCTCTAATCAAGGTTTGTGATTGCATGTTGTTTGTTTGGCACATTTCATTCCTAAGTTTCTCCACTTTGTTATTGAAAAAGTTGCTAAGGTGATTGGCAATTCCTACAGGCGTAATAATGAAATGTCCTTCTGATTCAAGAAATGATGGAGGTGACTTAGATTTACTGCCCATCATGTCATTAAGAATATTCCACATTTTTTTGCTGTCATGGCTTGCGTTACGAATCACATTTACAAAATACATCTTCTTCTTCCTTTTATTTAATTTTGTTACATAATTTCGTAGTTTACGATAAACTTGCCAATCCGATTCAAATTTAGAATTATTTGCCATTATCTTTGCTTGATCTCTCTGCTCCATACAATCCTTCAATTCCTCATCAATCCAACAGGATCTGACATTTCTAACAGTTCTCTTCCTCACAGGTGCATGTTTATCAGTTATTTCTCCAAACAGCTTATCAAAAGCCTCAACCGCATCATCTGGATCATCCTTCCACAACACACTATCCCAGCAAATATTTCTAACGTCTTCTATAAAACAGTCTTCATTGAAGTGTTTGTATGATCTCTTTATAATGATTTTGGGTCCAGCTTTCGGGACCTTTGTTTTCCTCACTACTGCCACTAGGTTGTGATCACTACATCCAACTGGTAATGATATGGCCTTGTTACATAATTCTGCTTTGTTAGTATATATATGATCTATACAAGTTGCTGTTCTTGATCCATCCCTTTTTAAGCACACTCTTGTTGGTTGGGTTATCACTTGAGTTAGTCCACATGCATCTGTGACAGCAAGAAGCTTATTCTTAAGTGGACAGTCCAATGATTTCCAATCAATGTTGAGGTCTCCCAGGAAATATATTTCATTTGCATGATCACATACATTATCTATCATATCACACAGTGTATCTAAGTAATCAGAGTTTGCATTAGGTGGCCTATAACAACAACCCACTAATAAGGGCTTCAAATGAGGAATATACACTTGAAGCCATAATGCTTCTAGGTCTGCTAACATAAGATCCACCCTTAATTTTACTGGTATATGATTTTGGATGTAAACAGCTACACCACCTCCATTTGCATTTCTGTCTCTCCTATATATATTATATCCTTGAATATTCATTACACTATCTTCAAACGTGGAATCCAGATGAGTCTCTGATATTGCTAAGACATGTATGTTACCTTCTATTAGCATATTGGAGATATCAATTAATTTATTTCTAAGGCTACATATATTAATATGAGCTATCTTCAGCCCTTTCCTTGGTAATTTAACAGAAGTCATTCTACATAATCATTTATGTTATCCATAATGTTTTCATTTATTAACTGATCCATCTCAGAGTTTATACCCCTACAACCATTCATTAAACTAATCCTAGGTCCAAACAAAAATGACATAAACCAACAAATACATCCCACAAAAACATTAACCCACACCAAAGGCCCCATTCTCTCTGGGTACCCATTGTTTGTGATCATTGTGAACATATCTCTCCCTCTACCATAGTTCCAAAATGTAAATAAAATAAATAAAGAAAAAAACGAGTCCCCTCTCAAACCATATTCCAATATTCTGCATATCTGCTCTTGAATGCAGCAAGTTCATATTGTCACGTGACTGAAATCACCATGCCAACAGCGTCAATGATCGAGGTCACATGACCAGAAACTGACGACCAAAACAATGTTCTCAGTAACTGCCGCAGCCCGGTTAAATTATCAGAAAGGAGACAAAAATAGAAAAAGAAAGAAGAAGAAGGGGGTCATACTTCACGGAGTAAACCTATCAATTGTCATTAGTCCTCGTCAACACTCATCATTGGACTCATTCGGATCGTGTTCTCTAAGAAAGAACACTGAGGGAGTGGGTGATGTCACCAAACTGTCTATCTTAACTATCTTCTCTGTTCAGGTGCTGTACGTCCCCAGACACTGGTGGCACTATGTGGAGTCAGTGGATCCCGTCACAGTCAGCGTCAACTCCTGGATGGAGTTGGTGAGTGAATTGTGATTTGTCTTATTGTCTTTTGTTGTGTATTTTATTTGGAAATTTGAAGTTTTGTTTTTAATGTGACTTAGCCAGGATTCCCTTTTTAAATCCCAATGGTAATATTCCTGGTTAAATAAAGGTTAATAAAACATTTTAAAAAGTTCTCCCTAATCCTGAACTATTCAGCTCACGGCCTGAAAAGATGAAAAAAGATGTTACACGAGTTTCAGACATTTTTTTTTGTCTTGACGATTTGCTCTTGCTCCCGCTGATCCTAACAGTGTTAAGAGCTCCCAGATGAAGGCCCCCTTTCAGCTTTGAGTAATGAGCAGGCCCTGCAGTAAAAGAGTCCCTGTCATTATGATGAGTGTGTGTGCACGACAAGGAGTGTGTGCCTGCATGAAAATCTCCACCACCACACGACAAATATTTATTCACAAAGCGGGGTCCTTCTCTTAGATTTTCATGCAAGGTCACCGATACAACTAAAGTGTGCTCGTAGCAAAGCTCACCTCCATTCTTTGTCTTCATGGGTTCAGTCAATGCAATTATCTTGAAATGCAATACAGTAATCGTTCCTGTATTGCTTGGTTTTATGTTTCCTGCACAGGAAGCGGATGACGTAGCGAGAGTGAGCGAGGCTGTGACCAAGGCCGTGGTCTGTGCCCTGAAGAGCGTGCCAAGTGAAGACAACAGTGACGACTGGCTCAATCCCACTGAGGTAGAAAATTCATTTAACCTCATGATCTGGGGTTGGATTTAGTGTTCCTTGAATTTCAATTTTGAAGAAATGACACACAATACAGTGGAGAAGAAGTGCAGCTGTTTCTTGCTTTCAACTCAAAGAAAGAAAGAAAGAAAGAAAGAAAGAAAGAAAGAAAGAAAGAAAGAAAGAAAGAAAGAAAGAAAGAAAGACAACTAAAATGAGAAGTGTAACCTTTTTTACAGAAGGCTAAATGTTGTATACAAACTAGAAAATCAAGCAACGCTCTGCACTATAAACATCACTGTCATGTTGTTCAGTGTGCAGCTGTCCAGTGACTCTCTCCTAACAACTATACGGCTATTTTCTTGCTGGCAGGTTGTGTTTAGGAGAAAACTCTGTAACCCTGTTTGTTTGTGTTGTGTTTTCAACAGGAAGGAGTAGCATCCCATAACGACAACATGCAGTATGTGAACTTGGCGGTGAGCGCTTTTGCTCAGAGACACAGCAAACCCAGCCAGGACTCCAGAGACACCTGTTTGAGAAAGCGGGACTGCACGGGGCAAATCAGGAAAAAAAACAATGATTTGGTCACGGATACCTTGCCTCTCAGCGTTCCCTTTGGACCACATCTCATCACCGTACGCCCTCAGCAAGAAAACTCCCCGGAAACAAAGGGGTTCATCACAACAGATCCGGAGGTGAAATCATCCAGGAATTGTGATGTCAAACCAGCCAGCTCAGACGCAGCACCAAGCACCAGGCCTCCATCTACCGTCAGGGGACTCCACCGGGGGAAATGTGAATGTAGCCCTGGTTTGAATGCATTAGCACCATGTGACTGTGCAGACACAACGTCGGAGAGCTCCTCGGGGGATTACCAGGAGCCAATAGCCACAACAATAACCACTAATGACCTGTTAGAATGCCTGCTGCATCCTGATGTCATAAGCCAGGTTACTAAACTTTTACTGGAAAGGCACACAGGAACAAGCCACATAAACTCGGCATCATCCTAGCTATGAAACAACATTTAAAGCCTCTGTAAATCTGGTCTACAATAGTCAAAATCAATAAATGATGTCAAAGTTGGGTATCTTCATAAGCTTTTACAAAAATCTGATTGAAAATAAAAGTTCAGAAATAATATAAAACTAAGTTCAAAAATATATATTTTTTTTTACTGTCAAGGTTTTGTGGGCGTGGCCATATCAAACGGTCTCCATGGCAACAGTCATTCTTTTTTTATGGAAGGTTTCAGCAGAGAGCTGCTGTGATTGGCTCAAAAACACTTACTGTGTCATAAGAACCGGAGAATAGACAGAATTTCTGTAAAGTTTATCAAACTTGAATGACAAATATCTTTCATTTGGATTGACAAAAATGCCTAGCTCTTTTCAGATGCTAATTATCCGGCAACTCATTCCCCAAATTACATAGTTAGAAGAATGTTGTGGATTTTGTTTTTACAGGGGCTTTAAAATGCGTTTTCTAAGCTTTTTTTTTTTACTGTGGATGTCTCACTGGAGTTTTCTTTGAAGGATCTTCTGGCAGATAAAAACATCCTCCACGTTACAGGTAATGCTCTGGTGTCGGCAAGGAGTGAGAGAGGGAAAGATAAACGCAGACATTCACCCGTTTCTCTCTCTCCTCTCATCCGTCAAAGTCCTCCTGAGATAAGCACCGGAGACACAACCAAAACCAAGCGTAATGTGATAAGTGACGCCATGGAGCGGGCTCTAAAAATGTCCCTGTGTTGTTGTCCTGCACATACTAATCCTGTTTGGTTCTGTCCAGAGTAAGAAAAATCACCACTTAAAATCAATTTGGTATGTTAATAAGCCGCTTTATTCAAGGTAATATTCCTGAGATGTGAACATTTGTTTTCTGCGTAATGTTTCTCTGTCATGTCCTAATGCAAATTGTCATTGAAACGACCACAGAGGGGCTGATGGTAATGCTTTACTGACTGATGGAGGAAAATTGGGTTTGAATACAGTCTGCCGCCACAGGTCACAAACATCTGGGAGAGAAAGGAACACATGTACAAGTTTAATAAATGTAATCTTTTCACTAACAATTAATTTTCTAAAATTGTTCTGCTTGATGTTATAACATTACATGAAGCAGATGTTTCAATGACAACATAATGTATTATATTGTGGCGAAAAATTCCTATTAAAATAGAGAAAACTGACGACGCACAAACACATTTTTTTCATATTTGTTTAAAATGTTCAAACGGCACAAAACAAAGTTTCATCATGACAGTATCTATTTACAGGACTTTAAAGGGAGCGGCATAATTTACAATTGAATAAAATATATTCTATCAAGTATTTTATGACTAAAGGACCATTACTATTGGTTTAGCATGTTTGAAACATAAACTACAGGTCAAAAAACATTGTAAGCTTTGTAAATGTTTAAGTGGTTACATTATATACTGAATGTTAAATGAATGGCCTGTAGCATGCAAAACCACACAAGCAGAAATGGTCCTTAAATGTCATTGTTATAGGCACACACAATGTAAACGGGGCAAACAGTTTGTCCAACATGTTCTGTTAAAGGCAATATAGGTTATATGATTATTATTTAGCGAAATAGAAAATAAAAACATTGTGACATGGAGTTAATATGCAAAAAATATATACAGCATATAATATTGGACATTCATATGTTATAACACTTGAAAAAACAGTATTTCATGTATACTCATTTAGAAAATTCTTTAAATAAAAATTTGAAATGAGCGGAGTGTTAAAGGGTTTCACACAATACGGTAAATGATTTGATGAACAAATAGAGGACTTCTAACCACACAATATGATCACTTCATTATCACCAAAAAAATAGGCTTCATACGAAAATGAAAAACATAGGAAATAAAAACACATTATCGCCTCACAACTCATCCAATACTTCAATTTTTCAAATCAAATCACAAATGCTACAGTAAAGCAGATGGTGTGCATATGCGATGTGTACCCGTTACAATCTGGTGCTCTTCCCAGTCTTCTCCTCCAGTTGCATGTCTTTTGATCTTTTCTTCAATTCGTCCACGTCATCTTCTTCCTCCTTCTGTGAGCCCTGCAGGAAGGTCTTGTCCAGCTGATCTGGGTCCACGTATGTGTAGAAACAAGCCATGAAGGAGAAGATGATGCACACCCCCAGCAGCAGCCCCGCAAACAGCAAGAACTCTTTCCACTGGGGAAAATAAACAGTGGTGGAAAAAAAAGAGTTATGATTATGTATACTTATTGGACAAAAGCGGTAGTGTTTTTACTACAACAGCTGTTGTTCCTGGGTGAGTGTACCCAGGACAAAGGCATGAAGAAAAACTAAATGAAAATAGCAGGATGTTCACTGATGGTCTCGTTTGCTGTTACATGTAATGATCATCAGAGGAAAAATGAGAAATATTTCAAAGTGTCTCGTAGCGCCTATAAAATCACCAATATAAAATTATTTTAATATTTAGTTGTAGAAGTGTGTTTTACGTAACACACACTCATAAATATTGTGTTTTATAGAATTTAATGCGATTATAAGGAATACAGGAAATCAAGAAATGTGTCTTTTTAGTGATTTGAATGTTCCATGACGTCATACCTGTTCTAGTCCCGCCCCCTCGGCCACAATCAGCACGATGACGTTCCCAAAGGCCACAGTGAGCAGCCAGCCGGCCTGCAGGACTGACTTCATGTTAGCTGGAGCCTAGGGAGGGGGGAAGGTAGAGAGAGATCCAGGTAGGTAAAGAAAGGACAAGACAAACAGTACTGGGCTTATACAAATAATTAAATGCTCCATGAAATGAGACCATTAGTACAGAAGAGTACAGGCCGTGGGAAAGAAAAGAAAATGAGAGAGGAAGAGGATTTTTTTTTTATTATGCACAATTTGGAAAATAGAGACAAAATTAAATATCGAGAAAAAAAAACTTCTGGTCTGGGACCGACTGACACCTATGCGAGGAGCTGAGCTGCCCGACCATGTATGGAGTGCAGTTTTACCAATTCATCTATATCTACTTTTGTTGAGGCCGTCAAATGAGCTATTTGATGTAGTCTTAAAATGTAGACTTGTTTTTCCTTAATATTGAATTTCGTCTTTATTCTCGAAATGTTGTCGTTATTCTAAAAATTTGCATAATAAAAAAAGATTTCCTCTAATTTTTTTTTTCTTCCACGTGGCCCTAATACTCTTCCATACCATAAGTCTACTTCCTACACCTAAAATATTCGGGAGATCAGGCAGTGGTATATGGAGGTGTTTAATTTAACCAAACAGGCAGACTGGTTGATACACTTTTTGAAAATGTTATTGGTTGGGCTATTCATGAAACCTGAAAGGCCCAACTGAAAATGCACCATTTACCCAAAAAATTCCATTTTCCAGAAATTGTAAATATCGATTTTGAGGTATCCTTAAAGGCCTTCTCCTCCAACTGTCTTGACATTTATTGTTAGAGAGTGTGTGTGTATTATTACGAACCTGTGAGTAGGAGAACTCCAGGCCTGTGATGGAGAACATGACCTCTCCAACAGTGATGAGGATGTACTGGGGGATCTGCCACCCGATGTGAACGTCGTTGGCTTTCACATCCTCCATCTTTTGAGCCACAACTTTACCGGTGTCCTAGTAAAAAATAAAAACGTTTTTGCAAATATGTTATGTTGTATATCTGGTCGGATCTGGCGTATAAACGTATAAACTAGCAAACATCCTGACCTCCATAAGTATGAAAGTGTAGGAAGCACCAAAGTCCAGCAGGCCCAGGTCCAGATCAGAGCAGGTCTTTGACAGGTCGCTGCATGTGACGTGTCGATATCTACACAGGGGAAGGAGGCACATGGAGATTGAGATGGATTAGACAAGAACTAAAACACATAGTATGACTGACAAGCTATTTACAGGTCTAGATGAAGTTATCATGTACATAAAATGAATTGATAATTGAGTTTAGGCTAAGGGGCTTTTACTTCAGGAGTTGTGAATTGCGAGGACGCTATAAACGTATGTAGAGTTTCAAAAGGTAAATGACTTTAGTATTTAGGACATTTATACAGTTTTCGACCCCTCAGTCTTACTCACTCTGCCCGATCCACACTCTTGTTTGTAGACATGGAATCAGGTGGAACGTGGAAAGACATTTCTCCAACAGTTATGTTTATTGCCTCTGACTGTGTGTTGAAGAACCTGTCGTATGAGAATATTAAGAACTCATGAGCATTCAAGTTACAGTATGTAGGTAGAAAGGAATGAATGAGGTTAACATGTTTAGATGTGAAATAAGTATGAAAGATGAGTCGTAAATATGTAAGGTTAAAGACACTTTACCTGAGAAGAGGATTCCCATTGTCCATTTTCTCTATGTGGTCAAGCACCTGGAAGAAACATTACATGGGTCAAGGGTCCACTTTAAAAGGTGATGCCAAGCAAAAAAAAATTAGCGAGGCTTATTAAAATAACCAATGTGAAAAAGTGAAGGGTTCTTGATACATTCAGAATCCATTGTAAATAAGGCTGAAAATTGTGGAACCAATTTTTTAGGAGCACTCACAAGTTTGCACTGGACTCCAGTAGTGTCTTTGTATAGAAGGAGACTGTAGGCCTCATGTTGGTCAAAAGTGTGGGAACACACTGTGGTTTCTCCATTTAAGGTGACGTCGATTTTCAGTGTCTGGCTGGATCCCTTCAGCTGCAGCGTCTCATATTTAGGAGGGTCCTAAGACAGGGGAGGGAGAGAGACCAGGGAGTTATTGTTCAGGTTATTTTTCAAAATCTTCACTGAAACATACTGAAATACAGGTCATTTACCAGAATTAGAAGATACCAGTTCATGTCTTTGTGGAGCTCTTAACTTAAGAAAAAGCTTTTTTTAAGAGATGCATTTATTGGTGTATTTTAGTAAAACTAGAATGAAGTTGCAAAATAAGCCATAGTTGGAAAAACTGTGAGGTTGGTAAACACAGGTTCAACTTTATCTCAACAGTTCATTGGAATGCAATTACACATCAAAAACGAGTTTGAAATGTCAGAAGGGCTTTGGCTAAGACAAAGACAAACACAACACTTGGTGTAAGCCTAAATGTATGTGTCAATACCTTCAGGCTATGTGTGTCTGCTAATGGCTTTGCATTGTTCTGTGTTATGGTTAACAGATTGCTGATTTTACAATATATTTCTTAGATTGTTTTTGCATTGAATTGATCCCTATTTTTGAATTTAAATTAAAAATATGCTTTATAAATGTAACTTCCCTGTCATACTGTATATACTGCAGCTCCTGAAAAACAAATACTTAAACTCAGCATGTGATTTACTGGTTAAATAAGGTAAAAAATATATATATATAAAAAAGGGAGGGATGATCTGTGCACCGGTTTGCACTCTCTGACAGACCAAATGCACTTGTATTTACAATCTAAAAGAAGAAAAAAAGAGTAAATGGGAATTATAGGGAAACCTGGTCACTGAAAACTCCTGCATCCACGCTTTATGCTATGAAAGTAGTCCCCCCCCCCCCATCCTGTCCTGTTACCTGAAGGTATTGGATGGGCTCTGGGAATGGGTTGCTGCCGTTGGTCTTCAGACTGACATTTCCTCCAGCCAGGTTAAAGACCTGCAGGAGACTCTCCCCCGCAGGCGCAGGATTCACCACTGTTTCCTAGCAGAGACAGAGAAGGAAAGCAGAATGTTTTGTATTATTTAAAAGGAAAGCCATATTGATATATATCAGAGAAGACAGTCTTCTCAGGAAATGATTACCATAATTATATATAACTATATTGATATAGTACATGCTATTCTTTATTGTTCATAGAGCCTCTTACTTTTTTTGGACATGAAATTACATTACAGAAATACAAAGCTCTATGGACCACATCAGGGTGTTCTGGAAAAATACTTATCTTAATGTTGATTGTGACATTATGGTAAAACACAACATTGTGTTGGCAAAAAAAGAAAACCATGGACAAGTCTGGACACGTATTGCTCAGAAGAATATACTGTATTTATTTATTTTTTGTTCAGTTATTACAATAATATTGTTGAGGGAGGTGAATTTAACTGGTGAATGATTTGCATTCTGGCACACAAGCTTTAAACCACTACAGCAAGCTGCCAACATGAGCTCAAATCTCCCCTATGATACTTAATTACCTGCCGATGACAGATCCGATATCAGCTTCTCAAAAATACACTTGGGGGCTCCTGGCAATAACAACATAAAAGTAAGGACAGCACTTACAAGGACATTGGTCAATTGTGTGTGTGTGTGTGTGTGTGTGTGTGTGTGTGTGTGTGTGTGTGTGTGTGTGTGTGTGTGTGTGTGTGTGTGTGTGTGTGTGCTTGCGTGTGTGTGTGCTTGCGTGTGTGTGTGTGTGTCTGTGCATGTGTGCGATTGCTGCCCATACTTACCACAACTTGCACCTCCACTAGTGTTGCTGCTCCGAAGGCCAGCGCTGCAAAAATCATCCCTACGGCCATTTTCCTTAGAGGCCTGAAGGAAGAGAGTCAACACTTCTTATAAACCTTTAATTACAGCAGGACGCTCATTGTGTGTTTACAGTTCTTCAAGTCAAACTTTATCACTTTATAAATCTGACAGCTGATTTCCACATAAGTCCCTGAACTGATCTCCGGCCCTGATAAGACAATGCCTCATCACTTGTTATGACGTAATGTTATATGTTGCAAATGTTCCCTTTACAACCTGAGTTATTCTCTAAAACCCATTAATAAAATTAGTCATTCTGATAGACTTTTGTACTATTGTGTTATTGCGCTTTCTTTGCAAGTGTGCCCCGAAAACACCTAAAAAACCTTTGTGTTTGCATCAGATTTACAACTATAAATGTCCCACATGTTTTTGTGTATGTGACGTGTGCACAGAGCTTTCTGTTAATTCTTCTGAGGCGTATACAATGGGATACAATTATGAGGTCACGTGTCTCATTTTTTCCCAGTTTAAGAGACTTTTCAAATGCTCATGTCTGCAATAAAACTGTGAGTATCCAACAACAAAAAAAACACACAGGCGTCTACTCACGTGATGTTGATTCTACAAAGGCCAATGAGAGGATATATGACCAGGTCAAAGATGGGCACGAACAGAAGAATCAGCAGAGCGTTCAACATCTGAACAACAGGGAGAGAAAAACTCACCTTTAAATGACTCAATAAAAGCTCTCAGCCAAATCCATAAAATCATAAAAGGTTATGGGTTATACATGAGAGGTTCTGATTTAATATAACCAGTAAAACGCTGGTATGATGGCAGCCATTAAGAGCTGTAAACGGGTTTTCTTGAGTCAAACGTTTCTCAGCTTTAGTGTGTTCCTATAGACATGAACCCATGTACACTGTTGTTTATTTTTATTGTGTGTGTTTATCAAAATTTATGTTTCAATATGGCTGAAGGTATACATCAAATAAACATATCATTTAAGTGCATGCCAATGACAACATTTCTATTTGTTTTCTCTATTTATACCATATTCAGGTCCAAGTGAAACAATGATTATTAGGTTAGGGTGGCGACGTTTAGCTCTAAGTCTGTATGTGGATTATTCACATAATTTGATTTTTCATTTTCATTTAACCTTTGTTTATACTCCAGAGATCAATTCAAATCAATATCAAATTTGATCATTATCAAATCACCCCATCAAAAGTCCTACCAACTTGAAATTAGGAAAAAGTATGTTATAACATGATTGCATTAGAACAGACAAACGCTCTCGATCCATTCCTCAAACTTCCGCTCCTCTATTTTGGTTTATTTTGGAAAGGGTGAACCGATGTAGCCTTCAAAATCTGTATTTAAATGTCAATCTTATTACAGCCAGAGCTTGACTGATCTGACAGGCATAGGTCGGGACAGTAACAAATGGTTGATCATTTGTGCAGGTTTTCTTCTGGTAGGTGGTTATGATATAGTAGATGTTGTGTACATACAGTATAGGCCAATAAAAGATATTGAGCTTATAAAGGGATATAGCAGTTCACAGGGTTCCATTTTCTCTTTGAATATTTGTGGGGGCATAATCACTTATTTTGAGCTGAAACCACGTACCTGCATTTGGTCCGGCTTGATGATGAAGGCATCTCCCTGTAATAAAACAAGAGGACGTCAACTTTAACAGGAATGCCATTTAAATGTTTAACTTCATAAATCGTACAAGATGTGCGGCCTGGTTTTGCATTGCTCAATAAAATTCTCTTAAACTTGATGAGCGAATCATTGATCAAGGGTTATAAACACACCTTCATGTACTGGAATTTAAAATAACAAACAAATGCAACATCACCATAACAAGGGAAAAGTCTGTTTTTACAATGGGTGCAATCATGTGAATTACCAAAACCCTCCCAGACACTGATATCAAAGTGCAATAAAAATGCTTTTTTTTTTTCTTACGAAGGCCATGTTCATCCTCCGGGCTTGAAGAGTCCAGCGGGAACCCTGTAATAAGGAAACACACTTGATTGTAATTACCAATGTAATTTAAGGAGGCATCTCGACTGTAGGCTTAGCAAAATTACACTTTTACCACAGCCTGGAAAAGATAACAATAGAGAAAACCCAGGAAACATTTAGGGAGACGTAGGTTTATTTGTTCTTCTCTTGACAGTATTTTTAAAATCAGTCATTTGAAATGAAGAATGAGTTTCAGGAGGAGTGAAATTCAGGAATGGCGATTGTTGACCGTGTGGCTTTGAGGTATTTTCATAATCAGATGGTTGTGTTGCGTGTTTGACCGGAGGAGAAGATAACAGATAGTTATGGGATTTGTAAGAAAGCCACAAGACCTTGACCTCACTGAGAAGACTGGTCATGTATACAATCAATCACCTAGCTAGCATATGAACATGATGCTTAACATTACTCGGTAAAATGAAGCTGCCGCTGCAATGTTGCAAGGGGGATTTTATAGAGTTTTCTATTTATTTGAAGTCAAATCCGACTACTTTAGCTGCATACTAAATATATAAAACACACAGGTTAGTTAATTCCTGTATTCTTCCATGCTCAAGAGTGATGGGAAGGTCTTTAGTTTAAAGGTATATAGCCATAAATCAAAGTATTAGCCAAAGAATAACTTTTACTTAATTATGCTTTAGATGAAAAGCTAAAGGATCATCAAAGTGATTGCATTTCACCTGAGGAGTTCATTCCACTCTAAACCAAGATTCATTTGCAATTATTTCATCAGACCAACGTGGCATTCCTTCAAAACATCATTATTACGCCGCCTTTCATCTTTAGACATACCTGCTGATCAAACAGAGCCCAGAACATTGGCAGGGGGATGTACAGCACCAGAACCCGCAGCACCATCTTAGTCTCCTGGATCAAACGCTTCTGTTAACACACAAAAGCACACACACAGTGGATGGATTATTCACGCACGGAAGTTACCAACTTCTCTGACAACTTTTCCTAAAGGCATTGAAGAATTAGTACAAGGAGTTCCTTTTGTTACCGAGTACTTGTCTTCAGCCCAGTCAAGCCAGTGCTCCCTCTTGCTGTCATACTTGGATCTCCTCCAGCGGTTTTTGATGGCAAACTGGGAACACAGAGGGAAGTTTAATTTAAGGAATTAAAATGTTTGCAATAAGGACAGCTCGGGCCAAAGCATAAATGTAACTGTGTGCACTATGTAACTTTGTGTGTGTCAGAGACGTGAACATTTCCTAAAGTATATTTTCATAACTGAATCAACAAACTTTCGTCACGGGAAAATTGGATCCCTGGAAGAACACTGTTTAAAGTTATAAGCTTCCTGAAAAGTGACTGTTTTGACGTGTTGTTTACAGCAGCATGGCCCACAATTTGGTTACAAACATTGTCCAGTCTTACATTTGGTTCAAGATGCCACAAAATAATTTGGTCTTTATTCATTTAATAATTATCAATACTATGAATTACATGTAAATAATATATGTTTGGTAAACTAACTGCAGGCTCTGCAAATGTACACAAACATCCCTTCCCCCAAACTGCAGAGTGCACCTTTAATAACTCATCTGACACAATCAACGGGAGGACAGGGAGATGGGATGACTCACTCACCCCGATGCAGTTGCAGACTTCCAGTAGGATGTTTCCCTGGGGAGGATTCCTCTTGTACATGCCGCTGCCCGCAATGAACACAACTGAAACAAGATGGATGATGAGTTAAACAGTTTATATTGGACACGGTTCAGCTGTTGTGCAAACAATTTCCCTGCTTGTCTACTATCAGAAGCACTAACAGGCTCATATCGGTTGTATGTATTCCCCAATCAACATGAGAAGACACTGACACACAGGTTTACAAAAATGTTTTGTCTTCTTACAGTGGCCTATGAAATGCTTGTAAATAAAATGTGGTAACCCTTTACAATGAGGATACATTCATTAACGGTAAGTTAATGCTCAGGTAAAAGAGTTAGTTGATGCCTAGTGACTGCTTACTATTCATTAATAAGCAGTTAGTTAATGCTTAAGTAAGCAGTAACTATGCTAAGTTGACTAATGTTTAGATGAGCATTAGCTAGGCATGATGGTTAGCGAATGCTTATTAAGCATTCTCTAGGCATTCTCTAAGCATCTTAACATTAATGCTTAGTTATGAATGGTAAGTTAATGCTTGGTTTATGCTTATTTAGTATTAACTAAGCCTTAACTAACCTTTAATTAATGTACCCTTATTGTAAAGTGTTACCTAACATGTTGTAATTATGCCAAGCTTTTGTTCAACAGCTCAGACATTAAAGCCCCAACTTTGTCTCACTGTGATCTGTCTGTGGTCCCTCCAGTTTGTTTTCCCTGTGAGCGGTGGGCCATGCCTGAATCCTAGTGGCTACAGGGCTTCAGCGGCAGAGACAACTGACTGTCAGCTTGTATGTGCAGGGACCTTGATCAAGAGAAAGCCCTGGCCTGTCAAAAAGCTGCTGGACTTCATACAAACATGCTCTCTCAGGCAGCAGATATTTTGGACTTTGATAATTATATAAATTTAAAATTGAGCGTTGTGTCACAGCCTGGGTTTTTTATTTATTTCCCTGAGACTTACAAATGACCTAGAGCAAAACGTGAGGAACATGCAAACCACACACGCACTTCTCAAATTGATCGGAAAGATGCAAATTCCCATAAAAAATAATAGCAAATTAAGATTAAGATTCCTTCATTCAGCTATTGCATTTCCATATTTATTACTGTGTATATACAGTATATAAGTGGTCTTAAGGGGCGCTCATGGTGTAGTGTAGCTCTCTGCATGTCATTCACCTCTCTGCCCCATTTCACCAGTGTCTCTCCAAACTGACTAATAAAAGCATAAAAATTGTCAAAAAATATCTTAAAAAAAAGAAGTGGTCTTAGTACAACACTGCACCTAGCATAACACAACCTGAATTTTAACACATACATATTCTATGGAGTTACTGGCAGTTCTTTTACCGCTCAGTAGATTACACATCAGGACAGGATCATGATGTCACAGGTGGATGGAGACTGACTCACCTAAAGCCACAACCATCAGAGCTGCAGGAACCCCGAAGGCCAAAGCATAGCAGTCGGAACCAAAGCACTGTACGTCACCTACAGGAGCAAAATCCAGCGTTAGCAACATTAACACACAAGACATTATTGGATATAGTATACTATGTGTTGAGCATTAAGACCGTGAGTGCTTACTTCTCAGTATGGGCGTTATCACAGTGGACAGGAGGCTGCCAGCGTTGATGGACATGTAGAAGATGGAGAAGAATTTCTGCCTCTCTTTGCCCTGGAAGGAATCGGACGAAATAATCAGAAGACAATTTTTACAGTCAATGTTTGGCACATATTTGTTTTTCGTGATCAAGAAGTCCTTGCTAAGGTTTCGGATTAGTTGTCTAAACCCTATGAAAACTGTCAGAAACTAACTATAATTTTACTTGATGACCCTATTAAAATATTCCATTGCCAATAGAAAGAAATACTTGTCTAACACCTTTCCTTTTATACATGTATTATTTCAACATATGATATGTTTCTCACTTTGTCCCTTCAGAGATTAGCTACGTCCTTTTTCAAATCTTCAAACTAAAGAAGAATTGGGGTGAACTTACATGTTCCTCGTCAAACTGGTCCCCTCCAAATGCTGCCACGCAGGGCTTGATCCCTCCGGTGCCGAAGGCTATGAGGATCAGACCTACCATGGACAGAGCGCTGCAACACACACACACACAGACGATACACAGAGTTACCTGTAGTACTGGAGTTGTTACTCTTTTCAATTGATTAGACAACCAATAGAAAATGAATGAATTTTGATGAATACTTTTAACCCCGATATAGCTGTATAATTGCTGGGGAATAACAAATGTGGTGCACCTTTAATATATTTTGATTGTTGGACTTTTGTTGCACAAAATAAGCAATTTGAGAATGTCATCTCAGACAGTGTGGACTGTGAAACCTTACATGTGCACTTCGCTGCTTCCCACCGTGGGAATGGCTCCGACCGACTTGACTACATGGCCGATCACATAGACAACAGACAGGTAAACGATGGTCCTGGTGAGAACAAACTGTGATTACCAAACATTCAGAGCTGCACCCTTATTATTAAATGAGATATGTGTGTGTGTGTGTGTGTGTGTGTGTGTGTGTGTGTGTGTGTGTGTGTGTGTGTGTGTGTGTGTGTGTGTGTGTGTGTGTGTGTGTGTGCGTGCGTGCGTGCGTGTGTGTGTGGCCAGGGTTCATTCATGTCGACTGATAGATTTTTCGACAAATTAAGACTATGATTCTGGGTTAAAGGGCTGAAATAATGCATGATGCTATTCAAACTGAAATCTGTTATTTACTAAATGTTCTCAGCCCATATAAGAAACCTACACACCAGTGACTACTGTAATTCTTCAGAAATAAAGACAGATCCAATAAAAACTGTTTCATAAAGGTCTGTGGAATACCTTGGAGATTACTTCCGACACACAAATTTTTTTTTTGCATGTTTTAATATAGCTGTTTTTAGGGGGGGGGGGGGGGGGGGTTGGGTGCATGTGAAGGATAACAGGCACTCACTTGAATTTCCCGAGCCAGGAGTCAGCGATGATGGCTCCCAGTATGGGTGTGAAGTAGCAGAGGCCGCTGAAGGCATGGTAGACGGCGGTGGAGAGGTCGCTGTCCCAGTGCAGGTAGGAGACGAAGTACAGCGTCAGCACCGCTGGGAGCAGACAGACAGGTGTGAGCAGTGCAAAACGTAAAGACCAAATATACAAAATATACAAGGCCGGTCCTACAACAAAGTCTCAGAATTGCTGCATGATTTTCTTTGACTTATAAGACAAGACAAGTGTACAACTTGAGGCTTATATGGTATAAGAATACAATTATGAAAGATATATACTGTAGGCCTATTTGTGATTTTTTTTCCAACTTAGTTTAGAGGACATTAAGGGGATGTTGAGGGGGTATTCACTTGGACCTGTTTTTCATCACTTCATAAGCAGACAGATATGTGTCACATGGCTATGTTTACCATTAACCCTGTACACTGTTGAGCTTTAGAAAAAAAGCTATTTAGTGGATGTTCACTTAATATTGTTGCATTCCAAACTTGAACTATGACACTCTGCTCAAATGATTGACTTTATGACTTCATAAGGGCTTTTGTTAACTCAATAGTCCAAAACTGCAGGCAGCAAACGTAACATATGACTCCAGTGATTCATTTTAAATCAATCAATTTATTTGATTCAATTATCAAGCAACAACGACACACATCTTCTGGTTCCAGATCTTCAGATGTAAGGATGCTGTTTTTTTCTTTGTTACTTTTAATTTTAAATTGAATATATTAAAGGTGCAGTGTGAAGAATGTATTGGCATTTTTCAGAACAGAATTGGTAGAGATGGAATATAACATTCTTAAGTGTGTTTTAAATAAATGGAGTGTTGCATTCTAGAACTTTCACCACTAGATGCTGCTAAATTTTCAGATATTACACACTGCGCCTTTAAAGTTTTTTTTACTTCAGTTCAAATAAAACAATACATTTGACGCCATCCCATTTTGACTCTGGTAACAACCAGTTATTTTGCTCCGTTTTTTGTCCTTTTATAGACATGTAACATAGGATAAATGATTTAATAAAGATAAAAAATCGATTATACTAGTAATTTGTAACTGGTCTGCCAAATGAAATGAATGATATTTAGTTCTCACAATATTCAAATGAACTTCCCTTTGCTGTAAATCAATGTCAATCCTGTAGTCTTCAGATGAATGTATCAACAGAAGAAGTTATGAGTCAATTCAAACACCTTTAAGAGGAAACTGGGCTTTAGCATTGGCATGTTACTATGGAGATGAACTAACTGAAGTGGTGAGACGGACACATGTGAGTTAAAGTGAGGTCATGTGAAGCAGATGGCAGGAAGACATCCCAGCTCTTATCTATCAACTCTGTTGTATTGTCCTCTTCATTGACTCACATTGTAAAGCTCTTTGAAGCTCTCAGTTTATAACCTGACCTCTCAAAAATTGCAACAGAAACCATTCCAACTGTTTTTGACTCATGAATATGTAATAAATAACATACTAAAAGTCTTAAGGAATCCAAGTGGTGGAAAGTTATTTTCTAAGGGGTTTCTTAACCATACCTTTATGTCAATTTTCAGCTTCCTAAAGTACTGTTTTATGGTAGAGGGGATATGTGCAAAATTGTTAACCTTTTCAGAAAAGCTTGAAACTTGGTACACTTATATAGTTTGGGGCTCTGAACATTTTCAGATATTAAGCCATTGCAAAATCGAATCATGGTTGCCATGGCGACCATTTTACTTTCCGCCATAGCCTAATTATGCATTTTTCATCATAACTCCTGAACCAAACATAATACCACATAACTAGTGATGTCTAACCCTATGTTTTCATGGTCAGGGATTACTATGATACCACACAACATCAGAAACAGTTAAGGTTGGGCGCCCTTAGCTCAGTTGGTAGGGCGTCCCCCCCCCCCGGGCCGGGCCCAGCAGCAGATCCGGGTTCGATCTCTGCATGTCACTCCCCTCTCTGCCCCATTTCACCTCTGTCTCTCTGCACTATCAATAAGCATAACAATGCCCAAAAAAAAAAAACACATACATTTATTTGTAGAGAGAATAACTATCTCATCAACCAGGGACTTGCAGGGACAGTTGGGGGAGCAAGGGCTTATTATTTTACAATAGTAGCACGTACATTTATGACTTAGCCCAGCATACCTACCAATTTATTTTGAATACCCACTCACACAATTGTTTAACAGATCAGCAGATCTCTACAAAATAATCAGTTCACACAGAGACATTGTTCTTCTTTAGTATCCACTAAGGCAATCTAAAAGTTTTTTCACAATTTGCACGTTTTCTATGCTACTAGTTTCTGGTATAAGATACATTTACACTAATTGACTGCACCAAATATTGCACTCTTTTGTATTTCTGCACATGACAATAAATCATTTGAAATATTTTGGCGGTATTGTTGAAATAAATAACGCTTGAAAATTAACATCAACAACAAATTCTTCACACAAAAAAGAAAAAAAAGGCGGTTCTCTACATGAATAACCAAACCAACCTACCCTTCAAAACGATAAAGTTGGCCTATATTTGGTTGCAACATTTAGGCTTAGTTCATTCTGCTCTCATCACTGCAAAATTACTGAAAACATTACTGAAATCATTACAAAAAAGTTCTTAATCTTTGAACACAAATGTGTTCCTTCAGTTATTTCCAACTTCTTTGTGCCTTGTATCTTTCTTTTTATTAAGAACTTTTTAAGGTCTATTTTAATTTTTAGAAACAATACAGAAAGCAGGACCTTGATGGTTACAATGATTAAAACAGGATGATGCTGCTCGTCAGCTTCATTGTGGTATCACTCGGCTGGTTGGTCAATTGGCCAGGTTTCTGAAAAACTGGTCAGACCTGGCTGGCCGTGTCAACCTGAAGACTTATGTCAAAGCCTTTAGAAGTTATAGTCCCCAAAGGGAAATTATTTTTCACAAAAATGTACGTTATGGGGAGAGAGAATTTAAACCTGTTTGTAGACTCAGGACAATGACAGAGTAACTAGCCTGTCCTGTTTATAAGAATGTAGAAGAACTACAAAAGGTACCCAACCTGTTTTTTCATGGGGTCCAAATACTTTTCACATCCACACCCAGACACAAGTAGCTTTTCTACTGCTTTTTAAATGGCCTTAAGCGGAGCCGCGGCTCTGTGTAAACACCCAACTTTGAATAGATATTGACATAAATATCTAAAAATCTAAAAATAAATGTTATCTAGGTAGGTTCTTGGCTTCCAAAGACCATGGGCATATTAGTGTCAAGTGCAAAATGCTTCTGACAGAAAAAAAATCTGTTTTACTAAGTTTTATAATATTTATGAACATTTATTTTCAATCACATTATTGTAAACACTTATTACAGTAAGACACCCAACTTTGACATCATGTATTGATTTTTACTGTTTTAGAGCAGGTTTCCAAAAGACTTTCACTTTGCCTACCTTTCATGCCATAGTAGGAGAAGCGTTCGCAGAACTCGTTCACCACTATAAAGCAGATGCTGGTCGGGTAATTGGTCCCACATATTTTCTAAAAGAAAAACAAAGTTAATTTACTGTGTGAAGTTCAACAACATAGAACATACAGTAGTGTGATACATTTATCTTAACATTCTGCTGTTATATACAGTAATTCCATTATCGCTTGTCTAATCTTTTTTTTTCTTTTAGTCAGATATGAACAAAAACATGCTGATTATAATCAATAGTTTCAACATCTCTTACAGAGAATCAATTGCCACAGAATGGGAGGAATGTGACACTTCCTGTTACTCCCAGGTCACTGGGGTAAATCATAATGCAGAAAGAGAAACAACGCAGTTACGCAGATGTCTGATAAAACCAGGCTTGGATTAACTGATTAAAAAAATGACCGATACAATCCTACAATAAGGGAATATACTACTTGTTGTGGTGATTTCCTGTATAGTAGCTTAAACCTACTACACTAACAGTTGCATATCTGACTATATGAGAATGAATGAACCCCTAAGTGAGCCATTAAAACATAACTTAAGTGTGCTCTGTTTTGATTTGTTAATTCATTTGAAAAGTCAGAAACCCAACAACCTCGAAAGTCCCTGATTAAAACACACAATAAGCGTGAAAAGCAGTGTTATAGAATACTACACAGGAGCTGGAATGTTGAGTCGATATTGTTGATATGCGTAAAATTAAAACTGTTCTGGTAAATGATGAATTGTTGGTTAACAACAAACACTCAAAATCAAATGTGGGGATCACTTCTTTCATAGGTTCTCTAGCACATTTCTTGACAAAGCATGAGCATAATTATTTGAAGATCATCAATTAATCAAATAAATAATTGACTAATAAATCAGTATGGTTTAGGTTAACAAAAAAATGGTGTAGTCCTCAAAGCATGGGGTGGGGGGGGGGTGTAAAGTCACCTTCAAAAAGTGTATCAGAACATTTCTAAATTTGAACTTTTTTAGAATTTCATAACTTCTGAGCATCTAAAAATCCATTACCAGATGAGAAGCTCCAGAGCAGTGTTGAGGTGTAGCTGTTTTGTTTTGATGTGGTGTCCCTCTCTCTCTCTCTAACTCCCTCTGCCTCACTTGTCACATGTTGTCAAGAGAACTATTTCCTCAGGGGAATGTGGTTTAAAAGTAATAGACAAATAGCTCAAAAACATTGTTCAAATAAAAAGGAAAGTCAATTGAAATTCTGATGGGTTTTATTTCACCAAATAAGTCTAGTAGGGAGAGCTCTCTTGGCGCACCAAACTTCTCCTAATGGATGCGCCTGTTGCATTATCCTCTCGGTAATCATTGAACGTTACGCTACAGTGAGATCTGGTCAGCAGAGCAACAGGAAAAAAGCCATTCTACAACTTCTGCTGCTGCTGTAGTTGGAGGCTACACCAGACGTCTGCAGTTTGACTTGGGAGGACAAGAACACATTTTAACTTTATTTGGAGAAGAGCCCTCCGCTCCCACCGGTCCACCGTCCACGCGTCGCTTGCAGACAGACAGACAGACAGACAGACAAACTCGATGCAACTTTTTTCACCGAATAATTTCTTAAAACCTTTCAAAAAACATCACCAAAAACACTCAACAAAAACAACTCAGTTTTGCGTATTCTTACCTTAGTCATATTGCGTAATTTGCTGGGGGAGATTTTGGCTCTTTACTACTGCTGCATCGGGAGCTCCTGACTCGCGTCCAAGTCCGTCCCACTCTGCTGCTCTGCTCTCTGCGGCCACGAATGTAAAACCTCCAACATTTATGCTCTTAAAGCATGGCTTAAAAGTTAATTATTCCTCCACGAACTTGGACTTTTTACTTCAGGGACTGCGGCGGGCCACCAAAGGACTACTGTTATAGTGAGAAAGACTACCTTACCAAAAATATAGGCTATCACACATCGTCTTTCTTTTGAACTAAAAGGCGTGGGTTTGTAGGCAATTTAACTGGGAACTTCATTGGAGCAGGCGGTCCGTTAGTTGGTTGTAGTGAAGTGGGGAGCCTGCTCTCTGTTTGTACAATGGTTTCGTTGTTGCACAGCTCACAGACGCAGACCTGACTGTGGGATGGAGGGTCAACATGTTCTGGACGTGTTGTTGGCCAAGCTGCCTCGTTTATATTCGGATGGATGACGCCTCAGGCGCATCATTAATGTCCACGAACAACAGTCGGTGTGTGTGTGTGTGTGTGTGTGTGTGTGTGTGTGTGTGTGTGTGTGTGTGTGTGTGTGTGTGTGTGTGTGTGTGTGTGTGTGTGTGTGTGTGGCGTGCACAGACATTTTGGGGGGCAGGTGCTCATTGCAAAAAAAAACGCACAATATATTCTATCGATGAATGACCAAATCATTTTAAGGGTACTTGTACAAAATCCCCCCCTGGCCTAATGACTTTTAATACCCGGCCACACAGTGTTTCTCAAAGGAATTTGGAAGACTGTGTTTGGGACCCTGGACCTTCTAGGGGGCGGGTCAGGGGGAATGCTCCCCCGGAAGAAAAATTTGAACCTTTTAAAGTAAAATTCATCAATCGGGTGCACTTTGAGAAGAAAGCTAAGGCTAAATCACCTTTGTCAATGTGGGCTATTTAGTACTATTTTCTGGAATAATTTGGAGACACAGTATTACCAAAAAGCAGAAAGAAAAAATTTACATGTTTGAAAAAAAAAACAGTCAGTTTCGGATTTTTTTAAATAATCCCTTATCCCGAATTATCTCTTTGAAGTCTTCGTTAGGCCCCAGGGGCCGTATTCACAAAACATTTTATCTTAGCACTAAGAGTACTCCTAAGGAGCACTAAAAGTTCTTAGTAAGGAGTTATTTCTTAAAACCTATTCACAATGCTGATAAGAGCAACTTTTACTAAGGAATGGGAGGGACTCCTAAACTAAGACTAGAGGGCGGTGTTGACCCTGTTGCTATGGATGATGTCATGTTCATACCTTCTATGCCCACAGTGATTGGCTGAGAGGGAATGAGAGCTAAGAGTGAATTTATGATAGAAACACTGTGGGAGAGCAACGGAGGAGATGCTGAGAAGTGCCACATATCATAGGCCTCTAGTAGGAAATTAAACCCAAACGTGACACCAACAGTAACTTTCAGTGCATTGTAAACCCAAAGTAACTGCAGGAAAAGGAACTTAATACATTTTTTTTAATATAAATTCAATAAATATAAATGTGTCTATACTTTCTAAATATAGCTTTACTAAGATCATTAACCCCTTACAGCTATTAAGGTTCCTTTTATAAAGCTCACTAGCATTAAATCTCTCCAAAACACCATCAAATGGTTGTCTGTGAATTACTCTTAGTGACTTAGGAGTCCTCTCGAGGACTCCTAGCTTTTCATAGATTTAGGAGCTAGTTTTAGCGCTAAAATGCTTTGTGAATTACACTTATCTTAAAAAGTTAGGAGTCCTAAAATTAGGAGTGAAACGCCCCTTATTTTTGAGAGTTACTCCTAAATCAGCACGTTAGGACCTACTCTTAGCCTTAAAATGTTTTGTGAATACGGCTGATCTCCGATCTCCCCAGGGGCCGGTTGCACCAACTGGTCTTAACTAAGCCTGGTTGTAACTGCTAAGTAGGGCGTAGTTAAGACCAGGCTTAAGAATGGGCGTAGTTAAGACCAGGTTTAAGAATGGGCGTAGTTAAGACCAGGCTTAAAGGCCTACTTCACCGGTTTGAATATGAAGGTGTATTGAATTCTGAGATCCTATGTAGTATAAATGTGCAAAAAAAAAAAAAAAAAACGGTTCATCCTAGCCTGAGAAAAGGCTAGGCTGATGTCACAGTAAAAGACATCACAGTAATATTTACAAAGTAAGGTTTTTTTTAACCCTATATTTCTCTTTCTGTGATGTCACGAGAAAGAGAAATATAGGGTTAAAAAAAACACTCTTTCTGCCTTTTCTCAGGCTAGGATGAACCGATTTCAATTTTTTTCGCACATTTATACTACATAGAATTCAATACACCTTCATATTCAAACCGGTGAAGTAGGCCTTTAAGAATGGACAGTTAACATGACTCTGGTCTTGACTCTGACCCTTCATCTTCATCTTCCTCCTTGCTGCTGGTGGATGCTTTCATCCAGGAGAGCAGAGAGCTGCTCCCCTGGGCTGCCTGCTGTAGCTCCCTTTCTTTTGCCTTTTTAACCTCTCCTTTCAAGGCATTATACTGCAATTTGTAAATAAAAAGAGACCAACCATATAAAATAAGACTGCTTGGTTACATTACAACCAGGCACAAGGCTACTTTATCTGCAGGCAATTGGGAATTGCCTGTTTGTCATTTAGCAAATAAATTACTGCATGTGTTAATTATATAGCCTAAAGTAAACCTAAACAACACTAAATATTCAGCATACTGATAGATTCACATGCTGTACCAGTGACAAACTCCGCCGACATTAGTTGTGTTCATCACGTCATATCTTTTTTTTTTTGGGGCTAGCTTGTTAAGCAGGACAGTCGGCTAATGTATGCTCAGCTGTGTGGCGCTGCATGATAGAGGCTACTTTAAAACAGAGACAAATAAATGCAAGTTATAACTGAGGCTTAGGGGGCAAACAATACACTCTTGACTCCATTCAATGTATGTGTTACGTCGTTGGTGGGGTAACACATACGTCCTGGCTAGAAAGTCCTGGCTAGAAAATAATTATAAGGATTTACATTTTATTTAATTTGTTTACTTTTTGCATAGTAAAAACCAGTGGAAGAAACAACAGAAATAATGTGATGTTGTCCTGCTTGGGATTTTGGCTTGACAGAAAATTCAACAAATTACATACTTTGTTTTAAGGTCTAGTATCTCATGATTTGATGGGCATAATCATTCATTGATAATCTTCAAATCAATTGAGTAATTGATCATGGAATTAGTCAGTTTCAGTCAGTGCTGTAGGAAGGATGGTCCTGCATTGAAAGTCTTAACAATAAAAACACTTAAAAAGCAGAGTGCCAGATTCACTTTGACAATATGACACACCTTTTTGCACTCTTAGAATATTTCCCTCCTCTGCCTTTCCAGTCAAACATGTAAAGCTACATGTCAGAAAAGAGTTTGACTCTGAAATGATCATCATCATGCATCATTTCTGAGCACTGGTGCCTCACCACATGCAGCTGTTTTGTACTGTTCTGAACTCTAAGGAACTCTCTGTATACCTCTGTGATAAAACTATGGTGAGACATAAATCAGAGTCATGGGTATCAAACCATGTCTAAAACTTGAAACACAGTGGCCTCAAAGACAGCCTGCTGCACGTGAGCTTTTTCCAAACA
Source organism: Ammodytes marinus (assembly GCF_949987685.1). Taxonomy (NCBI): domain Eukaryota; kingdom Metazoa; phylum Chordata; class Actinopteri; order Uranoscopiformes; family Ammodytidae; genus Ammodytes; species Ammodytes marinus. Next base: position 25,407,938 of record NC_137216.1, read on the forward strand.
TTTGAAGGACTTTGAAAGTAGGAGGTAGAAGATTTTTAAGTCGAACATTTGTTTGTGTTTGGGTGTTGTGTATGTATTGTATGTGTTAACTTATTCTTTTTTTTTGTCCATAATGTAAAAAAAACATAAAACCACTAAAATAAAAGTTAAAAAAAAAAAAAGAGTGAAAATGCATAAAGTAGCACCGTAGTGTTCCTTATTATTTGGCATGAATATGAATCATCTTGCTGATGCATTCAAAAATGAGAAGCATTCTAAATGATTTGGCTGTTTATTGTGGAATTTATTTAAACTTATTTAGATTTTTGGTAATTAACACTTCCTCATATTTGAAATGTTTTTGTCAAATCTTAATCGATTAATTGTAGTTGAGTGAGAGGAACAAAAGCATTTTGAGAGATGCATACAGTAGTCCAAAAGTAAAGTAAGTAAATAACCAACCAAATTCCCAGACATAATTTGAGTGTCATGTGTCCCTAATGGTTCCCAAAGACCATCTTTGAACTTAAGGGGTCATGATTTCCCCTCCATACCGTCTGGCCAGCTGCTATCTTGTGACTGAAGTATCTATACATCATGTGATAGCATCACAAATTGCATTTGTCGAGGACGACTTTGCAGATGTGGTCGGAAGCCCCACGGGCAAGCGACCTTAGGTTGACCTCAAGGGCTGATGTATAAGGTCCAGAGTGTAATGTGTTGTGCTGACAGTAAAAGCACATTAGTAATGAGTTCATGACAGATTCCTAATCTTCTTTCAGTTTTATCTCAATACAAAAAAATAACATTAAAGACACCTACCTTAAAGGTGGAGTCAACGTTTCTGAAGACAGTTGTTGTCAACATTTTCAAAATCAGTGAATATCTCCTCACAAACTGCCACCTGTCCGAAAAGTGTGTTGCTGAAAAATAATCTAATTAATACACAGCATAGGCTCTGTAAACAGGCAGCCTATGTAAACAAGGGAAATGTAAACAAAGAGGGTCCACCTAGCAACATGTCCGTTCGCAGAGCCTAGGCTGTGTATTCTGTATTATCTTTTCAACACATACACACAGTATGGACAAGTGGCGGATCGTGAGGAGATATTCACTGATTTTGACAATAAAAACGTTCTTCACCATTGCTGACTTAAATGAACAGAAATGTACAAGTTCATACAGCGTTTCTGATTGGAGGATACTGTTGTTTGTTGAAAAAACAAACTATTTTTTTTTCTCACTAGTGATGAGGTAGTCAGGTGAAAGCCATAAACACTTAACGGCTGTCTTTATTACGTCCATTCCAATTACAGTGGAGGAGAGGCAGAAAACGAGCACTTGATGAGCGTTTCTATGCTCGGAGACAGAATTATGGTGATGAAGCACATTTGTTATGGCTCATAAATACAAGGGGAGCGGGGCTTTTTTTTATCAGAGCGTGCAGCCTATGATGAAAAGAAAAGTCCTCTGTAATAGATTACATTAGCGTTTAACCACTTTGAGAGAAGATACTGGAAGTGGTGATAATTGTGTCAGAGTTAATGTAATGAGTCATCAGTAGCTTTATGATCTGCCTGAGAGCCCTTAAGCAAAAGACCTCCATCTGTCCAGCACAGGGCACATGGTACATACAGGGCCACTATAACATCTGTCCATACTAGATAGTGTTGTTTTATTACTATGTGCAATATTCCTAAGAAATTAATTATCTTAGCACACTGGAAAACAAGGTAGAGTCATAACAGTACACTAGACAGTAGCAATGGGTTATAGACAAGTGACAATAAAACCAAATACAATGTATGTTTAAAGGCTTGTAAGGTAGCAAAATAAAGCACACAAGGAGAATTATATATACTTTATAGCCTATGTGGTGTGTTTTTTAGAAATGGATCCTTTTCACATTGTTTGCAATTTAATGTTCAATGCATCACGGTGTTGTTTCTTTGTTCTAGGCTATATCAGAGCAACAGTTGTATTTTTGGTATCTTGTAATTTCATATGGGCCATGTAACTGTTATGTTAAATTATTAGTTCATGACAAGATTACACAGCTATTGTCACTACTGTCATCTAATGGTAAATATGTGAAATGAAATCAAAACTTTTCTGTTTTCTTATGTTATTATTTCTGAAAGGGAGATTACATGGAAATAAAGGGTCGACCTTCCACCTTCTACCATGGCATTTTCTAACCACTAGATGGAGACAAATAACAGTGTATGACAAGAAACTATTCTGCTTATTTTATAGTTACATTTTTATTAAACAAAATCAGTTTTGTGTGGTGACTTCATTTTGTTTGAGGTTTTCACTGCAAGCATTTTCTTTTTAGGGGTAACAAATGTTTTGATTTGGCTTTATTTTGTAATCAGTAAGTTGGACAGAAATAGGAAATATCTCCAATCTCACATAATGTAAACAAGACAGTAACTTTTAGAACATTACACATTTTTGGTATTTCTGCCTTTATTAGACAGAATCAGGAAAAACTTGTGTTTGAGACATTAAATCAAAAATTGTGTGTTGCAAATAACGAACTGAGAGTTAAAATTATACAACAACAACAAAAATCACAATCATAAAAACTCAAATACATTTCTGTATGTACAACACTGCTACAACACTGGCAGTAAACCTCTGCCTAAAGAATAAAAAACCTGATAACAATTTAACTCATTTTACAAGTTCAGTTTCCCCCAACACTAGGGTTCTGAACAGTTTAATGTATACAGTATTAAGACATTAGTTTAAAATGACTTGAAATGAAAGCAAAAGCACTTAAATTAAAGGAAAACATTTTGATATTTACATTTTAACAATGTTTCTTCATTACCACTAGCTCACACTGTGAGCAATGAGTTTGTGGCTGATCTTCCACAAACAGAGTCAGGGAGTCTAAATGTATTGACACTGTTAGTTTTGGTCCTTTTGTGAGATTTGTTGACAATAAGAGAACTATAGAATAACATTAGAGTAAAGCCTGTGAATCCTACACACAAACACCATTCAGTCAGCATGGTATTTTATGGCACAGTTTAGGGGCATTCCAGCCAGTCCTTGGTGATGTGAATACAAGTGGAAACAACAAGGCAGGCAACACAGTCTGAATACTAAACACGCTGCTCCACTCTCCTGTCATGGAACTGCAGGTTGATGGGTTTGGCAGGGCAGAGCAGTGTCCGGGTGATGGGCTTGACTGTGGTCCCAGCAGGGTCCGGCCTCACCTCGTAGCGCTGGATTAACTTTAAAAACAAAACACACACAAAAAGAGAAACATTTGTTCAAGTAGTAATACCACTAATTGGAGATTTTGTTTTTGGGCAGAATATATTCAACTCAATTCAAGTCAATGTATCTGTCCCCGGAGGGCAATTAAAAGGCAAGTAGAGTGGCATAAAACTAAACACATAGACATGACTCAAGTAAATGAACACAAACAATGTAAAAGAAAATAATGCTTTTCATTATTAAGTGCTAAAAATAAGTCCATGTTAAAGGTCTATTAAAAAAACATCCGAAAAGTGCTGTAGTGTTGCTTGAAAGGCAGGCAGGTGGGGGAGGGGGGCATACAATGTATTTTTATAAGTCCCTAGAGTGCAGACTCAGTCCACATTCTAGCTAATGATTTCCCACTGTTTGCCAGCTACCTGAATTATAACTGTTGTTTTTGGCTGATGACTGAGTCTCAGGTCATAGGCTACACCTGCTCTGAGGTCTTGAGCGACCAGCTTCTGTGCTCTGGTTGGACAGTTTGTGCAGGTCAACTGAATGGAGCTAAAATATAACTGATTTCCAGGGAGTGGGAGAGGGACTTGTTTAAGGCGAGTCACAGCACGCAAATACATAGTTTTTTCAAGCACTGGTCAATTTTGCGATTTTTGGCCAGTTTGCTTCCATATAGGTAAGTATAAATAAAGATTTCAAAATACAAATTTAGGTGATTATTTGACTAAATCTGTTCTGTTTGCGTCTGTATATTTTCCCACACACCCATCTTTGACAGCCAGTATTTCAAAATGAGTTATTATCAAATCTCTGAAGCAAAAATATAAATTTCTAAAGCACATAAGTCCACTAAACTTTCCATATTCATTCTAAGCACTAACACTTCAGAAGGTTAATAAATACGGATTTGTTCATAAGTAGCTAATTGTCTAATTTATGATACATTTTGTTATTTAAACATGCAGAGAATGCATTTTTAAGACCTGTACATTGAATATCTTTGATATAATTTAAAGGCTATGAGAGAAAGCAGATCCATGGGATGAGGTATATTCTTACCCTGGACAGGAGCAGATACATCTCCAGCTCAGCCACCCGTCTGCCCAGACAGGCCCGGATCCCAAAGCCAAACGGGACGGAGCCAAAGGGGTGATGCTTGGCCCAGTCCTCCCCTCCTCTGAGCCAGCGCTGGGGCAGGAAGGTGTGCGGGTCAGGGAAGACGCTCTCATCGTACGACACAGCGTAGTGACACAGGTGGAACAGCGTCTGTGAGAGAGATAAGAGATGAGAGGTCTCCTTTAATGATACATACCAGTCAATACATCTGAGGCATAGCTGTTAAGATTTGAGATTAGCAGCCTGAGTTAATTTAACAATGTAAAGGTGCTACGAGGAACTTTCAGTTTGTGTTCATTCTTGCACCCCCTTTGGACAAAAGCGGTAGTGTTTCTACTACAGCTGTAGTTTGTGCGTGAGCGTACCCATGACAAAGGCATTAGGAAAATCTTTATAAAAAGAGCATTCTTTGCACTGATGATCTCGTTTGCTGTTCAAGTTATTCATGATCATCAGAGAAAACAGCACATTTTCCACATTAATTCAATTAACATTTCAGAAGTGTCTCACCCTTTTGGGGAAGATATAATCTCCCACCACAATCTCATTCTCTACTGTGAGCCGGGCGTTTCCTGGTACCACTGGATACAGCCTGGTGAACACAGAGGGCAGAAAGGAGTCAACACTAGTGCATTACTCTGTTTTAAGTGAAAGTCAAGGACAATGAGTACATACCTTACCTGACGCCGTAAGGGGCAGTAGCTCTCTCAGAGTCTTCAAATCTAACCTAAAAAATCTGTTAAAAGCTGCTCAGCTCTGCAACCACTAATTTGGTCCTTAGACTTGTTTTTGTGTGTGTGGGCGTGGGTGGGATGAGGAAGGTGGGGGGAGTTGCACGCAGACGTGTGTAGCCATGTTGTTGTGGTGTTTTATCCATCGGCGTCGGCAGACCCTTTTCACCGGGGCACGTGCCCCGTTGTGGATCTGCGGTGCCTGGGTATGCCTGGGGCACTGATTTTTTAATTAATTAATTTATTTATACCTTTAATTTTTTTTTATTTAAGTCTGACTCATCTGGCAATCTACAGAATGCATGCTTGCATTTTTTTTTCTTAAAATAGGCCTATATGCATGGTGCCCCCCTCATTGGCCGGCCGCTGCAATGAAATGTAGGCCTACGTGACGAATGCACACACTGAGGAGAGAATCATTCTCCTTGATATCGACTTTTTGAACCTGTCCAGCACAGCGTCAGCGACCATTCACTCCGGCCGGCGTGAAGTGAAGTAAACAGTAACGGCCTCCACACACATCCTGCGTCTACCTCTGGAGCGTGTCGCGTTACCTTACTGCTGCCTCTCTCGGACTTTTCTCGGACACACATCGTCTCAGCAGCTGCTGCTGCTGCAGCAGCGCTGCTTCTAAAAGCCCTATCTTTCTACATAGAGTTTTCATAGATAATTCCCATTAAAAATGAAGTTATTTCATGTCATCTATGATGCATATGATTTATATTGAGTCTGGACAGTAATCCGTTCGCCCCATTGCCATTTTTTTAATTTTTTTTGCCATATTTTCGCTTGTTGGAAGTTTTATTTTGAAGGGGACACACCAGGAAATGGTGAAACTACAGCGAAAGCTGCCAGTATGAAGTCAATATGACTCTCAGCAGAGTAGGCTATTTCAAAAATCACTTTACTGATTTATACGGGAGAGAGAGAGAGGGGGGTGTGGTCGGGGAAGAAGAAGGCCGTAGACACAGATAGAGCAACGGAAAACTGTTGCGCTCATCATGATCTTTTTTATTTCTTCACTATATTGGATATCTATATGTGTCATTTATCCAAAAATGAAATGCCAGAACTAATTGAAAATTAGGTTTTAAATCCCTCGGATTTTGATTGCACAATTAAATCGTGAAATAAAGGGATTATTCGCGTATACGACTGAGGGATGTTTTATTTTGAAATAAACACACCGGGTAAACGTGTAACTAGAGTGAATGCTACTGGTATGACTGTCAGCAGAGTATTTCTCTATCAGTTAAAGCACAGAGACGCGAGAGAGACGCGCTGCTCTCAGAAAAAAAATAGGCGAGCCTCCTGAGGTGAAGGGGAGCGTCGCTGCAGACGTGCCTCCGACGCGCCTCAGCAGTGCGTCTGAGGTTGGATGTGTGCTCGCTCTACGTTGATTTCTGTGACAAAAAGTCAGACGCAGACGCGAGGTAGACGCGCAGTAGAGGTAGGATGTGTGTGGGGGCCGTAAGCGTTACATTTTTATCCTCTGGAAGCATAGAATGTCTAACAGCTGCAGTTGTGAAAGGACATTCAGCGTACTGAGACGCCTTCACACTTGGTTGAGGAGCACAATGGGGCAAGATAGGCTTCATCATCTTGCCATCATGTCGGTTGAGCGAGGAGAACTCTCCAAATTAAGCCAGTCACAACTGATCGACAGCTTCGCAAAAATGAAGCAGAGGCGCTACCGTTTACTGTTAAAAAAATGAACAGCTCCCCTATCTTTCTGGCCATGATATACACACCTCATAGGATCATCACCATCACACCATCATAGGATGGTCTGAAATAGAAATGATAAACACAGACATGTAGGCCTATGTATGTAGAGGTGTTTTTTTGTTTTTCCTTTTACAGTTGCACATTTCAAGTTTTCAGTTTTCAAGTTCATGTTTGCTGACAGATATTTAATGAAGATACGCTTTATGATAATAAATAAGTGCTATAAAATATTTGCTCGCGTGCTTGCATTAATTATCTGTGCCCATGCTTTTTTTAAATAAATAATTGCCCAAAATTTTTTTAGCTCGCGCGCTTCGCGCGCTCGCATTTTTTTTTGGTGCCCTATTGTGCCCCTGTATGGTATTGGGTGAGCTGACGCCCCTGGTTTTATCCCTGTATACTAATAATCTGTCTTGTTACTGTGTTGTATTTATGTGACCTGCCAAGGGACTACAGATGCAAATTAGCTTAAAGCTATAATCTGGTATAGTGCATCAAATGGCAACATTTATGTTCTAACTGTACATTGTCCCTTTTAAATAAAGATTTTAATAATAATAATAATACCGAATCAAGCATACAAATTTATGAATAGTTGTACGGTAAAAACAAACACAACGTTCTGAATTCAACAAACACCATATAACATGTTAATGAGTGAGCTTTGGGGAGGATAGATATGATCAAACTAACCGTAGTGTCTCTCTGATGATGGCCTTGAGTAAAGGCATTTGAGCGATGTCATCACTGATGGGCACCTTGTCTCCGGGGCAGACACTGATCACTTCCTGGTATAACTGTTCCTGCATCTCTGGCTCCTTCGCCAAGTGATACATACACCACGAGATAGTGTTGGAGGTCTGACAAAGAGAGGATCACACACTGCTATCACACTAGAAGGTGAAATATAGCAAGTTACATATCAAAACAGTTACAATGAGGATTTGTGCATACATTTTTTGACCAAAAGAATATTGCGGAAGTATAAATAAAAGGTCCAAAATGTACGTTTAGGCGATCATGTGAAAAAACCTTGTCCGTTTGCGTCTGTATATTTCTCCTATACAACCATCTCCACTAAAATCATAGTAAGGTATTAATTCATTTGCTTATTTATTCAAACATTTTTGATAAAAATAATTGTTTAATGTCAGTAATCAACTGACAACGTTTCATGATGATATCTATGTTAAACACATGTCCCTTTTCAGCAGCAGTTTCTCCTCTCAGGTAAATAAAATGACTAAATGTAGGAAAAGTTAACTTCTTTACAGAAAAAAAATCCCTCCCATCCACGGAGCACACACACACCAGCTCTACTCACAGTGTCCACTCCTGCCAGCAGTAGTTCTGTGATGCTGCCCAGGATCTCAGTGACTGTGATCTGGTCACTGAGCAGCAGGTGTGTGAGGTAAGCTCCCTCCACCTCCTGCTCCTGGTGCACCCTGGCCTGGATCTCCTCCATCTTCTTCTGCACCAACTCGTCAGCTACCAGACACAAGAGAAAACATTCACCCATATGCATTTACTCATAACCAACACAAGGAGGAGACAGGCTCCATACTTTTTGCCCACAAGAGGGCAAAAGAAACCAATTGTGAGACCCTGATGTGGAATAACTAGCAGGAATTGTGAGGTGGACTTTGAACATTGACTCCTGCGTTCCAGTCCCTATACTTGCAATTTAGTATGGTAGAAAAAAGATTTAGGATGTCCCAATTCTTGTGGTCAGATTTAATATGCTTAAAAATACCCGGATGTAGTGCTACATCTGGCCGAGATTTTTAGTGTTGAAATCAGGGTGCAATTTTGGCGATTCTGACCCATAATCCTGTGCGCACTGAAAGTGACGTCATATCGACGGAGCCTCTGTATGAAAACAGCCGGGGATGCGACGGATATAAAAGAAAGAGGCAAGATCAAGGCGCAATGTTATGATGAAACAATATAAGTAAAGGTACTGTATGTCCTAATTGTATGCCTACTGCATGCTAACTGGATTCTTTTTATGGTCAGATGTAGTATGTAGAACAGAAAAAAGAAGGAGTATGCAATTTGGAACACAGCCTAGTCTGGGGTCCTTGAAACGATGTTGATCATCTGAACTTGACAAATGGCCAATAAGCCTGGGCTTGAGAAACGTTTTGTGACAGCAATCAGTAATGATGGAGTGTCTGTGATCGGTCTGTCTATTCTAGAACAGCATAACGCTACAATGGCTGGAGGCAAAGTGAATTGAGCAGCTGTTCATGTGCCTCAAGGGCCAAGATAACAGCATGTTTTTGGGGGACAAGGGCTAAGTTTCCACAGAGCTCATCTGGTGACATTTACTGGAGAAAAAACTTATTATATGACAAGGAAATAATAAGACTGTGAGTTGGATTTATATTCAGAAACAGAACAGCAGCCTATATGGCACCTGTTATTTTCCACTGGAAAGGCTTGTTAGAAGGCACTTCATCACCTTTTCCTGCACACAATGGAGGGCACTTTGTTTTGTTCAAATACGTATGTATGTATGTAGGCAGCCCCAGAGCCTGTTATCCCTACCATCTACCATCCCTTTGCCAAAAATAAGGCTACTACTGACTGAGGGTCAAGAGGAGCCTTCGTCTATATAAAGCCGGTAACTGAAATAAGACAGCAGAGACACTGCAGGATATCTTCTCCAACATTCTCCAAGCCGAGCTACCCAGTCTGAGCTATATGCCTGCACTTCTTTCTAGTGTGAAAGCTACAATATGTGAATTAACAGACCCCAATAGTGACACTAGTGAGTGGAGTCAGTCGACAGTAAAAGCCAATCACCTACCATAATTATTAAATTCTACTGAGACTAATTTGTGATTCCTAAATTTTTACGTCACATGTGATCCTTTTACTGGTTAAAAAGGCTGCATGCACAAGGGTGGGTTATTTTAAATCATTATTTGTGTAAGGTGTGTTGCTGGTACAGAACAACCTTTCCTGTTTTCATTGCATTTGGAATGAATTGTATTTGTGTTAGGTTGTACTTGTGGTTAAGATGCACCATGTCTTGTTAGTATGAATCATTCAACAATGTGGTAAAGTGAGACCTGGTTAACAGAGTAACAAAACAAACATTTGACACTTAAACATACAAAATGTCTGTAGTATGACTTGCAAAACATCACACACACACACACACGTGCACGCGCACACGCACACACACGCGCACACACACACACACACACACACACACACACACACAGTTTGACAGGTTGAAAATAAAAGTTGCTCACAAATTTTGAAGAGACAATCCCAGGCTGCCACAAACTGCTTCCAGTAGGGCAGGTAGGGCCAGACGGATTTGGGGAAGAGGACGATGATCGGGGAGAGACGGAACATTTCCCCCACCGAGAAGATGAACTTCTGGGTCTCCTCTGGTATCACCTGGTTCATGCAGCCCATACGACTCTCAAACAACACTGAACAGATCCCTGAAATGTAAAAAATAAAAATAATAAAATTATATTCATAGATCAGAGAATGCCTCGCTTTTGTAATCCATCCAAGGAGAAGTTGCTTTTAGGCAAGGCAAGGCAAGGCAAGTTTATTTATATAGCACAATTCAGACACAAGGCCATTCAAAGTGCTTTACAGGGGCAAGATTAGAATACATAAAACACATTATAAAACATTTAAAAGCGATTAAAAGAAGCAAAAAAAAAAAAAAAAAAAAAAAAAAAAAACATGAAAACTGGATTTAATAAAAGAAGCAAATAAAATGAAAATACAGTAATATAACATGCAGTGGTCTTATGATCTGAACACACACACACACACACACACACACACACACACACACACACACACACACACACACGCACACATAATTGAGTGTGTAGAAACCTGAAAAATACACCCATAAGTGATTGTTGAACCACAGGCTGTTTTATCAGTCTTCTGGCTTCAGGCTTTCCCTCAGACTTTGGAGCCATTGGGGGATTTGCTACCATTCATACTCGAGGGTTAGGGTTGATAAGGTTATTGAGTTCTCACTTCATTGTATTGTAAGCTGTATGCATTAGGATTTCTTAAAGGCCAAGCCGGGATCAATTGTGTGTGGACAATTGTGTGTCCAAAGGAATGGCTCAACATTTTGGCTAATATACCCCACTGCAAAACAATACAAAAAGCATGTTTCCAAAAAAAATTCTAACTATTTCGTCAACTAAAGAGAAGTAGGGCAAAAATCTTCTGTGACCACACCTTTTATATTAGTCCAATCAGGATGGTGCTGTAAAAATAGATAAGAAATATTCAAATGTTAAGTAAACTTCCACCTGAAATGTAAATGCTAAAGGATCCCTGTTAAAAGGTCATGTGATATATCTAAAACCGATCATAGGATATATAGTAGCGCACAGTTTACCTCACAGTATCTTATCAGCGTTCAAGGCCAAAAGTTGACAACTGTGTCAAAGTCAACACCCTGGATCACGACACACGCACTACACACGACAGGTTGCTTTACAAACAGCAGCCTAGTTCTACTGCTGCACCCACATTCAGAGAAAAATGTTGTTGCTGTTTTTGTTGCAATCATTACAAAACCTCCCCAGAAGTCTGGTTGTGGCAAATTTGTGACAGACTTTCGGCCGGCTTCAGCAGCTAGATAAAGTGTAACACAGACAACTGCCGCGGTGACTCTGCAGTATAGTCAAAGAGTCAAGGACGAGGCTGATAGCATTTCCCTCTATCACCCACCATGGTTGTATTACACAGATTATAGTTAGTATGCTTCTTTACATGAGGAAGCAAAGTGGTGTGCAATATTTTGTTTTTGAAAATGATTTTACAAAATAAAGGGTTGCTGTTTTGTTTGTTTTATCTTGTATTTCCTGTGTTTTTGGACTTGATTTTTAAAATTTTTGATTTCTATTAATTTTTATTTTTTCTCTCACTTTTCTAATGTCTAGTCTTAACTTGATGTATTTTTATCTTGATGCATTTGATTCCCATGTAAAGCACTTTGAATGTCCTTGTGTCTGAATTGTGCTATAGAAATAGACTTGCCTTGCCTTCACTTAATACTAAGTATCTATAAAACATTTTTTTTTTAAACAGGCGACTATTTGTATCTTAAATGCTGACCTTCAAAAGCGAACTTGTAGAGTTCTCCGGTGAGGTCGTTGACCATCACTCCGTCTCCGCTGCTCTCCCTGAGCCAGTCCACTCTGTGTATGAAGTCTGTCACCACCTGGTTGATGGTGTTGGCGTAGGAAGACACGTGTTTGGGCTTCAACATGCGAGGATTCAGGATGCTGCGGATGCGCTGCCACTTGGCCCCCATTCTACAAAAAGGAGGATTCATAAGAGGAAAAAAATTCAAATGATCAGACTGAGATAAAGGTGTTTAAAACCAATACCACAAGTCAAACAAGGACATTCTCTAATTTTTCTGCTTAAAGTTAGAGAGCTTGAAAGTGTATCTTGTGTGGGACTGCTTTACTTATTTTTCTGATGGTACCAAAAAGGTACTGGTTGTGTATCCATACCATGTCTTTGGGCCAGAGTTCCATTGTGTCCAAAAACAATTGAATGTCTCTTGTTTTGAGTGATGTTTGTGTAAAAACTACAGTGCCCAGCTATCAAACTACATATTATTTATCTACATAGATTGAAGTATTAACATGAAACGTTTGGGGGAATAAGGGCCATAGACAGCTTAGGGAAGTCATTGTTGGTTTTGGTAATTGGTACATAAGAGAAAAATAGACGTAAGAAATAGAGAAGAGAACATTCAGTCCCTCTCTGTCTCTGTTTACTCTAAACTATGTTTTCATTTGTGAGTTAAACGGATTGGAACACCTGCATTGTGCAAGCTGTCAGGATGAGTGAGGATCTCAGCAGACACTAGTACTCTGTCTCTCTCTCTCTCTGTCTCTCTCTCTCTCTCTCTCTCTCTCTCTCTCTCTCTCTCTGTGATGTCACTGAGTTCATTGACGACAGACAGTGTAGCCACAACAAGAACGACAAGAAAAACCAAATACCAGAGAGGAACTGGAGCCGTCATTAGTCAGACCAAGCAAATTAATTAATGGAGTGTGACGTGAGTGAGTGAGTGAGTGTGGATGACTAAATCACTGTCCCTCCCACTCCACGCATTGTTTACTAACCATGTCGCCTTCAAGTACACATGCACGGCACACAGCCACTTAATACAGTACATTCTCTAGAACCAGTGTGTTATGGTGATGACGATTGCTTTGAAGGCCTGAAAGCTTTTACAAACCTGCAGTAGTCCATGTTTGACAAATAGCATGGCTACCTTCCAACGTTACAGCTGTTGCATTGTGATACATATTGTTTTGCACGGAACGAAGAATGTGTTTCTTACATAAGCATCCTGTTAAGAATGAGATCTGTTCACAGGCAGTATGGACAGGACCATTACGGCGACAAATACCTCTTTCAATTAAAAAACAGCTTTAAGATGCATCCTCATCATTTAGGACACTGTGGTCGTAAATGCACATAGGCTGCATCATATTCATTTCAAATGTATTTTAAACTTATACTATACATGTGTTTAGAACATGTAGCCCGGTATCACATGTCCCAAATTTGCCTCAAGGGATGTTTTGTGCTGTGCAATTACAACCTTCACAGCCTACAACAACCTCTATAGACACTTTATATGGCAAGGCTGTGGTAATTGAATTAAACACAAATGCATTCAGGACTATGCACCATACCGTGGGGGGTGAAACATACATTTAAGGCCTGTCCTCAAGACAGCTTTTACTGATGCATGGGAATGTGGACACTGCATGGAGAATCCGTCCAAGCTATGACCTGACATGTTTAAGTCAGTAGCACATCTTTAAGAGCAGATATGGTATGTGAGTGGATTCCTCCTTTAGCCTGAGGGGTGTACTCTGTCCCACTTCTATACTACATGCTGTCTGCACTATATGTTTACTACTGCTGCAACCCTAAAGGTGTACTGTGCAGTTTCAGAGGAGGGGGATTTGTTTACATTTGCAGAGCCTGCAGTTAGTTTACAAAACATATGTTCTCTACATGTAATTCTTAGTATTGAATAATTGTATCATAAATAAAAAAATAAATAAAAACAATATGATTTGGAGGAACCTGGAACCAAATGTAAGACTAGTATATGTTTATAAACCAAACTGTGGGCCCTGCTGCTGTGAACAACAACAACAACAGTGAAACAGTAACTTTTTCAGGAAGCTTTCTTCAAACAGTGTTCCAGGGATCACATTTTCCTGTGAGGAAAGTTTGTCTATACAGTTATGAGAATATATCTTAGAAAAGTTACACAGTGCACCTAATATGCCTCTATGAATACGACTTAGAGAGACAGCCAAATGTGGAAGCTATTTTTAGTTTCTCTGAGGTGTTCCAGGGCTGTTACATCACCATCATTCTTTTTTTTTTTAAGTACACAGGCTTTTGTGCAAGAACAAGATCCATATACAAGGCACACCAAAATCAAGTGTTACGATGCATGCATACTTGTTAGACTATTCTACCTTGGGGGTGCTTGAGGTCTAGTGGTTAGAGCCCCCCCCCCCCCCCCCCCCTAAAGGCTCAGTCCTCAGAAGCAGCAGACCACTGGTTCGAATCCGGCCCGTGGTCGTTATCTGCATGTCATCCCCCTCTCTGCCCTGTTACTCCTAACTGTCTAATAAAAAAAAGCAACAAAAATGTTTTTGCTAGACTATAATACTTTGTCACCCTTCCACTGTGAACACATTGCACATAGAGTAGATAGGGTAAAGCTATGGTATCTTGTGTGTGTGGTGAGGGGGTGGGGGGGGGGGGTATAACTCACTCTGTCAGGGGTCCGTGGGCTTGGTTCCTGAGCTCTCGGTAGCTCCTCCAGTGGGGCATGTCTGTCCGGACCGGTAGCCTGCCCTCCTGTCTCAGCACCTGCTCTATCAGCTCTGCGCTGGCCACGTTCACCAGCACCAACGGGCCGTACTTTGACTTCCACATGGGACCATAGATCTTCTTGTGCTCGATCTTAATAGAGCAAAAATAGAGCAACGTTAACAGAGTTGTTTATTATGAGGTTATAATAAGACATTGAATGTGCCAAAGAGGTGAATAGACACAAGGATGTGCCATGTGCAATGAGGAAATGATCAACAATCCAGTTTCTAAGCTGTGAAACTGATATGTAGCCTATCGAATATCAAATCCACATGATAAGCCTTAAGGGTAAGTTCAGCAGAATCCTAGGGAAAACTGTCTCACTTCTTTTATAACTGTAATAGAGGTCATCTATCGTACTTATTTTAACTTTTACAAATTGTCTGCCTTTTTTTGCCTTTTTGTTTTAATTATCTCTTAAATGCAATTTGAGTATTCTCTTAAGTCTTTATTTTTTTGAATTATTTCTGTACCCCCTGTTAAGCACTTTGAATGGCCTTGTGTCTGAATTGTGTTGTGTTATAAATAAACTTGCCTTGCTTTGCCCATGCCTTGCCTGGGAGTTTGCACGTGCCTGCTTGCATAAATCATTTATATAATGAATTAGCCTATAATAATATAATAATTGCACAAACTGCAGGAATATTTCTCTTGCATGTGTATTGTAGCTACTGTATATGCATGCCATGTCATAACAACAATGCAGACATACATAGCCTAGGTAAAAATAACCGCCCTGTTTGGTCCCAATCATAGATAGGCTAAGGGTTCACCGGTGCACTGTAGGTCAAGTGAAAAACAAACAGAGTAAATAACACTGATCCTGACCGCTCACTGATTTCAGTCCTGAGAAAAACACACACTCGCTTAAGCCTCCTATGCCTTCCATATGCTCACTCACTCACTTGCAATTGTTGCGTCTCTTTGAAATATCCCTTTATAAAGAGCCAGCGTAAACTGGTCAGGAAACTTGGTCCGCCCATCTCGTCCATGGTTTTGAGTTTGACGTTGTCACCCATATAGTTAGCGGTGGTGGTGGATGCATCGCGGTGGTTGGTATAGACCCCTCCATAATCCACCGCATTGAGTCCCGCTGTCACCTTCTGAATCCCTCCATATCGCTGATGGTTCACTCGCAGTCCGATGTTCCTCAGAGATTTACTGAACATGTTAACCGGTGGAGTGAGTGTGTGTGTGTGTGTGTGTGTGCGCGCGTGTGTGTGTGTGTGTGTGTGTGTGTGATCAGTCCGCTCAGTTCAGCGTCTGGACTCCAAACAAGTGCGCCAGCCCCGGTGCCTGTCAGTGACTGTAATGAATGGTTATGATGCGGCAGATATACCGCCTCCCTCCCTCCCTCCCTCCCTCCCAGCCTCTGACACACACACACACACACACACTGTGGACTTTGGTTTGAAAATCAGGGAACTGTTATTTTTGCAGTTTCTAAGAATAGCAACACAGTGAATCGTCAAAATATAACTAAACTAGCCTAATCAATACTTTTTGTCAATAAAAACATTTCCCGTGATAGGTCATGGTTGTCTGTGTATGTCCTGTCTTGTGATTTTACGTTATCATGTTTTGTTATGTGATATTTGAAATATGGGTCAATGAATGTTGTTGGAACACATAGGTCACACACAGTTTAAGGATGATTTCCTCTGTTTTTTCCACTACAAAGCCTATCACTAATATTACACTTTGAATTATGTATCATCAACATACTAGATTATATTTATTATGCAGTTCAAAAATATTGTGTAGGCCTACCTGCTTTGATAGCCTACTTCATTTCCATCCTTGTTTCCAAGCTGGAAAAACTCATGCACCGATCACCACCTTTTCTAAATATAGGGGACATATAATGTGAACAATTTGCCTTCACAATTCAGTCCAATCACTTAAACATTTGTAGTTTTACAAAAGTTGTCTTGCACAAAGACAAACTCCAAAACAGACCAAAACCACTCAGCTGTTCATGTTCAGGAAGCAAGCAGCGCTTCCTCTTTCCTGGTGCTCCAAGATAAGGCTTTAGGTTAGTCTGCACTGATCTCCACAATGCAGTATGGTTTGATTAGTAGGACTACATTTAATATGTTTGCTCTAACTCTGCATTTAGTACATGGGAAATGGTAAAGTATATTAAAATCAGCTATATTACAGAAGTAATGCAACTGATGTATAGACTGGATTACAACAGTAAACGTTGTACACAGCTCTGTGCAGTAAGAACAAGAAAATACAGGTTGTTGCTTCTCTTCAACGGGAACATTGTCACACAATCTTCATAATGCTTTCAGATTTGTACCAATTCCAACATTCCACTCTTGTTTTTTCCGTGTGGATATAATACTGTCAAGTCAACTCAAAGGAAACTAATCTGATTCAAAGGAATGAAGTTGATGTCCAGAATGTCCTGCTGTAATTTGACCAGACACCAGACAGGACTGGATTTTCTGTTAAAGGCAATATGTGTGGAATTTAAAAAATGTCTGACTGTAGCGCTATATGGCAGAAGCACAGGGCAATCTTCACTTGGTTCAAGAGGATTGTTAATTCTACTATAATGGCATTTAAAAAATAATACATATAAATGATTTTAAAAAAGCACACACAAATACTATTAAAATCTTTATTTTTTCTACAAAGAAATGACTCTTCAATAGTTTACAAATGATGCTCTGAGAACACTGTCTTCTTAAGGCTAAAGAACATATCATTGACTTTTCAGACAGCTTCATCTCAGTCTCTCTCTGTGTATGTATCAGTCAGCCGGGATACTAAAGAAAGGCTGGAAAAGAAACAGCAGCTTCTTGTACGCTCAGACAGCTCAGCAGTGATATGGGGGCCGATGGTTTGACCGGCCCGAGGCAAATAACCAAAAGGCACATGAAAGTTATGTAAGACTCACACTGAGGTAAAGTATCAAAGCGTATCTGGCTTGTTATGCAATACAGTTCCTACTAACTTGCATTTCTAATGGCTTGGCTATTAGAAATATATATAGAAAATAAAATATATTAAGCGATTCACCGTTGGTCGAGTATATTATTTTTTGAAATATAAATAATTCATTTGATTCAAGTATTGCAGGTTTTAAAGCTACAAAGTGTGACCATGACTGAGCCAACTCAGTACAAGTGCACCACTTTGCCAGATATCAGACGCACTTATATACTGAAATATGACATCTTGTGATTTTAGAATAGCCTCTTTTAGCTCACTGTTTTTTTTGTTTTGTTTTTTTGGCCAACAAACGTCGCTCTCATCAGCCCTGTTTCAGGTACATTATCGGCCCATTGTGATCAGCAGACACACAGTTTATAACTAGCTCTTGGACATATGTAGCAGCTCAAGAGCAAGACATTTTCTCATGGGCTGGTAAAAACTAATTCAGAAATAAAAGATTTTCTTCAGGTTGCAAAAGACGACAAATGAATGATGATGTTCATCTGTGACGTCTGGCTTTTGCTTTGACACATTTCTAAAAGGAGAGTTTACATCAATGTTATGTTTTCTGCTTGTTCTACAGCTGCCAAATAATTAAAGAAAAACTAGATTCAGATATCCAAAGCAAAAGGCTCTACAGCTAAAAGAGGAAAAAGCAGTGGAGTTAATGGTCATATCAATGAGGCTCATCCTAAAAAAGAATATTTTTCTGCTATGATAAACTAAAATGTCTCCAATTAGAAACTAATGCAGAAGCTAAACTGAAGCTATTAAGGGACATCTGACCAAAGATACAACAAAACGTTTTCACTCATATTTCTAAGACTGAATGCATAAACTCCAGTGGTGGTTTAAGACAATTAGTGTGAGGGCAGAAACATCCACCTACACTTTACATGAATGCCACTGTGGCTCCGATATGCTTGGTCAGTTTACACACTCGCATCCATCCATCCATCCATCCATATAAACACTACAGATAGTTTGTCACAATGTACAGGCCACTCACACACTGACCACATCACGTCACTCTGAACTAAAGGCATCTCTTTAACATACAGTCTTCACGCATCAAAAAGAAGCATAATGAAGAAGAAAAAAAAAATGCGCGGCAGAGAAGCAACAAATTGTATTTGCTAGCTGAATTGTGGATATGTAGAGAAGACAGTCCAACATTAAAGGATGCAAGACGCTGACACACTGTCTGTGCTCTCGGTGTTCAGTCACTTTCACTGCCCGATTCACTCAGCTGGAGGTCACTCTCTGCAACACAAGAACATGGAAACATATGTAGTGAGCTTCAAAGACTGGTTGTATTGATGTATTATTAAAAAATATATTTATTAATAATAATTTATTTTATTTGTAAAGCACTTTTGGAGCAATCTCAAAGAGCTAAATATTTGAGTCCTCTGAACTCTTTCAATATTTTTGATTCAGACCAGAGCTGACCAAACTAGTGCTGTACAAAGGAAAATTTCAGGCCTGAAAATAGTGAGTAAAACTACACAATTAGTAGTAAAATTCCTCGTAACTACTTAAAACATCTTTAGGGCGTTTGACTGTACCATACAATGTCATGCCTGAAGTCATGTGATTTATGCATTTAATGCTTGGTTGCTGGTCCTCTTCTACCAACATTATGTCCTTCTGAACTAATGCCTCACTCAAGCAACATAATCGTGACCTAAGAGCATATACTGTAGTTGGTATTCACTTCAATATTAAGCTATGAAAATACTGGCTTGTGAAACAGAAGACAAGATATGTAACTTAGAGGGCTACTGACTCAGTGTGTTAATGAGTCCTCCTCCGCTCTCCTGGTGGCGGCTGTTGTTGGTGGTGTTGATGTTGGTGTTGATGTTGGTGGTGAGGATTGGCA
The DNA here is from genome assembly GCF_949987685.1 of Ammodytes marinus. Taxonomy (NCBI): domain Eukaryota; kingdom Metazoa; phylum Chordata; class Actinopteri; order Uranoscopiformes; family Ammodytidae; genus Ammodytes; species Ammodytes marinus. The sequence continues at coordinate 25,427,483 of NC_137216.1, forward strand.
TGCTGTGATTGGTTGGAGCCGGTGCCGGGGGCGGGGCCTGGGCAGACGCCCGCTCGTCCTCTGAGTCACTGCTGCTGGAGCTGTCACTGCTGGAGGACGAGGAGCTGTTGGAGTCTGAGGAGCTGTCGCCGCTGCTCAGCTGGTCCATGACACGCGCCTCCGCCATCAGCTCTGTGCACAGCAGGCAAACACACAGGCAGAGATGAGGACACTAAATACATGTGTGAGATGTATCCACATTTATGGAAAAGAGTGCACACAAATAAAACTTAGATAGATAGATAGATAGATAGATAGATAGATAGATAGATAGATAGATAGATAGATAGATAGATAGATAGATAGATAGATAGATAGATAGATAGATAGATAGATAGATAGATAGATAGATAGATAGATAGATAGAATATACAAACCCAAGTTAGTGAAATTTTTATTTATTTATTATTATTCTTTCGGACAATTCCACACAATACACAATTTTCTCTTGCAAATATTCATACATTATACTTTGTATTGTCCGAAGGGAGACGGAAGAAGCCAAAGGCTTATCAGGTCCCGCCCCCCGAAATAAGTCAATAAAAAGTGAGCACTATTATAAACAGTTAAAATTGCATATTAAAAAGATCCGGTTGTAAAAATTTAAACATTGCGCGTGCAATCATACCTCTCTCTATGTCGTCCATGGGGGATGCCGGGGTCGGGGAAGCCTTCTCTTTGGGAGGAGGGCTCTTAGAGCTGCTCGGCGTCTTGTTACTACTGCCGCCGCCGATGCTGCTGCTGCTTGTGGTGCTGGTGGGAGTCTTCATCTGTTGGCTCAGGCCTCTGCTCTGTTGCTCCATACGAGATTGGACCTTACTGCTGCCCTCGGCCCTGGGAATGCCCATGTACAACACAAAAGATATGAGGAACATTTCTATTTACATGTTGCACAAGTTATTATTTTGGTGAATTAAAAATGTGAACCCAGTTTCTCTCATCTCCCATCAGTATTTGAGGGTACGCAAAAGGTTACATTAACTAATCCAGCTCCAGTAGCCCATTTATCAGGGCATTGTATTGCTGCATCTTTTCCAATATGTTGATCTTTCCACCTCAGCAAAAAAAAAATCTCCTTTTTTTCCTTTTACTTCTTGTATTTTAACTCATTTTTTATTTGTTCAACCCACCTGGTCTTCTTCACAGCTATGTTGCTGTTGAGTTTCTCCAGTCTGTACTCTCCTGTGTCATGGTTCACAATGAGGATGCATTCTTTCATGTACGGCCTCTTCGATCCCTTGAAGACCGTTACTGGAGCACTTGAACCCTAAAAAAAGAAACAGAGGCAAACACCGGCAGCCGAGTTCATTTAAGAAATATTTCAGCCTTGAATTGTATCAAGATAAGTGAATTCAATGCCTTTTAGACTTTTTTTAAGGATCTGCTGGGACACTGTCTGTAAGCTTTGGAGCATCAACCACTGACCTCTAAATTGGGTAAAGTAATAGTGACTTGCTCTCCTTTGCCCACTTCAAGGTCCCCTTCACATGTCGTATCGATGGAGGCTGGTTTGAAGTCATCTGTGGTTGAAAAAATAATAATTTAAAAAAGGGGAAAAAGGAGGAAATATTAGTATTATTTGACACATTTAACTCCTTCGAGTATGAATAACAACACACTCAGTGAGAAATGTTTCCTCATTTTGCATGACACATTTTTACTTTCTTTGTTTTATCAAGTGTAAGTTTTTAAGTCTCTTTTTCGGCCACACGAATACAGGTGCAAACGTTGCCATTGGAATTCCTAAATCTTTGTCTCCAACCAATAATGCAACATACACAAAACATAATAACCTAAAATGTACTATTATAAAAGTATAATATAGAAAATAAAAAGCCAGGCACCTACAAGGAAGAATCTCCACTGTAGTGACCACAATGATAAAAGGGTTAAATATATATCCTATGCTCAATAGCACAATTGTTTTTATAAATATTGTTGACACCTCAGTGCTGAAATTCTCTACCGGTACCACCAGGTGGTGCTAGTGTACAGATTGACGCAATGCTAAAGGAAGCTAACATTTTGACAGCTGGGGCATCAATGCTTTGTAATAGTTGAGTGAACAAAAATGATAACGACGACGAAGCACATGGAGAACTACCTACGTGCTAGAACCATGGGCTAGAACACACCAACACCAGGAGGGTAAAAATGTAAAGGCGAGGCTGCAAAACCTGGCGACATGTCAAACAGCTGCTATCAGATTTTTTTTTTTAGCTAACAAGCTAACTAGCATGCTACTGTTAGCTACTGTAAAAGAAAGCCAGACATATCCTGGTGATTCAAAAATCCCACTTACATCGCACTGTGTGGTAGGCACTTTTAGGTCGTTTCTCGAACGTCTCTCCTAATTTTAGGACATGTTCTTGGTTGTCAAAGTTGGAATACGCTGTCCCATTCATCCTGAGAGTTTAAATGAGCTGTAAACTTTATGCTGTCCTGTTTTATCTGATAACCATGTACGGCAGAGCGTCAACCACCTCATTGGTACCGCTAAGTCCCGCCTCCTCTCTATCATGATTGGTCAAATGGACTATTCCCTTTGTCTGATTGGGTCAACGTCTGTTTGTAATGACAGTACCGACAGTACGGCTTCGGGGCAAATGTCACGTGACCTGTCTGCCACACAGCCAGTTTAAATTGATATCAACAGAGCCCTAGAATTTATATATACTGATAACAATCACTTAATTATTATTGCAGTATTAGCATACATTGCTGTTACCATATTGATGCTATATTATATATTTATTTACACACATATTTTTACATATTAAATATTATTATTTTTAGATATTGCATATATTGTTACTGTTATTTCTAGTGTATATTGTGTACATATTGCTACTATATTGTTTATACTTATATACTTTTGATTCTTATATTACTATCGTTGAATATTTTTTTATTTCATATTCTATACATTGTAATATAGCCATGGCACATATTCCTTTTAAATAATAATAAAAAAAAAATTCACTTTAACCAGTTGTTACCTTACTTTTGCAATCAATATCCCTTTACACGTAGCAACCCATCCCATTCCTGTTGCCCAATCCTGAAAAGTAGGTGTAGGTGCTTTCCAGTTCCTTTTACAGCCCTATCATTACTGCTGTCTGGTCTACACATCTGAGCAAAGACACTGTCCACTTTCTCCAATGCAAAATGTTAACCTACAACAACAGAGCTGTGATTCTTCATACAGACATTTTGGATATTGTGTCCTTCTACATTGTACGAGAATTTCCACATATTTGATTTCAAATGATACACCCAACCCCCCTGACAGTTCTATAACATAACATTTCATATTATTTTGATGCCTCATTCCTGCACGATTTCCCCAAATGGACATCACCCAAAATCATATTTACAGAATAGCGTTGTTGTGATATATCTCCAGAACTGAGATAAAGATAATTATTATCAAATTATCCTAGCGTATCCTAATACAAACCTATTGAATCAATCCCCTCAAGTTCATCAAAAGGCTTGGTTTCAACCACATACTTAAAGTTTTTTTTAAATAGGGATTCAACTTAATCATCCCGGCAATTCTTTACCATTTAACCCTGAAAAACAGAGATTTAGATTGTTGTTTTTGATGTTTGTTGTTTACACATTGTACAGCACTATTTTAAGAACGGTGCACTGCACATTCATCAATTTTATATATTTTTTTCTCAAATCATTTACATATAAACTATATGCATTCCAAATAAATCTCAGTGTTCGTAGTATCCATCCAAACCCACAGGCCATAGCATTAACAAACTACCCTATATAGGTGAAGTTAGCAGCATCACTAGGCTGAGCCGTTAACCTAATTGCTGAATTAGCCAGAGTAGCTCAACCACAGTAAGTCCGGATATCCTGGCAGTGTGAGACTAATGAGCAGTAGCAGAAACACTAACTGACTGCAGCTTCTAGCTCTGCATTCTGCACAGGGGCTGAGAGCTCCACACAAACCCTTGTGGCCAGTGAAAAATAATCTCTTTTTCCTTTTCTTTAAACTGTTAATGATTCCTAAGCCTTAAATTCCTGCCCTACATGTCTCCACCTCGCAGGGGCCATATGCTCTGCTGCCTTTAAATGTTAAGGGATCAACATCTAAGACAAGTGGAATGTCCAGATTACGGAAAGACCCTTATCACAGATTTGTCACAACATGGTCTTCCTGTCCACTTACACTACCACGAGGAGATGGTTTGTGTGTGTGTGTGTGTGTGTGTGTGTGTGTGTGTGTGTGTGTGTGTGTGTGTGTGTGTGTGCACCACGTGGGCAGTTGGGCAGGGGAGTTAGGTCTGGCAGAGAAGTTTGGGAGATAGGATATAGTATTCATCTGAATAAAGGAATGAATAACAGAGAGGAAAAAGTGGTCATTACCAGACATTCTCAGCTATGTAACCTTTGACCTGAAGCTTATGTGGCCTTGCTGTGGCTGACCCTGCGCGAGGAGGACCCCCCTCCGGAGTGTGGTGTCTTGAGAGGGGATATGCGAAAAGACAAATTTCAAGCCTTGTGTTAATTGTCAAGTAAGGCAACTTAACTTAACACATTTTAATTTAGGCTATATAATAGGAATACGAGGACAGTCCATCAGATGCAAATCAGCATACAATGTATAAATATAGGAATTGTCAAAGAAGGGGACAGAAAACATTAATAAAACATAAGTTAGTTATATCATCTTTATGTACTCGTCATGATTTTAATTGCTTTTTTTTTTAAAAGGATGCCTCGTTAAAGAAATAGGACAGGAATCCTGTTTCACTGTCTGTATCCGTTTCCCCAGTGAAAAGAAACCAGCTGGGGTCTGTTTCCATGGACGGAGGTAAACACTGGCCGTCCTCTGGTGATATCACTTACTGTGGTGGTGGTGATGGTGGCCCCTTGTACTGTGTGTGTAAGGTTCACCGTTTCCAAGCAACTATCCACAAATTCACAATACTGTGTTCGAGACAAAATAGAGGGTTCCCAGGCTGCCAACTGGTAGCAGAGAGAGATGGCGGTCCCCAATCTGCAGAGAGGAAGTAGACAAAACAGCAGCTTGCCACACTAAATGCAATTACATGTTTACTGGTTAGGTGTGCAATTTTATAAACATGCAAATCATGTTGCAGAATGATTTTGTTCAGTATTGGTAATTGTGTCATGCAAACTTTCTCCTGCCTGCTGGAACTTATGTAAACTGTATTAAGATTGAAAAAATGTGTTTTAATTAGTTCAAAGTTTTGACACTAATTATAAAAACAAACAATCACAAGTTATCTTATTAAGCTAAGGGGCCCTTCATGTCAAAAGGTCAAATGCCATTTTGACATTTGGGCAAAATGACATGTGCCTAAATGTCATTGTAATGTTTGTTTTGTAACAATAACAGTTCTACCTTCTCCACTTTATGGAGTTATTTATTCGTGTCTTGTTTGACTTTGCTTTATAAAACTATAAATTCTCCTTGTAATTAATGAAGATAAAGATATAGAGCTTTATCATATGACACATACACACAATTTTATCATCACTATAAATGTTTCTGTTTTGACTCCTTATTATACAGAGAAGCAGAGGAGCCAGTAGACACATCATCAGGCTCACAGCTTTGAGACCCACCAAACGATGGAGAGAGAACAACACCATGATCTGGTCTCTGTCTTTTGAGTGTTGAGGGGGACCTGAGGAGGGGCCGATGAGGGGACCATATGGGCTGAGTGTGACCACAGCCAGCTTTCTTCATCTCAGCCAATCAGGAGCAGTGTGAGAGCGTTTGTCCTGTGGGTAGTGCTGCCTTCACTGGCAGTCGGAAATCGAATAAACACACAATATGGACAACCCATGGACAATACATAGGGCCTACACAAAGGCGTGGTTTGGCCAAACATGTTATGGATCCCTAGCAAAAATGCTTTACGTGTCACCTCAAGACATCAGCAGTGTCCACTTTCTATACAGTATATAAATGTCTTCTTCAAGTATAGGCCTTTACAACAGTGCAGGGCTATAACTGTTCGTCAATTAGACTCATTACAAACGTTTAAGAAAATAGACACCCTTTCCATATTTCTCATATATTATGAGCACTTATTCTGAATTCATATTCATAAACTAATCAAACTATGTCACATATGTAGGCTATTTACATGAACACCTTGGCTTGTTGTCCTTGGATAGTACATAATGGTGATAAACACAGCAGAAGTCTTAAGTTCAAGTAAAAGGTGGGATACTTGCAGGTAAAAAAGGTTTATCAGTTGTATGATTTGGTTCACATTCTCTGAAAATAATATTTTATACTATGAATGCATTTCTGCTTTTATAAAATCAACTACCCAATCTCTCCTCTATTCTAACATGAACACTTTTGAATGATGGTTTTTACGAGCAGCACGTGAAGGCAGCACAGTTCCCAAGGAGAACCCCGCAAAAGGAAAGAGGTCGTGTATCCGGGATCCTCCGGTGAAATCCTTCTAAACCCGGCACGAGGAAAAGACAGGGAATAAATAAATGCGACAAATGAGAACAAGAGTGTGATTTTATGTCAGTGCCGTGACTGTCCAGTCTGTAGGCTACGGATCCCAGATCGGTTACTCGCATCAGATCCTAGAATCTGGAGGATCAACCTGCGTAAGACCGAGACGGGACTTCTCTGACGGGATGGAGGCTAATGCAACCGGACAGCAACTCTGAGTGAGTAAAATAGACAAGAATGCATGAAACAAATTATGTTTTTAAATCTAAAAGACAGGTAGTCTGATGTCTGATTGGTGCTGGCAGTGTGTTTTTGCTTTACCTGAAGGTGTTTGTGGTTCTCTCGCTGTGATTTTACACTGACCATCGCCTGCCCTGTGTAGCCTCTATACCCCAATTCACCAAAACACTGAATACTCATGATGTATAGCAGCCCAGTTTACCTCATCTTTAGCACGTTTCTTTGTTATTTTTCAGACAGTTTGGCCATGCATTCTTAGGCTATGTTATTAACACGCTGCACCTGCCATATCAAAGTATACTGTTTCTTAAGCTGGGAGTTTGGGAGGTCATATTTAAAGCTGGAAAAAAAAATAAAAAAAAATAATAGAGAAATGTGTATATAATTTCCTTATTGTCATTTATTCTGTTTCATGACAAAAAATGTAATCTGATCTTATGGTAGGCTAACCCAAAGGGAAATCTTCAGATTCCCCATTTTGTCTAATGAACAAATGTTCTTCATGTTTTTTAAGCTGAAGAATAAACCTTTAAATCTCAATATTAAAGCTTTCGTGAATGAGAAGTGCTCAGAAAAATGGAAATTTACTCACACTAAATAACTCAATGTTATTTAGTGTGAGTAAACCTTGAATCAAAGGAGGGAAACAGCTGCCAGGTTGAAGTCTCTCCACCTTTAATAATTGTCTGGAAAGCCTGAGCGTCATAGGGCTATAACTGGGGCTTTATTAGGACAGAATAATGTTAAAGAAGATTATTTTCCTCTTTATTTTATGTCCTCTCTATGTGATGCTATTTAGCTAATAAAAGAGCATGAGGCAATGTAGTTATTCCTCGTTTCACTTGTGATGTCGGTGTCCCTGGAGTCTCTCACATCTCCCCACGGATTCCTTTAGTACATTGTTTTGGGGTTTGACTGGGATACAGCAGGCAGGTGCATCCATGCCATGATGACTGGAATTTGCCTCTAGGGCTGATGGGAGTTCTGGCCGGTTTCCAAATGGCAATCAGATAATGTTAATGATTCCAGTAAAATTGTGTTATTTTCTCCTAGCAGCATGATTCTATATTCATTTTTTCCCCCCAGGAATGGAAAATACTGCCAGGCTAGTAGATATGAATAATTGATGAAAACTGACTTAGTTGGGAGTCCTTTTTCCAAGATCAGGGTCACATCACATGACTGGAAAACCGTTTCATTTTGTCATGGGTGCACTCACAGTCACATGACATGTATTAGTGCATTTTACCTTGAAACGTGTTGCTGCTTATAGCTTTCATAAATTGTTGTTGTGTGTGTGTGGTTTAAAGCAGAATTGATTGGCTCATTGAGATTCAAACCCTTGATTTATGCATTGGTATCACTAGTCAACACTAATTGCGTTTTCCATTTTCTTATCGATCTTGTGTGGAGGAATTTTGCGAATGGGTTTCCTTTGCGTATCTGTTATTTTAATTCAAAATGTTTGGCTTGTAGCTATACCACTGAGTTAATGTCCTCTTTGGTAGGGTTTCTGGGAATTTGGGGGGCTCTAACAATCTGGATTGGGTTGCATCAGCCGGTCATGAATCCATTTATGCGTTCGTGTGTGAAGTTAGTGACTACCAGCTAGTTTCAAGCTATTCAGTTTCGGAAGCTGTGTTGGAAAAGAAGGCAAATTACAAGAAAATGGTTGCAAAGAAAATGTGTAGTTTTATTGTGGTGGTTTATTGTCGATTATGAGAGGAGTGACATTGTGTTTTTCGTAAATTTGCACTGTTGGCCATCTAAAAACCTGGCTTCAGCCCTGAACATGCCTATAGGACAAAAATATGTAAAATAGACATATTTCTACAAACCTCCGAAATAATTCCACTTGCTCTCATCATGTTAACTTTCATTTTTATAACTGAACGTGACAGACAGACTGATATTTCACTCTGCAGGAGACCACACGGTGTAGAATCTCAAAGATTTTCCTCCACACTGTGTTTCTCTGCTGCTCCTTATCTGAGCGCTACACACCGACGCCATCAGTGAAGTGATGTGATAAAAGGTCAAGCAGTGGACCTGCAGGCTCCAACAGCTTCCTGCAGAGCTGTATACACACACACACACACACACACACACACACACACACACACACACACACACACACACACACACACACACACACACACACACACACACACACACACACAGCTAAATGGGAGTCAATAGCACTTGATTTAATGAGACAGGCCGACCCGTCAAGCTTAGCCTGCAGAAATGCATGGCAGGTACACCAAAGGCCCTGCAGCCCTCTAATGCTAATGTGAACTCTTTTCGTCAGGAACTGTAATGTAGTGCTTTTGTTTTGGAGCAGGATCAGCTTGGCTGGAGTAATTACCTTCCATTAACTTATTGGCTGAGTTAAGGTGTTTTTTAGTTTTTTTCTCATTCCACTGACTTTCAATTACGGAGATTGTAAGTAAAAGTCATTACTGTGATCATTAAAGGGTTAGTAGGTTATACGTATTATGAACTGTTTTCACACAGTTTACAAATCACTTTTTATGACTCGACTAGTGTAGAATTAAAGATTCCCAGGCATGAGGATGGTGCAGTGGTTAGTCTGTGATAGTCTGGGAACCTGTCCAGGGTGTGTCCTGCCTGTCAGCCAAGGTTAGGTAGGAAAAGGCTTCAGCTCCCATGGCCTTCCCCCGACTTAAACAGGTATAGATATATCGATTGATGGATACAACCCCATCCCCTATTATTTATTAATATTCTTAAATTATTTATCGCTTAAATAATTTTTTTTTTAATCTCAAGCTGCAGCTTTTTTCAACATATACAGCGACTTCAAACATTCTTAGAGTTGACAGAATAGAGTCTACAGTCTAGAGACAAGTGCATGTAATAAATCCTCTACTTTGCTGTTGCCGTCAGTCAGAAAGCTCTCAGCCTTCTCAGCCTTGATGAGAAGCAATGCTGCCTTGATTCAAGAACACAGTGATTAAACCTGCATACAAAATATGCACTTGAAAATTCCTCTCTGATGTTTAGGGCAATTGATGGCAATTCATTAAATTCAATTCAAAGTCAAATGCAGTAAAGCGAGCTAAATAATGACGATGATGGGAGTGTGTTCGAGGAACCAAATCAGCGTTTGAACCTCGTGCATTGAACCCAGTTGTCCCAAATGATTTCCTCCTTTGTTCTTGAATCCTGTGTGCAGAATAAACTATAACACCCCCCCCTTTGTGTACTGTTTGAACATCAGTCACAGCTGCATGCACACAGCCCCATGAAGGCAGCATGACCGACGGCCTGTGTGTGTGTGTGTGTGTGTGCATGTGTGTGTGTGTGTAACACCATCAACAAAGGGCATTATGGGTGAATGACAGTCAGGAGTCCCTATCCCAATTATGGACAACCCCTAATTACCAGTGGAGTAATTAAGAATCAGGCAGCTGAGGCAACAAATAAACTGCCTCTGGTGGACCATGGAGAAATGCCATTGGTGGAGCTGAAAGAGTTAATTGTGCCCTTTTATGCTAGTTGTTTATATACACCCTAAACATATGGCAGAGTATTCTTGGACGCTGTTAATATTGTTACGAGTGAGGGTGATCTAATGTCCCAATGTCAGAGCAGATTTGAGTGATGGGGTAACAGTTTGGGAGCCACTTATTATGTCCTTACTGGGAGGGAAAGTGAAGGCTGGCGTGAAAAGAGAAAACAGTTTTCTCTGAGGCGGACTGGAGAGCATGGAAGGTCACCTGATAAAATGCTAATGCCAGCGTTTAGCATCCATAGCTCTGCCAGTCTGACAAGGCTGCCTGGATGAGAGATCTCTTCAAATGAACACACACTTACACTTACACACAGACACAGACACACACGCACGCACACACACGCACACACACGCACACACACACACACACACACACACACACACACACACACACACACACACACACACACACACACACACACACACACACACACACACACACACACACACACACACACACACACACACACACACACACACACACACACACACACACACACATCCTGCTGTGAAGGACAGGAGTAGTGAATCAAAATCCCTTTACACAAACATACAGATTCCAACCATGAGTTACTCAACCTTGGGTTGATAAGCGTAGCAGGGTCGCTCGCTTTGCAGGCAGACATTTATAAGCTTCAGCAGCAGTTTGGTATTTGGTTGATATAATGCACTGTATCGCGTCAGGATCATGTCAATAAACAAAATACTCTTAGCAACTCCACAGTTTGTACATTTCATCAATTATATTATGAAATTGCGGTCAGGACTATTTGGTTACCTTTTGATTCAGTTTTTTCTTAAGTTGGGCTATGATGAGCTATGGAAGTACATTTACTTGGGTGCAATTTTTAGGCAAGTGATTCTACATGCCTCTTTGGTACGGTATACCAACAAAACAAAACAATATATATCTACAGAGTTAACAAACATAAATGCCTAAAACCACCCATAAAATGCTGAGAGACATTTTATTGTCCAAACCCCAATCATGTTAACACTTTACATGAAAAAACTTGTCCAAACCATTTTTGTATTGTACCTGCTTACAGCATTCATTCCTAATGCTTGCTTATTTCCTAAGAGGTGTAACCTTCTCTAATGGCGCCTTTCATCTCATAATAATATTACCTGGATTAGCCTGCATAATCCACTCAGGTTTATTAGCATGGTACTATTAGCATACAGTGTATAACCTCCAGTGTTTAATCATTTTAGCATGCCAGAACAACAGAACAAACAAATATGGCTGTATAGATTTGTAGGTCTATGGCCTTTATAGAATCTGTCATTGTATAACTCAGATCTTTACTATTTCCTATACTGTATGTTGCCTTTATCAGTCCAAAAATGTCAGTGAAAATGATCCTAATTTGACCTGTTTTTATCGCTTGCTGCACAAGGAAACCTGGCATTGTAGTTCTGCCTGTTAAGTGTCTGTAAGGCAGGGTTCTAGTAAGTCAGACAAAAGGGTGTAGGCGGTTACTTTGAAGCGTACCTCGGCAAGCTAGCAGCAGCAGCAGTGTCTTGTCAGTGCAGTAACAGTCATTTTCGCAAAAGCACACCCTTACCTCGCGGGGAGTGGGGATAAAAGCTCCCTCAGTGTGTGACCCCTTCACTCATCATCTGGTGTAACCATGAGTAAAGCTGCAGACAGGGGCTTCCAGCTGTGCTCACTCTCCCTCCACATCCAAACCATTTTTCACCTGCTTCACTAACAGCCATCTTTAAACCTGCTCCTTAGTCCCTATCCTTTCTTTACACTTCATGCTCTAATCTTCCAGTCTGATACCTTCAGACATGCTTCCATTGTTCACACTTCCATTCATTGCTTCTTTAATGTTTCACTTATTAAAGAATACAATAATTGTATAGGCAAAATGAGAAGACTCCCCATTAACATTTGTCTAAAACGTTGCATATTCTCTTCTAGTGCATTTTACCAGCAACTAGTGTAGACAAAAGGATTCAAAGGGTAATTTCTCTGCCTTGGTTGTACATTTCTACAACAAAGCCAGAGAGGGTTCATGCCCATGCTGCTATAGTAGTTACTACTTACTGCACATAGAGGGGCGGGGGGGACTGGAGGGAATAGCTTTGAGTGAACCACTTCAAACTAAGGGTTTGGTGATATGACAAAGGATACAGAAATACAATAGAAAAATGTCAATTTGTAGAGATGCTGCTGTAGAATGTATACAGAATACATAGTTACTATTTGCTTTAAATAATGTTGCCATGCATAAGCAGGACTTCTTAATGGTGTATGGGATAAAATGTGAGATAAAATGACCAACAATTTTTTATATGTCTTTTTTCAAGCAAAACCATGTTGCCATATTTAGGAGGACGACTGTAGAAATCTCTTAATCTCTTTTAACAACAGTACTCACTCACCAAACCCCTCTCAATGGTTCAGCCTGAAGTAATTAACCATCAGTGTTCTACAGAAAAATAAATAAAAAATAAATAGCTTTCTGACTGAGTGGATTTTTGCCCAAGAGCATTTTTTTCCTCAAGAACAAAATATGAACATATGAACACACCACACGGTTAGGCATTCTTCTCTGTCATTTTCAGTCCACACACAGTGAATGCAGTGGCATTTTAGCGGCAGAATGCATTTTCTCTCGGAGGAGATTGCTCCCTGTGTGTGTGTGTGTGTGTGTGTGTGTGTGTGTGTGTGTGTGTGTTTCTGTTTAGGTGATGTGAAGCCAGACGCAGAATGTTAATGAGACTGAAAGTGTGCTGCTCTACCTGCCAGCATTACAACAGCTTCTGCTTGTGCATCTGTGTGTGTCTAGTACATATGTTTATTTCCACAACCCTTCCTATATGGACTATTAGGGCAAGGCACATATATACCAGTAGGAAGGATTATCCTGAAAGCAGCTGAATCGGCATGCTTTTTGCTCAGTAAAAGGGTTGGGTTAGTTGTTCAGCAGTCAGTGTCCCAGAGGAAACTGTCTGGTTTGAGAGAACCCTGCGCAGACTCTATGAGTATCAGCCTTTAGCGGTTTAGACGGTCAAATATGGATTAAACTATCTATGATTAAACTACAGGTCAGCACATCCCTCCCTCCTCCCTTTCATTCTCTCCCCTTGAAATAGAATATAGAAATAGCCCATTGCTGCTGCATTGCCAGGAGATGGTCGGGTGAATGTCTTTGTTCCACATTTTTCCTCTTTTCTCCGTTTTAGTTGCAAAATATATTTTTTATGTGTTCAAATGAAGGGTTGAAAGATGGGAACGAAAGTCTCATACGCATACTCTAAAGCTATCTGAGACAAATGTGTAATTATGCAGTGATTTAATTTAAATTGATAAGTGGGATTTGGTTGTTTTCATGCATTGCCAGTGTGCACATGGTCCTGTGTTCTCCCAATATAAAAACAGTACACACTTGCTTCCTGGAAAATGGCCGGCACAGTAGGTTCAACAGTAGGTTCAAACTGCCCCTGGTTCTTTTCAGTTGAGGCACTTTCTTTTCTTTTAACTACACAAACGTTTTCCACTTTCACTTATTTCTTTCTGTCCTTGTTTAGCATTATAATCTCTTTTTTGTATAGCAGCAGCATAACTCATTGCTGTTCCTCTTTCGTACAGAGATAGCCCAAGGTCTCCTCTAATGGCCTTTCAATGCCCCGTTATTCAAAGCGCTGCTGCGACCTTGTTGGCTTTTTCCAACTCCTTCCTCGAACCCTCTTGTTACGTCACCGTCATTGCATAATGACACGGACATCATCCATCCGTGCATGGTAAATTGCCTCCAACGGTTTTACACTACAACACTCCTCGCCTGTTGCCTTCATTCTGCCCAAGTGCACTGCCTGCCATTGAGATTCAAAGAGCCTTGCCCCACTAGTCTGAATATTCTCCATGATAATGCGCCTCAGCCAGCCTCCTCTCTATTGATGTGTTAATGCTGATTTCTCTGAAGTATAGGCCCAGGGTTCCTCCTATTACTATGAAGATTGCCGCCGCGGTTGAATTTTGATGTGTTTTTTTTTTTATTTCCGACTCCCACGCATCGGATGGTCTTCATGAGCTGTGTGGCCCTCTTTGAATTATTTTTTGGGAAAAAACGTTCTCTCCATCTTTCGGAGGGCTAATCTCTCCTTGAAATGAATGTGATCCGGCCAATGTTGTGTCTTGTTCCTTTCAGTTCTGTAGACTGTACATTCAGTCCTGTGTACCATCTGCAGATACTTTATGTCGCTCAGAGGCATCCATGTGTCAATAACCCCGTGTTTACTGTACTTACCGAGGCGAATCATTTGGGAGGAGATATTAACAGGAGGGGTGGGGGGGTCCATTTCGCAGTTGAATGAAGCCCACTCATGTCTCTCCAGAGCAGTAGATTTACTTGGCCAATATCCTGTCTGGCTAATAATTATTCAGCACCACGCTGGTAGGCTACCCACCTTACATGGGCACTATGGCATCAGATGACGTAGAGCAGTTTAAAGCTGTAGTGCGTAACTTCTCTCGCCCCCATGAGTAATTACAACAGCAACACTGTCGGCGCATCTTCACTAAGTAAAGCCTTAGGTGAATGTGCATTGATTTTAAACCTTCTGCTGTATGTCAACGTATTTTCTTAGCAGTAGAATCAACAACTGAAACATTTCTTGGGCGCTTCTTGGGGTTGTTCTGAGCTAGTGCGCCAGTGTCACCAATTTGTAAACGCTGCCACATTGAGAATCACAAAGAGAGTTTTGTGGAGCTGATAGGCCTAATCAACTCTGTGTCATCTCGTTTGGGCGATGGCTTGAATGTAACCGACATTCATATACATGGAAAAGTTACGCACTGTAGCTTTAACACGTTAAAGAAAGTGCAATTTTTATTTCCTCCTGTGGGGACATATCAGCCGTGGGGAGCCACTTAAGTGTATATTAGTGGGTGGAAATGATGATGGAAGTTTTATTAGCTTAATCCGGCTGTACATCAGTCGCACTAACCAGATCTGTGGTATCATCTGGAGGATGGAGCAATCAAGGCCGGGCTGATGAGAGAGGCATGCAGGTGGTGTATTACTAGAGATCCAGCTTGGAGAGGGGACTGACTGTATGGTAGACTGTGGAGAACGAGATGAATAGATTGACAGGAAAATTGGATTTCAAGGCTTCCCATCAGGAGGGCCGGGTTCATCCAGTGTACTGTGCGGCTGCAGGCACGCTGATTATGATAGCCAGCTCCCCTCTCTCCGCACGGGGCTTTAAATCAGCCAATACAGGGCCCTGGAGGGGAGCATGTTAGTGTACACACACATATATACTGTGCGCTGGCTCACATTCTCATCCACAACAAGCCAGCGCATCTCAAAATGTAGGTCGGAGAGCTTTGTTTATGTAACATCCCGATATGTAAATGCCATTTTAATGGACCTCTGCATTCCCCTCTCTTCTTTCCTTTACGGAGCAGATGGAAAAATGAAATAATGAATGAGGTTAATGGGTTATGATGGGTTTCGTGTGGCCCCTGTTCTCCATTTGTGTCCTTTTATTTCCAAGCGGGATATCTTTTTTTCGAGTGCAGTCAGTGCCTGACCCAATAAATAAAACCATACAAACACAACAAGCATAGTTTGCTGTTGCTGAGCAGAGCAGCAAATTATCTCAACATAAAAGTCTGAATACGGCACGCCAATACGCCAAAACGAGCAATTTAAAAAGGATACCTTGCCATCTTGGAAAATGTAAAAGGCCAATTTGATTTGACTATATCTAACAATATATGAATAAAAATGTCAACTTACAAAAAATTGGTAGAGTAATTAATGACACAAATATCCATAAGTTGCAACACTATATGTTAGTATATGTAGCACACAGTATACCCAGGCATGCGAGCTGCACACACACACACCCACTCACATCCTAACACGTCATGAGTGAATGAAACAGCAGTTTTTGCTGAGGAATGTAGGCCACTTCCCCGGCTGCCTCCCATCTCCTCAGCACTTTGGGTCAAAGAATATAAAGTGTTCACACAAATGTGCTACTATAAGAACTGAGTGCATAGCAGAATAGTAGAAGAGCCCATCATCAAACAAGAGCTGACAGGCCACGCTATAGCTTCTCCGTGAGGCTGTGTGTGTAGTCACAGAGGTGCCATTAGGTAGAGCATTTACCTTTGAGCCACAGTACACACAGTACATTGAAGACTGGTAGGAAATAGGAATGGCCTTAGTGTTGCACGTGCGTGATCGTAGTCAAATGACAAGCAACGTTTTTACAGTTAGTCCTTAAAGTGAACATGAATGTCTTTATCAATTTCCATGGCAATGCGTCCAACAGTCATTGAGACATTTCACTCAAAACAAGTCAGGTATATTTTATTTATATTGCCCAATATCACTTTTCACAAATCTGCCTTAACAGTCTGTACAGAAGCTTTACACATAGGCCTATATCCTAAGACCCTCGATTTGGAGGAAGGGAAAACACTTTCAACCTCATGGTAGCGCTAGAGAAAAGCTATGGGAAACACCAAAGTCATTAGAATTCATGAATGTCTGTACACGATTAAATGACAAAGCATCCAATAGTTTTCAGTCTTGACAAAAGTGGTTGACCCACTGGCCGACATAGACACCCCCTTACTCCCAGTTGGCATTTTGCCAGACCACTATAGTGTGGCTTACAATGGAGTAGATACACAAATTGATCAAATTAATTTGAAAATAATCCCTGAAATGCACTCCAGTGTTCACACAAACACAACATATGACTTGGCAAACCAAATTAGCTTTTTAAATTTGTAATTGTCAAGAAGGCAACATTTAAATACCTGTAATTGAATAAATAAGCATTTGTACATTTTCAAACACCAGTTCAACAACAACACAACGAGTTTGCCTACTTATAACACCACAGGTGATGTACAAAATAAACAAGTGAACAGTACAGATAGACCCCAGATTCACCTCTATATGTCAGTGGCTATTGGTTTAAATAAAGTGAATTGTGTCAGGCCATTGGCTACTTTCCTCTATGTGTGTCACTGTGTTCCTTTGTGCATTGTCCCCTCATCAACCTCCACCAAGTCCACCCATCACTCTATTGATTGTCAGGCATCAAGACCCGCCATAATATGCCCCACAATGCCCCTGTGGTTTCCAAGCAATCAAGGGAAGACACGCACGCTGGCAAAGGACATACTTTACTACCTCCTGTATTAATGCTCTGCTCCCCCCTTCGATATGAAAACCAATTCAATCTCTATGGGGGTCAAAAACAATGCATTGTTCCTCCCCAGGAGAGCTGACAGTAACAGCCATTGTGCAGCAGTTAGGTCTTCTGCACTACGTGAACACCCTATTAGGCTTTCACTGTGTATGTGTAATAATATGGACAAATGACATGAATAAAGCCCCTCTTGTCATTACTTCCTGCAACATTTGTTGGTGCAGGATGCTTCGTGCTTTCTCGCTCCCGGGGTTACAGTACTTACTTACTCTACACTAAAAGCTGGCTCACCCTACTGCGGCTCCTCCCCTGAGTCATGCAAGCCGTGCTAAACTTAGCATGGGTTTCAAAAAGTAATGGTGTGGCAAGTTCTTATTGAGTTTGCTGAGGCCCACAAATGTCCCCCTCTATCTCTCTCATACTCTCTCTCTCTCTCTCTCTCTCTTGTTGTGTGTCTTCTCAACTTATTCTCTCCGTAAAAGGCTTGTCCGTGACTCACCCACGGCAGAGCGAGGGCCCTATGAATTATTGAACCGATGGCGGAGCCCTCATAAATTATCTAAACGTGTGTGTGTGTGTGTGTCGCCGGACGGTTCAGGGCAGCGCAGTGGATAGTACATTTCATCTCGACCCTCGGTGGCACTAAGACCGCTGTAGGGGTCTGATAACAGGGCCAGGCACTAACACAAACACAGACACACACACACACACGCACGCACGCACGCACACACACACACACACACACACACACACACACACACACACACACACACACACACACACACACACACACACACACACACACACACACACACACACACACACACACACACACACACACACACACACACACACACACACACACACACACACACACTGACAGTTATATACCCTGCAATAAAGGCTTCTCCTTATTAGAGTATATCTTCTACTGGAACATAGAGCTGGGATTACAACCCAGAAATGATAAAAGCGCATTGCCTGCTCAAGGAAGAGCACAAGCCGAGTCCTGACATCACTTACTGTTGACATGAATAATATGACCGGAAGGAATGCATAGCGGGAACCGATACTAAATCGCTATCGGTTCCTGACTTGTCAATACCAAGAAATATCGATCAGCTCCTTGACAAACAATACTGCTATTGTTATTCATGCAACGTAACAGCATTTTCAATTATTAACTGTCTCCTAACGACGATGAAGCTGCCAGTGTCAAGCTGCAGTTACATTTGATGTTGTT
The DNA here is from genome assembly GCF_949987685.1 of Ammodytes marinus. Lineage (NCBI taxonomy): Eukaryota > Metazoa > Chordata > Actinopteri > Uranoscopiformes > Ammodytidae > Ammodytes > Ammodytes marinus. Next base: position 25,446,206 of record NC_137216.1, read on the forward strand.
TAAATGAGTTTACCTTCTGCAGTTCAGGCTCTCTTTAGCGAAATAAAGCTAAAAGCAAGTCACACTGTCTAACAAGCTTCTGATCACTTACAAATAGAATAATGGACTTAAACTTTTCAAACATCTATAATATACTCCAGAAGGATATAGTGGTGTGTTGTGTCTGATGGATGTGTTGATAGGACACTCTTTACTAGCACATTTGCCATGTCAAATTTATAGAGCGATTATATGTTAGATTGTGTTTTTTTTGTAGGTTCTTGTGTAGTATGTCTGCTGCTGCAAAGGAGCCTTTAATGCAGCGTCAACATCATTATAACACATTAATAATTCAACGGTTGCTGTCTAAGCTTTAACTAATTCGTTAGAAGACCTCATTTTATATCCTGTTATCCACATCTTCACGCCAGTATGATCAATGCGTTGGTTAACTCTAGTTGACAGTTAAGTTAAATTCACCACTCGCCATTCATAATATCTTTCCTCCTGTCTGCCAGATTACCGTTACATGCTGTGTGTGGTCAGTGCTTTGATGATCAGAGTTTAAAGTTGAACCTGGGGCCCAAAATCTAGAAGAGAATCAAGGTGATGGCAAAGCTTTCAATGAGAAAGTATGAACATTGTTGCTGTTGATTTATCAAGTGAATGAATATCTCCTCATGATCAGCTACCTTCTCATACTGTGTGTGTGAGCTGAAACGGTTGTAAACAAAGGGGGCCCACTGTAGCTAGCAACATGCCCGTTTACAGAGCCTAGGTGGTGTATTAACACTGTTTTTTTCCAGCACGCACACAGTACAGACAGGTAGCAGATCAGGAGGAGATATTCACTGGATTTTGACGGTTTTTGTCGACAAGCATTCTTCAGAATCGCTGACTTATTTTTTTGTTACCAACAGTGCAAATACCAAAACATATTCAATATACAAGCATAAAAAACATACAGATCTTGTATCAAACAAAACAATGACTTTCTCATTGGTATGTCCAGTTGTAGATGATGTCAACTCTCTCTCTGTTCATAACCACGGCAACGCATGCTGTCGCTTTCCTCCCATGTTCCATCGCAGAATATCAAATTGCAATTAGTGTAAAAATGGAATTCAACATGCTCAGTGTGGCAGTGATTTCTTGCTGTACAGTCATCATAACACACACACACAGCTCCGTCCTCTGATTAATGCCCTCCTGCGGTTTCCACATTGATTTCTAGGTGTTTGATGGAGCTGCTAAATATTGGAGAAATGCTTTAACGGCCTTGTAGAATTTTTTTCTTCTTCACGGATTTCATGCGATAGCAGGTATCCTTGAAATGCCAAACAGCAGGTGCTCAGCAGACTGCATTTACCCCTGATAATGGCTTCACCTGACAACGGCTGATATGTCTTTCTTCTCTCGCTACGTCACTTTCTTTTGCTTTTGTATGAATCTACATTAGCATAGTAAATGAAGTATTCTGTTTTTTTTTAGTTATCTCGTGTGTATAGTTGTGGGTAACAGATGAAGGGGTGGGCTGTGGTGTCATTTTGCTAATACGACTTAGATGGAAGTGAGTGACCCATATTTTCTGTTATGGAAATAGTGCAATGGTTTGTCTCTATTTGTAGTTTTTGTTTGTGCACGATTTTATAGTTGCAAACACAGCTAAGGCCGTACGGCTAGTACCTGCCTGGTGCCTTCAGTGACTGCTATTCCCACAGGGAGTCGGAGGTGTAGGACGCCCCTGGAGTCTCTATTCAGTAAAAACCAAACAAACAAACACAAACACACACACACACACACACTGTTACGACAACACACTGCAGCAGGGGACAAACACTCCACTAGCAGAGCCTCAGTGGCTTGGTTCAGTGAGACAGTTACATAATACTCATGCATGGTGTTTGACGCATTGCATTTTTAAAATAGTTCATACTTACTACGTATCTTCCTCCGACAGAGCAGAAGATCTGATTAGGATTTTGAGTGTCCCTCCCACTGTGTAGATAAGATGTGCATATTAATAATGAGGAAATATGGGATTTTATATTCATATTAAAGCCTCCCTGGTGTTATGTGAGGATGCCGGCTGTATGGTAGCTGCGGAAATATCTACCGATCCATCCATTTTCATAATTCATGCTAAAAAATCCTATTGATTAGTGTCAATCATTTTCCTCTCCTTGTAATGAAACTCTACACTACGTGACAGGTCATGATGCATGTGGCCGCCCTTCACAGTCAATACAATTCATATATGTGATGTTGGGGAAGGTCAGTGCTGTAATAGGTTTATTTATTTTTGCGGCAGTAGCCTTTTCTCAGCATTGATATGTCATGATATTTACAACAAGTCCTACACATCAAACAACATAATGCATCATTTGTCCAATGCCCTCCTGAACAGCACACATATATATCAGTGTTTTCTGATGTCTCTATCGACAGAAAGACATCTGTCTGTCTGGGCCGTTCAAAACCATTTCAACAATAAAATCGCTAAGGTTAAGGTTTCATTTGGTTTAGGCACAAACCTGACTTGGTGAGGGGGGTTAGGGTTAGAGGGCTAGGGTTAGATCAGGGTTTGGGGTAAAATAAACACTTTGTTAAGCTAATGATAACATGACTTTTGACTTGGTTGTAAGCAAATGTTGTTTTTGGGCATTTGTTGAAATTCATATTCATCTACAGTAGTTCAGAATTGCTTGATTTGAGTGCAATCCTATCATTTTCCCTAATATAAATGTTCTCATTTGTTTAACGGTCTGCTTGGCACAAATAGTGACACAATACACAAGCTTCTACTGGTTTTCTCAGCTGGGTTGGACAGAATGCAAAACCAATCCTTGGAAATTACAATTATAGAAAAACACACTGAATTAAAGCTCCCATAGAGGTTATTATAATACTGTTTATATATGTAAATATTGTGTTATTCACTGTCAATTATGTCAACGTACAGTTATCCACTTCCAACAAGTGTCCTTCTCAGTATTTCAGTATTGACCTTTTTGAAGGTTTCGAAGTTAGGATAAAAGCTTTGTAAGAGTCAGTGGCCCAGCTTATGAGTAAATATTCAAAGATGAAAGAATTCTCCTCCCGGTGGCCTTGGAGATTAGGGCGGCTGCCATGAACCAAACAGTCCAAACAGGGACCTGTGCTGCATGTCTGTCCCTCCTCCTCATTTCCTGTCATCTGGCTAATGTCAACTCAGTAATGAAGGCATAAAATGCCCCTAAAGATACTTTGAAAATGGAAAAGAATATTGATCAGGAAAAGCTATTATCAGGAAATATTGATCAGGAAAAGCTATTATCATTTAACTAGTGATCACTAGATGTGATATCTCCTTATGCAAAGTTTGTCCTAATATGTTTATGGAGAGTCTATGCGTTCCATGATTATGACCAGACAGCTCAATTGTCTCTGTTGTTATTTGTCACATTATTATTTATTCATTTGGAAGTTCAAAGTCAGGTGTTGTCTGAGGACAATGGTGGATTACTTTTACCCAGAAGTCTGTGTGTGTGATCCAGGTCATAGGCTGAAGGAGCAGCTGTCCCTTCATTCTGCTCAGAAGAGAATGAAACGATTAAGACAAGTATAGGGGATTAATCAAGTGTCGAAACGTCGCCAGGATGATGACACAGCAGCACCTGCCTGCACTTTGTTCTGTGTGTGTGTGTGTGTGTGTGTGTGTGTGTGTGTGTGTGTGTGTGTGTGTGTGTGTGTGTGTGTGTGTGTGTGTGTGTGTGTGTGTGTGTGTGTGTGTGTGTGTGTGTGTGTGTGTGTGTGTGTGTGTGTGTGTGTGTGTGTGTGTGTGTGTGTGTGTGTGTGTGTGTGTGTGTGTGTGTGAGTGTGTTTATGTCTGTTTATGTCTGTGTTTGTCTGGAGCAGAAAGCACCTCACAACTCCAACACTAACACACAGCCGCTTCCCGGGTTCCCATACCAACCACAAGGGCTGTTCACGTTGGAGCATGCTCAGTTTGGCTCCCCTGCCTGTAACAATAGCGAGTGAGAAGGTCTGACACACACACGCACTCTGTCTCTCTCTCTCTCTCTCTCTCTCTCTCACACACACACACTCTAGCTCTAGCTCACAGTGGGAGCGACACGGAGAGGAGAGGCTGCCTGCTGAGCTGCGGAGCTCATAACACATACACACACTCACACGCAGACAGACAAAAACACACACTCCTTCAAAGACAGGGGTGAGTACACAAACCTAGAAATATATTAGTATGAGAGTGCTGGTTTTATATTTTCATGGTGGTGAGGAGTTTGTAGCATCAGTAGATTTAGCCTCTGTGATGTGAAGGAGCTGCTATGTGGAGACAGTTGTTGCCGGTACAGAGAAAGAGCAAGCATGTGCTCTTGCTTTGGGAGTGACAGAACTGCATGAATTTCATTTTATTTTGGTATAACAGAATCATTTCACTGAAATTCAGCTCTGTTCCAGCTTATGAAAACCCTTTTTTCATAGGTGGATCTTGTCATTGATTGAATGGTGGAAGCGGGGTGGACTATTTATTCCACTCAATCGGAGGTGGTGTAGTATAGTTGACAAAGCAGGGATCGCTCAATAATTCATGTAGCCTTGTATGGAAGAAAGTCCGGGGTTGACAGCAGGTGTAATGTGATGCTTTGCATGGACACAGATATCTCTTTTAGGCTCTTTTTCCTTGAGCGGCTCAGCTCAGTTTTACAACCTTCTGTTTGCCTATTCAGATCCTCATGGTTGCATATCGAGCGTTTAAAAAGCCTGTTCTTTGTATGCCCAGCTCACTCCACCTACAGCTATCACTGAATAGGTGAAAAAAGGGGAGGATAAAGAGATCTAGTCTGGTGTGGTGTAAATGCTCAGCCATGTCTGAAAATGTTATATGTTACATGATCTGCAGATATCAGGGAATGTGAAGGGCTTCTCCTCATCATGCCTGGCTGACCCTCTAAAAGACCTTGTGTGTGTGTGTGTGTGTGTGTGTGTGTGTGTGTGTGTGTGTGTGTGTGTGTGTGTGTGTGTGTGTGTGTGTGTGTGTGTGTGTGTGTGTGTGTGTGTGTGTGTGTGTGTGTGTGTGTGTGTGTGTGTGTGTGTGTGTGTGTGTGTGTGTGTGTGTGTGTGTGTGTGTGTGTGTGTGTGTGTGTGTGTGTGTGTGTGTGTGTGTGTGTGTGTGTGTGTGTGTGTGTGTGTGTGTGTGTGTGTGTGTGTGTGTGTGTGGTCCATCTGCCCCTTGTGCGAGTGTGCATGATGGGCGGATAGAAAGCATAAAATATATCTTCAATCTGATCCTGTCTGGTCTCGCCCCATTTCCCTTTTGGAGAGGCACGCTTGGGATGCACACACTCACAGAGCGTCGCTGCTCCCCGCCTCCCACAAGATTAATTGTTGTGGCTGATAAATTCCTGCTTGGTGGATGGTGTATTGCTGTGCAGCCGGCCGGCCCCCTTGTGTGTGTCTGTGCCTGGGTGTGTTTGTTGCTGGGTGTTCATAGAAGCAGCATGGAGGTCTGTGGCCTTATATGTAAACTAGAGGCTATGCTTTGAATCAATGATATTAGCCTGAATTTTAGGCAACACTTTACACTTAGAAGCAGTGTGTTGATATTTAATACATGGTTTATAAACACACTATTATAATTGTTAGTAGAAATAAGAACATTTTAAAAAGTATTATTTAAAACAATTATAATTTCTCCTAAGAAGAGTTTTTGTATCTTAAATATTGTGTATTACTACAACATCGTATGAATTAATTAATTTTTTTTACTAATTGATCAATTGTTTAGAAAGTAAATGAAGGAAAATAATGAAAAATCCAAGGTCATGTCTTCAGGGTACATATTTTCGTCCGCCTCAAAATAATTAATTTTACAATGATATTAATAAACATGAAGCCCCTTAAGGGAAAAACTCCAACACACACAACATATTATTTCCTTATATAGTATGGCTAACGTGTTGGCAAACCGTTGTCTATTGTCTAGTACACATGGAGCAGAATCATAATACACTTGGAGTCACGTTTGTGTCTGTTCACATGATAAATGTAGGTGCAATATTCACTTTCCTTTTAAGTCTGGTTTGGCCTTCACCAACAAATGTGGAGATATCTTGACTCTTAGCTGTCGAATGCTCCACTTTCTTCACCAACTAGTTGCTAAATTGGTCTCTGCTGTTTGGCGTGGGCACTGGGCAGCCAGTCTAGCCTAGCCTACAGTGGCTTCATCCCAGTGTGTTTGCTCCAAACAGCTGCCTACTGCTGCTGCTGCTGCTGGAAATGAGGCTGATGAGAGCTGACACTGTACTTAACAGTAAATAAAACCATGATGCCATAAAACCATAAACCAGTAGCTATGAGCGGCTAAAAAGCTCAGTAGAGCTCTAGAGTTGTTTATAATCTCTGTGTGGGTCACCACTCATGCGACCCTTTCCCATTAGTCATTTGCTAAAATACTGAACATTTAGGATAAATGCTTGATCTTTTTTTTAAAGCTATAGTACGTAACTTCTGTAGCCCCCATGAGTAAGTCTGAATAACAACAACAACAACACTTGCTCCTGTCTGCTCCATCTGGATTACCTGTCTGGCACATGGAGACACAGACAGACAACAACAACACATCCCCGCTAGGTGAAATTTAAAACTGAGGGCAAATCAGACAAATTAGAGAGGAGAGGAGTTGACACATGGCGGGACAGAGTAGACTGTGTAAGAGTGACAAACAGGGAGAGGGAGTGAGAGATACTCTTTCACCCTGCGGGAAATTGGAAAATAAATTGAGTTGATACAGGCGGGGTTTGCATAGCGATATTGACGCTAGAGGGGGGGGGGGGGGAGTGTGGGAGGAGAGAGGTTTCGACTCGGTGGCTTAGAAGGGATCACGCGAGGCTAATCATCTCTGTACCCACCCGTTAGGACCACCAAAAGGCTTCCCGGGGTTAGTAATTAGGCATTTCCATCTGCCATTGATACAAAGATGCAAGTCCAGCAGTGTGGCCAGCTCTTCAGTAGAACTCTGTGTCTAATTAAATGCCACTTCAGTTTGTCATGTTTGGAATAGTTCCATCAGAATGAGTCACAAGAAAACCAGATTATTCTTGATAGTTTTTGAGTCATGACTGCAGAAACATGTCAGCTGTTTTTGGAGCATCTTGAGGGAGTATATAGCCTCTGTATGTATGGTGTTGGGCGGAATATAAAGTGGCACCCAGTGCGGGTTGTCAGGTTTGATGTTCAGATCTTGGAGTGTTGTGATGGCTCAGAGCAGGCAGATAGGCAGACAGACAGGCAGGCAGGCAGGCAGGCAGGCAGGCAGGCAGGCAGGCAGGCAGGCAGACAGACAGACAGTGTTTGAGTGATGTGACAGCTCCCTGGTATGAGGGAAAGCATATTTTATTAAACATCTTTGTTTTTTCTTTGCCATCATATTGTTTCCTCCTCTTTCCACTCTTTAAGATTTTAGGTTTGAGGGTTTAACCTTCTCACTTGGAGATGTGTATATTGCATAAATGCTGCAGTGTGCATAAATGTGATGGTGTAATAGCTTCTTGACCTGAAGATCATCTTAGCTTCTGTAAATTCAGGAGTGGTAGACAAGGAGTGTTGCAATCTATAACTTTTACCATGATGCCAAAATACTCCCGTATTACACAATGTACCTTAAAAAAAAGGTGATCTACCACTGAGTATCACAAAGTTTATGCACAACCTTAACATTTCTATAATTATTTCTTCCTATAAAAGATCATGGTAACAGTTTTAAAGGTGGAGATAGCGATTCTAGAGAACAGAAAAAAATTGCTAGTATTATACACATCCTAGCCTCTGTAAACCGGTATGTAAACAAAGGGGGCCCATCGCAGCTAGCAGAAAATCACACAGATGATTGACCAAAAAGTGATTTTGACAACCAGAATCGCTGACTCCACCTTTTAAGAGTCATTACAGATAGTGCCATTGTATATACCATATAGTGTAAGTACACACTACAGACACATACACACATACATTAAAGAGCTCATTCAGCCTGGGGGTGTTGATGCTTGTTAGTCGAGTCTCTGTATACTGTGGTTGCAGCAGTAGATCAATGTCTGTCCATCCCTCCTCATTCCCAATCCCAACACCCACCCACCCACCCTCTCTATCTTCACCTCCAATCAGCACATCTATGCAGCTCCACCCTTTCATCACTCTCATCCCTTCTTCTCTTCATCCCTCCTTTCCCTCATACAGTTTAAGCCAATTTACAAGCGTGTCCTTGGCTTCTGGAGGAGAAAGAAGAGAGGGGCTATTCCTTCTATTCCTTTCCCCTCTATCACTCCCTCCTACTCTCTCACTCTCTCTTTTCCTCACTCTCTATCTCTCTCTCTCTCTCTTTCTCTCTCTCTCTCTCTCTCTCTCTCTCTCTCTCTCTTTATCTCTCTCTCTCATCAAAGAAGGTGTGAGTCATGATGCGATGACATCCAGATTGCCTTGAGCAGATACAGATCTTATGGGCGTCTGTGGGGAGCCAGCCGGCCGGCCAGTCAGTCAGTCCGTCGATAACCTGGCCATGATGCATCTGTGATGGATCCCTGTTAAAGCCGACAATGAGCTGACAAGAAAGGCTTTTTGAAAACATTAACACCCCTTCAGCAAGGTCAAGGGGCAGCCATTGATCCAGAGGAAAGAGAGATGAGAACACAGGGGCCGAAACAACTGCTTTTGTATTATGGGGATTTTTATGTTATATTAGTCATAGATTATTTTATAAGTAATGCTTTTATGTGTCATATGCCATATTTAAAGCCAGTAGTAGGGTCTTTTATTTTGAAAAGAGGCTCTTTAATTGCTAGCAGCATTTATTTCCTTTATTCTCATATACACCAATGGTTTCAACCCTTCCCTCGTGTGATGCAGGGTCTACTTGTAACCTCATTTAGGACCTAGTGTGGACAAGAGTTGTGAGCAGTTCAAGCTGTGGATGTAATGACACGTTCACATACAATCCTTCATTCATTCATACAGAGTGATATTAACCTTTAATTGTTTCAGCTGATTTTCACCATTGGATAAAAGTCAAGAGAAAAATATTTTTCTTCTTACTTAAATAAAAAAAACACCAACTGTGTATATGTTTCTGGTGAGGACAGTCTCATTTGAAAGTGCCAACATTCAAGTCAGCTGGGGTATCTTGTTTTGAAAAGAGGCTCTCTCTATTTCTCATTGCATCAATGAAACATTTTTCCTCTTGCATTTGATTTTATTCATGGCTTCATCATCCCATGTGGCCAGTGACCCAACCGGTAAATGAAATCTGTTTTTTTTTTGTATATCTTGAGATATAGGCTTTAGGTTTAGGAGAAGCAGGAGTGTTTTGATGGTATCTGCACAAAGGATTATTCTCTTTTCCTCTTAGCCTCCATCTCTCTCTCTCTCTCTCTCTCCTCCGTCCACTCTCTCCCTCTCTTATCTCTGTGTCTCCCTTCATTTCCAGTGATGTCAGTGACTCACGTAGAGCCATCTGCTTCCCCGGCAAATCCTCGGCTGCCTTATTACCCTCCCTTTGTTTATTAACGCGACTCCTGGGAGGACATTGATACCTCTATTCCCTCTATCTATCTATCTATCTTGTTCTCTGCTCATCCCTCTCTCCAATCACCTGGAACTCTGTCTGCCCCTCCTCCTCCTCCTCTGTCCGGTCAGGCTTTCACCACCTATTCATCCTCCACTCCGTTTCACCTCCTAGCCCGGATTCATATATTCACGCGTTGCTACCTTTCATTCTGCCTAATATCACTTTTTTCCTCCACGCATCAACCTTTTCTTTTTCTCCCAGGAGACAGATTGTAGGAAATGAGGTCAGACATTGTGTGTGTGTGTGTGTGTGTGTGTGTGTGTGTGTGTGTGTGCGCGCGCGCATTTGTGTGTGTCTTAACATGTGTGTGTCTGTGTGCTTGTGTGTATGTGTGTGTGTCTCTGTGAGTGTCTGAGTGTGTACGTGTGTGCTTGTTGTTGTGTGTGTGTGTGTCTGTGTGCATGCTTGTGTGTCTGAGTGTGCGTGTCTCTCTCTCTCTCTCTGTGTGTGTGCGTGTGTGTGCGTGTGTGTGTGTGTGTGTGTTTGTGTGTGTGTGTGTGTGCGCCTGTGTCTGTCTCTGTGTGAGTGTCTGAGGTGTGTATACACTTGTGTGTGTGTGTGTGTGAGCATATGGTTATGAATGTGAGCAGACTGTTGATGTTTTGTTGATGTAGGTGTTAGGGTTGTCATTACTATTCGATCCCCCGTAGAAATGACAGCAGACGCAGGAAAAAACACCCCGGGGACAGGAGCACAAACATTGGCCCTTGTGAAGTAATTAGAGCCAGATATAGCAGACATAGTTTCAACTGTTTTGGGTTGTTTTGTTTACCTCCAGCCAAAATATTTCACAGTTCGTAGTCTCATTGTTATTTTAAGTAGAACATTTATTTTTATTCTGGGTTGAATTTTGGCAACAATATGGCTCTAGGGGCCCAGCAGAGGTTAAAAGTGTATCGCACCCTTGGTAACCCCACCGCTTTCGAAGAATAACAGAAGCTAAAATGGCCTTCAAGGACAAGAAGCTAGTTAAAGATGGCATCATCCACCACTGCCTCAAGTTTTTCCACAATATCTAGTGATGGAGTAGCCTAAAGATGTATTTAGTTATTTATTCTAAAGCACTTCTACGTTTTTCAACAGGTGCTTTTCCGGTGGACACCCACTTTAAAAATGCATATGGCCATTACGTTTGTTCATTCTGTGCTACTGTATCATTCATATCATTCATACAATTTGATATCCACCTATGTCATTTAAAATAAGTACAAGTAGTAGTTTTGTCTTGTTGACATTATTATTCATTCAATTTGAGCATTTTTACAGGTTGGATGGACATGAAATTATAGTGCTGTTAGATAATCCAGGAGACCTATGTTCAGGAAAAAAAACCTGATATAGGATTCAAAGGGAAAGGTGCATGAATTAAAACTGCAAGAGAGATGTCAAAAGTGTTCATCTGTTTTAATGAAGCCTGTTGTTGAACCGAGAGTATTTCAAAAGCGTGAAGATACAACTATAGCCTATATATGGTGGATTTTCTTTTGATATGATTCGTTACATAGGAGCTCTCAGCCTCTGGGCGAGCGGCCTCATCCTTGGAAAAAAACCCTTAACCCGTTATATATCTGCGTCACTTAAATGCCAGCAGTGGGTTTAAGCATTCCTCCCAGCATTACACAGAGCTAAACGCAGACATTACTCATTACATCACATTCTGCTGCTAGCCCCTATTTACTTCTACTGAGATGAGAGCCCCTCATTGGTTCATTCATCTTGCAGCACCAATAGGCAGTGATGATTGGGAGCGCTCCATTTCTACTCCTCAAAGGAAAATGTACATCACACAACTATAGCTTGATGAACCTGTACATCAAACACACATCTTGTTTAAGAGACCATAGCTTTACACTGTCACATGGGATTGTTATCACCACAGTGCAGCGTGGATGTTGCCAGTTAAAAGAGATGTATTATAGTTTGATCATGGTGTTTGTAGTGTGTGTGTGTGTGTGTTTGTAGTGTGTGTGTGTGTTTGTGTGTTAATGTGCGTGGAACCTTTATATGTCGTTTTAAAGGTTATTCCTGTGTAGTTCTTGTTGTTATGGATGCAGCGACCAAGTGAAGTGAGATCCATAATCCACCATCAGTAGATAGAATTGTTGCGTGACAGAAAGCCACTCTGCTGATTGGGGGACGGTCACAAATGCACACAAGCACTCATGCATGCCCATACACACACACACACACACACACACACACACACACACACACACACACACACACACACGCACACACACCGAGACACACACACACACACACACACACACACACACACACACACACACACACACACTAACACGCACGCCCATACACACACACACAAACACCCACATTGTTATTGAGATTATGCCTATTTTTATCGAGCCTTGTTTTCCTCTGTGATCACAGCGTAATTACATGGCTTGCTGCCTCATCAATTAAACATGAACCATGCAGACTTCGATTGAGTCTAATATTGACCATAGATAGCGTGTGTGTGTGCGTGTGTGTGTGTGTGTGTGTGTGTGTGTGTGTGTGTGTGTGTGTGTGTGTGAGTGTGTTTCTCTCTCTCTGTCTCTCATATTAATAGACCCAGGTATCATTTGAAGTATTTTGTTACCTGCGTCAACACAAAACCCTAATTTTGAATCTGATACTAAAGTAGGGACGCAACTAATGATTATTTGAACTACTGATTAAACTGCTGATGATCAATCGATTAATCAATTGGTTCATTGACTGTCTAAAGCCTCTTGTCTATTTTGTCTAAACCCAGATATATACGTATATTCAAAGAAAGGCAAATCCTCACATTTGAGAATCTGGAACAAATTTATGTTTGTCTTTTTTTTATGGAACAATGCCCAAAATGTTATAGCTCAACTAAAAAGGCATTTGTTTGGTATCTTCTTTAGCTGAGTGCAAACAGAGAAACAGAAAGATTGCATTGATGCAATATCGCAAGATCACCGTTTAATAGTCAAGGATGAAATAAACAAACAGGGTTTTTTGGAACTTATACTACTTGAATAACTAACAGGACAGGCAATGAGATAAAAGACTAACACAATCAACATGCATGAAGAACACTCCAATAACAACCAGTTTAGGCCAGATAACCCGCAGATATTTCTCAGAGGAATATCGGACCCTCCCTGTATAACTTCAAAGCGCCAGTCTTTTCCGGAGCGCTTTATCTTCATTACAAGGCCTCATAGCACATGATAGCTCCGGTCATCATTTGCATGAATTGGCTTCTTTTTGAACCATCGCTCCCTAGTGGAAAAGGACTCCCTCGTTTTATCCTCTTTGAATATGTGCAGTTTGTCTGTGCTGTTGTTTGTGGATTTTTTATTTATTTTTTTTAAAGATGCAAGGCGCTTACCGCAGGTCATTTGCCTGTGTAAATCAACTGTAATATTTCCACCTCCCAACACATGTAATATGAATGAGACCGAGATGACCTGGAACCTGCATTAGAAATGGTGTCAGGTTGTTTTGTACTGATGCTCTATAAAGGGATTACTTTAACCTTTGTTGGTGCATTTAACTTCATAATGGAGTGCAGTGGGCCATTCTACAGTCATGGAGTTTTTCTTTTGAACAAATGTAGCCTCTGAGCCTATGTATTTTCCTGCTGAGCCAATGATAGTAATAACTGAACTATATAGCTTCTCAAAGCAATAGATCAGGATCACAAATTGTGTTAAATACTCGAGGTCGGGAAACTGTGACTAAGCCATCTCGACCGCAAACCTCATGCTTGACCGCGCTCGTTGCTCTCTGCCAAAGTATATCATAGAACGTTAACCGGAAGATTAAATGCAAGTGCCATCTATTCAGTAATGTGATAAGCAGAAACAGAAGATACCTTGGTGTAACTTCTCTATGTTAAGTGTAAATCATAAACGTTAACCCCTTGCTAACCATGTAGGGGAGAACGGGGTAAGTAGGCACACTTTTTACTCTAGTGAGAATTGCTCATCACCAAAACATCTGTCAATAGCCATTCCTACATTAAATTGAAGCTTAAGGTGTTGGCTAGAAATGTGTGTCTCTCTTTTTTTCCAACTTATTGTAATGAAGAAGTAATTTACCATCAAAGACACTCTGACACATTGTGACAACCAACCCCATCAAGGGGTCGGTTGTCACACACTATGGGGTTGTTTGTCACAATGTTATCTTAATGGGAAAAATCTTAAAAAGAAGGCAAGGAGGCAGAACCAAATTTGAATGTTTAATTGCATTGTCAAGTTGACAAATAGGCCTACATAACGTTCTGTAGCCTTGGCAGCTGGTCTAGTTTGGGATGCACTGGGTTGTTTTGATTTTGTTGCCCTTTTTTCTTTTGCTTGCTAGCTGCCTTTTCCTGCTCTATTCTTTCCTTCTCTGGGGTGTCAGTGAGGATACAGCTTGACAATTTCTTTCGTTATTGGGTTCCTTTTCTGGCTGCAGCCTTGAGATAACATGTGACAACCAACCCCCCAAAAAATTTGACGACCAACCCCAACTTGAATTTCTTGCTAGCATCAAGGCCAACAACCATCTGACAACTAATTAGCTTGCTAACCACAATCTAAACTATAGTTTACCCTTCACACTTTCTGAGGGTAACAAGTGTTTTGTTATAAACCCATTGTGTAAAAGCCTAGAGGAAAAATACTGAGAAGCAAAATATTTTGAATTTGACATGAAAAACACAAAACATCCTCTCACCTGAAATGCAGCAGTCTAACTCCAAGGAAGTCTATGTATGTGACCTCTGATCCCAATTCTGGACCTTTTTTATATCAACATTTCAGAGCTAGCGCGCTCTGGTGGCGAGATATAACGAATGTGACATCCAACCCATGTGACAAATTACCCCGTTCTCCCCTATACACCCATCTTTTAGCTTGTGGGCTTGCTGATACACAATAGCAATAAGACAAGGTAGAAAGGTTCAGGAGATGCCAAAACACTGCACTGTGGTTTATCATACTTAGAGAACAGGATTTTACAACTCTAGAAAGTTACCTTAAACTGTGCCAATGTTGTGGCCCGAATGACCACAAATGTTTTTGTCTAGACTACATTGTTATTTTAATTTTTTTTATAACACTGCTTCCTTCTCCTACTACAAACACAACAAGCTTTTATCCATAGTAAGACCTACTTCATGTTCATTTCAAATCTGCATCTAAAAGAAAAAAAGCTTTCAAATTCCTGCAGAGCCGAAAACTGAGCTGCTAGAGTGTTCCGCCTCTAATACTGTACAACTCTATTCATCTCCCCAGAGAGACTTGTAGTTGGTACACAAACCACAGTCATTCTGCCTAATTAAGCGCACTCTTCCACGCTGCCACCTTTGAAGTTGCCCGCGCTCCGTGTCTCGCATCCAGTCCCCCGCCCACTCGCCCGCCTCCCCCTCCCTCTGATGAGGCTGGTAGTGTAGGTGTTGCTGACAGTGGCCCCGGGTGATGCCTCGTTAACCCACTTTTCGTTTGTGTGTGAGTGTGTGTGTGTGTGTGTGCGTGCGTGTGGGAATGTGTGTAAGCAGGGGAAAAAATCCGTTGAAAGTCGCCTTTGAAGAAGCTCTTCAGCATCTGTATGGAAGAAGCTTGAAGTTGTATTAGTATTTTTTTTTTTTTTTCGTTTTACAACATTTCCTTTGAAACACCCACTTACCCATGTATTACAGTCAGAATCTCTGCTAATGCCGTATTCATTTATGGTTGGAAGTTGGAGTTCAAAAATTGGGGAAATGCAGAATTTCCCGAGCTTGTGCATTCCAGCTCTTCAAGTGGGAAAAAAAAACATATGATGCAGGAATGTGTTTGGCATCATAGTACTACAACCACGCAATTATAAAGATGTATGCAACTAAACATATTGTATTGGCGTATCGATTGACTAAACCAGTCCACAGAATAGATTAATATATTGTTACTTATTGGAAGTTGCTTTAGATAAACGAGTCAGCTTAATGTAAAAAAAAAGAAAAAAAAAAAATCAAATTTCACACAGCACAAATGAAGAGCTACAGAGGTCCAGTAAGTGTTTCCCTTTACATGTCAGTTTTTATTGTGACAATTTTACTTCTGAAAGTTTTCATTGTTTTTGTATGCTGCTCTCTGTGATAATGACTTGGAAGATAGACAGCTGTTGAACTTTACCACATGATGTTCAAACGTTAATTTGCACAGCTTATCCAGGTTCATTAGTATGCCTTTATTTCTGTTTTCTTTCAGTCAAGTCCTCATCCCTTTTTCCCTGCCTGTGCATCCCTCCTCATCTGATTAATGTGCATCTTATCTCAGCCCCTATCTAGGAAACTAATCCTTCTAGTAGCAGGTGAAGCACAGCCTGCAGAGAGCTCTAACCTCTCCATCCTACTCCTGACAGGAGATGGAGAGCCACTTTACTTCATGAGCTTACTAGTTGCCTATCTGGACAACAGGATGACAAAGGAACATACCTTAAGGAAAGGGTTCGGGTTAGTAAATAAATAGACCAGATAAACTGACTGGGTGAATGTGTACAAAAACAATGTAAAGCGCTTTGAGTCTGTGATAAACGGAGATATAGCGCTATACAAGTCCATTTACCATTTACCATAAAGTTCTAAAAAAATTGTTAGTCAATTAAGTTTCCCTGAACCAAAGTATTGTATTAATTATTTATTTTAACAACACTAACTACCACAGTTTTAGTAGAAAACAACATTTAATTGCATTACGTATAAGCTCTTGAATGCATGTATCTATAGTAGGTCTAAAATACAGTATTTCGATCCAATCTCTGCAGGAAATGTCCGCTGCAATGCACTATAATGTGTGAAAAATTCCTCCCCATCACAAATCCCGCTCGTATGCAGTAATCTATAATGATAATGGCGTTGAGGTCCTCTTATGTAAGACACTGCGGATAAGCATCACAATCAATAGACCAACGCTGGCTGAGCCCTGTTCACGCTGGCAGCATTGGGGCTTTATGCGGATCGACTTTCACCCGGATAAAGACGGAAACTGCTGGATTAACCCTGAGAGGCAGGCCAACAGGTTAGCCATCAAACAGACAGGTTACTTATGTAAAACAGCAGGAGACATAATGACACATAGTTGAGATATGTACGAGGTGTGCTGGGTTTGTCTTAATTTGCATAGTAAGTGACTTTATTTGTGATAGGTTGTGCTATCCCTTTTTGTTTTGCCCTAAAATATTTTAATGCTTTTGAATATGCAATTGTGCCATGAGAGAGAAGAGTCCATTTAAGGATATTTCACTCAGCATGACACCCGTCATTAAAGTGATAATCCAAAGGAAATGCACATGTAGCACTTACCATGTGTTACTTTGTGGTTTGGCTTAGTTGAAGCTAATGTTCTAACGTGATTGTTGCTTTGTACCTTCATGGTTGAATGCACTTATTGGAAGTGGCTTTGGGTGAAAGCGTCAGTGAAATGAAATGTGGATTGTACTGCCAGTACACATGAAAGTAAAATGTTTGAATCTTTGTTCTTGAATGTAGGTCTGTTACATTTTAAATGTCAGTGATTCAGGAGCATGAGAGAAAACATAAAAAAATCATTTGATACAATTCAAACATTGTTCCTTCACTTTGAAGACTGTAAGGTTTCTGAAAAAATCCCAGTCACGGAATCCCAGCGTCGTAAAGCAACCTTTGTTGCTTCAGTTTGGTTTTGATGGTATCAGTTTTTATTACGTGGTTGTACACTTTTCGTTTTATACACTATGTCTCCTCTCTTTTCTTTCTCCCTCTTCTTAAGGTCTTTGTAACTGATTTGAAAAGTACCTTAGAAACACACCCACTCACTCACTTACTTTAGTCAACTTTTTGTGCAACACGATCCACTTCCTCAGTGTCCGTATAAGCTCCCTCAGGATGTTCTTAACAATCATTAATTTGTTCAAATAAGTCTTAATACACTGCTCCTGCTTTCGCTGTCTCCAAGCTCTGACACTTTGCTGGCATCAAGTCGTTAAGCCATATTTTGCCAAAACAACTCTTGAGTAGCAAAATACTGAACCTATAAATTGGCACCGGAAATGTGGATTATGCTGCAGAAGTCAAGTGGTTGGCAAAGTTTTAGTGATGCAATTTTGCCTACTGAATTCTAAAAAAAAAACATCTAATCTGCTTTTCGGTGAAAAATGTTGGATGGAGTATCCCTTCTTCAGCCAGGAGTGATATATGAAAGTATGGATGAGTACATTGATAAGGTTGGAACCTGTCGCTTAAAGCCACTACAAGTAACATGGCACGTTGGCGTCCCCTTTGGACAAAAGTGGTAGTATTTTTACGACGCCCGCTGTCGCAAAGCTGTTTTCTAGCTTGTGCCAGGCGCGTGAGTGTGAACTGAGAAGGGAGCAATATAGTGCATGTCCGTGTGTTGAAAGTGTGAGGACTCTTTTCGGCTCCGTGAGAGTGGTTTTGACACTGCATGAACTAATGCCAGTCACTGCCACACACACCTGATTGCAATGAGTTGATGCAGCAGTGTCACCTAACTACTCTCTCTCACGGAGCTGAAAGATTACGTGTCCGACTCCTCACAGAAAGCGAATGAACGATAGACGGCAGTTAGTATGGATCACGATGAGGTAATGTGTTTATGTTGTTGTAAATAATGACTATTTCAGATAATGGTTATCTGATGATGGTGAAGCAAAGCAAACTTTGTGTTAGTACCAACCGCTCATTCATTTAGGAGTAAACACTGCAGTCTAGTTTCGCTCTCGTGAAATTGTATACACGTTGCTTGGCAACGCCCTCGTCCCCCCCGTAGCCTATATCACTCTCCCTTTTAGCTTTTCTTCATTGCATTTTCTTTTTTTTCTTTGATGGTTCAGCCCCGTTATCAGTCATTATGACGACAAACAACTGTCTCAAACAAGGCTCCCGCTCCCCTTCCCTCACCTGGAGGGATAGGCTTCTCAATTCACGTTGCTGCGCCACACTGAAATCTGCGACCAATACGGATATGTGACCATAGAGCTTGCACGAGCGAACCGAAAATCGGACTGGGTGTGCGACCAGACCAAAAGCAGTAATAAAAACTATTTAAAAACGTCTTTCTTTGCACTGATGGTCTCGTTTGCTGTTAAAGGTAATTTATGATCATCAGAGGAAACATGAGGCTGTTTAAAAGATATTTAAATGTTACTCGTAGCCGCTTTAATATTATCTAAATGTCATGCAAAAATGGGAACGGTGAGAGATTTAAATACAGGCAGCGATAGTGTGCACCTCATGTTGGCTATGACCTCATGTCGTCTGAGCTGTCTGCGTCACCTGTAGAGATGTCTCACCTCACCTGACTGTAGATTTACACCCTCTGCTCCGTGGGTCACATTGTAAGTCACTGTTGTTATTGAGGCTTTAGGGGCTCAATAAAGAGAGAAAAAACCATTCAGTCGTATTTCAGCGTTTGTCGCTGGTGGCCGATGATGTCGCTGTCGCACAAAGTGAATTATCACAGCAGCCATCGGTGTTCCAGACATGTTTGAGTAGCCTGACATTTTCTTTTTCACGCTGGGTGGCACACTACACAGCGTGCCTGTGCATTCAAGCATGTGCAAACACCCACACATTAGAAGTAGTACTACTAAAAGGCTTTTCCTTTTGACTTGACCCACAATGCAATAAAATAGAATTTGAGCTACACCCGATCAAAAGGTGTTTTCTTAGTTTGTAATAATGTATTTTCCCATATCGATTTCACTCTCATGGCATTATCAGTGGCACACCTGATTTAAAATGCAGAATGCAGTGTACAGAAAACATGTACGGTACATAATAGACATAATTGCCACACAGAGCACAGCCATGACTCACGACACATTTTTTCTTATGAAAAGTGACATTTTTCAGTGTATGGAGGGTAAAAACAAAAGTAGGCGAGCCATATTTAAATGCATTTGGCTGCAGCCTTTAGTCTGACTGTGTGTCCCCTCTAGTCTTGGCTTCACAGTGAGCTTTGCCATGTCTGTCACACTCACGCTGGGCCTTCCAGCTGTTCTAATGTTAACCTGTCTTTCACTCACTGACTCACAGACACACACACACACACACACACACACACACA
>NC_137216.1:25468376-25528376 GCF_949987685.1 Ammodytes marinus
GGCTGTTATATTCAGAAAAAAACCCCAGTTCATTTATTGATGTTCTTTTTTTCTCTCTCTCTCTCTCTCTCTCTCTCTCTTAACTTGTAGCTCGGGGATACGTCTGTCTGGCTTGGTGGAGACTCCAGACAGATTGCTGTACTGAGCCGGAGCACTTTTGGGAGCTGAGCCAATGACCTGTACGCGGAGAGAAGCAGCAGCGTAGACGCTTGATTAAAATGGGGTAAGTTTAGGAGATCAGACAAAAGCACGCTTTGCCAGGAGCTGTGAAGGGAGACTGCTGGCTGCAACAGGAGGGATTTGTTTCCCTAAAAACCTGATCTGATGAAACGTAACGCTCTCTGTTAGGTAACCTCTGCCCAGTCAGTCAGTCAGAGAGGAGAGGGGAGAGATGTGCCGATAGCAAAAAATACACACTGACTCATATGTAACACAGTGATGTACGCATGCGTCGGCAGAATCACACAGCAACAGCAGCAGAGCCCTTATGGCCCGATGATCTTTAAAAATCACTGAAAGATCATTCTACCCCCAAAACAACAAGAGTTTTTGAAGGTTTCTTTTTATTAAGAAATGATTTTATGATGGGATTTTATAATATATTATGAAAGAGAACTGCATCAAAATACACTGTGAAGTACAAAAGTAATTTCATCTTTATACCAGTCTGCCGTCTGCGACACAAATTGTATGCTGACAAAATTTCAATTTGTTCCAAGTACAGGTTCCATATAAAAAAACACGAGATACATTGTTGCACTAGAATTAAGATAATTACATCATAATGTGAATGTTGAACATCTCTTTCCATAATTAAAGGCTTTAATCTGCCGCCATAACAACCTTGACTGTTTTAGTTTCAGGCCATCTAGCTGCTTTCTCAACCTGGCTGCAGGGATTTGCATTAGTGAGGTCAGTTACTGATATTGGACGTTATGTCCTAGCTCCTAGCTCTTAATCAGCGTTTGAGTTAATCTGAAAAAAACATGTATGATGGTGGGTGAGGTCCGGGCTCTGTGCAGACCTTGACTGGCCCACACCGAACTGGAAATAAAACATGCTTTATGGATCCGTCCCTTTGCATGAGAGCATTGCCATATTGAAACAGTAAAAGGATTTCACCTAACTGTTACTGAAGGGCCAAGTCTATCACATGAAAAACTAGGAGTACACAAAAAAGGTGACCACCCTTTTTCAATTGAAGAGCTTAATATAATGCACAAACAGTCCGGTTTAGATGGAAGTTTGCAAGTGTATTTAATAATGCAAACAGTCTGAGCTGTGCTGAATCTGATCACATACATGATTTATCCCCTCATTTCGATGCTGTCCTCTTGCCATCATATCTGGAGAAACCAGCTCCCTGTTTGGCTGTGCCATGTCGGCTGATTTACTGTGGCGCTGGCGGGGATGAGTTATTCCTCAGTTAGCTCCGGTGACAGAGGGAGCAGAGAGAGAGTGCAGACCTCCAGAGAGCCTTTATACTGGCAGTAATTCAACCAGAGAGAGAGAGAGAGAGAGAGAGAGAGAGAGAGAGAGAGAGAGAGAGAGAGAGAGAGGCGCAGGGCAAGGCTCACGCTGAGTCGCATGCTGCCTCACACACGCGACTCATGCTAATTAAACCCATATTCCAAATATCAGCTTTTCTTTCTCCAATTCAAACTATGCACTGACACAAACACACATATTTGTGTCTGCTAAACAAGATAACAGAAAAGAAAACGAGTGAAAGAATGTAGAGGCCAAGTGCTCAGTCAGTTTCACATGCAGTAATTCCAGGGGATCTTAAAGCTATAGTGCGTAACTTTTTCATATTAAAATGAACGTTTGTTACACTCAAGCCGTCGTAAACAAGTTGACCCAAAAATAGATTAGGCCTATCAACTCCACAACACACACTCTGTATGTTTCAATATGGCAGGGTTTACAAACTGGTGTCAGTTCAAAATCATTATACATTATAGTAAATACTAATAGGTTTGACCCCTACAAGGTGTTGGGAATTCATAAGGGGTAGATTTGGTCAAAGTCAAGAATATTATTAATTTCAAGGAAATTATAATATTGAGAAAAATTGTTAATTAATGATCAATTTAATTAGTCCAGCTAATCAAATTACTTATTAATACCTACGGAGCACCACCCTTTGAAAAAGGGAACTTTGAATCAAATCAGAAAAACAGTCTCATAATGTTAAAGGGATGTATCTTGAAAATGTCAAAGTTGGTTACAATGTACATTTAAGATAATGAAGGAGTGAATATTCGAGCATAAACCTTAAACCTTGCTACTTAATAAATGGCGAATCTGTTAAAACACTGACTATATAGCGCAGGCTTTCCCATGCGGCTTACAAGCTCAGATGTACACAACAGACATTCGACAGGTGACTAGCTGCACCTTGTGAGAATAGCGTTTAGCTCTTACTACTAAAAGTGGTGCATCTGTTTAAAAACTGACACAAATTGCACAGGACTTCACCCTGTGGCTTACAAGCTCAAATGTCAAACTACTCCTTTATACATACAGCTAATCCTTGTCAGGGTGGATAGTGAAGTATACTTGGTGAGTAGTTCTGTGTTTTGAAAGCAGTCTCAGTTCAATCAATCTCAAATAATCCCTGCTAACTACTAGCATCCACTGAGGCAATTCTCAAACTACAACTGTATATATGCTTGGCAGAAAAATTCAAATTAAATTAAATTTGGAAAAATATTTAAAGAATTATTTTCCCCAATTAATTAAATGTTATCTATTGGAGAACAAAAATTAAATTTGGACAAAATTAAATATACTCCTTTTCAAATCAATTTACCTTAATAGATCTGGAAATTTAAAACAAAATTAACTTTGAAAAAAAACATTAAAATATTTTTTATTTCAAATTAATTGAATTCAATGAATCTAGAAAAGTTGAAAAACTGGATTTGGAATGAATACAATTATTCTATTTCAAATCAACTCTATTGCATAACTCCAAACCTAAAAACGAATGTAATTTGGAAAAAATAAAATCAATACATTTCTCAAAATGATTAAATTATTTTTGATCAGGATTATTGTGCATTAATATCACACTAATGCTGGTATCTGAAGGCCTCACACGGGGCACCAAATGTTGGGAATTCATAAGGGGTAGATTTGGTCAAAGTCAAGAATATTATTAATTTCATGGAAATTATAATATTAAGAAAAATTGTTAAT
Organism: Ammodytes marinus; assembly: GCF_949987685.1. Lineage (NCBI taxonomy): Eukaryota > Metazoa > Chordata > Actinopteri > Uranoscopiformes > Ammodytidae > Ammodytes > Ammodytes marinus. The sequence continues at coordinate 25,471,581 of NC_137216.1, forward strand.
TAATGATCAATTTAATTAGTCCAGCTAATCAAATTACTTATTAATACCTACGGAGCACCACCCTTTGAAAAAGGGAACTTTGAATCAAATCAGAAAAACAGTCTCATAATGTTAAAGGGATGTATCTTGAAAATGTCAAAGTTGGTTACAATGTACATTTAAGATAATGAAGGAGTGAATGTTCGAGCATAAACCTTATTTACCAGCCATTAGTGAAATACAAGACACAAATATCACAGACACTGCTTCTTAAAATCAAAATGTAAGGGTTTATTTACTTAGGCAAGTTGATGAAAACGATACACATAAGTCAATAACCATGAACTAATCTAATTTAAGAAAGCAGACATAGCACAAGCAATAATAAGAACAGTTTAGATTATAAAGCCATGTATTTCTATCTATGTGCAGGTGAGTGCACGCGTGTGCGTGTGTGTGTGTGTGTGTGTGTGTGTGTGTGTGTGTGTGTGTGTGTGTGACAGAGGAACGTCACTTTAGAATTTAGATGAATTTAGATGGCAGACGCGAGAGTTTGACGTCACGCGAGAGCTTGAAGTGACTTTTAAGCCACGGGTAGATCAATTGCTAATAGCAATGTGGACAACTTCTAAAAGTTGAATATTCTACCTTTAATCAGTAGGGGAAGTAGCATGCAAAGCATGTATGTAACCTACTGCTTCAATCAAACACATAAGAATTATAAAGGATGATGCTGGGAGACTTTGGTTTTGTCTTCACGCAATCTTAACTTTAAAATTACAGAAACTCAACACTCATGTATTCATTAAGAATACTTGAGGGGGAAATCACGAGTGTCAGTGTGTTTGTGTGTGTGTGATGTGCGTAGTTAGAAAATGAGAAGGAGAGAAAACAAAAGACAGTAACCGCAGCTCTAGCGCGTAGTGAACTGTTTCCTCCAATCACACAGTGGCTGCAAATGCGCATTTGCGTATACTGAGTTGAATTGATAAAGAGGAAATAACTCACTGGCTTTAAGAGTGACAGAAACAACACGTCAATACATTCCCGGTTAACGGGAGAAAAACACTGTGAGCGAAAAACACTTGTGTAAAACACAAGTCAGTCAGAATTACTTTAAATCAGGAAATAATGAAATAGTGAGCTCGTCAGCTCTTACGTTTACTTCAAGTTAATGAACAACATAAAATAACTATCTTAGCCCAGACAATAGCCTCACGTGAATCGCTTAGTCCAGCGATGATTGGTTGAAGGCAGCTGGAGGAGATAGGAGGAGAAAAAGGCCGCTTGCCGGGCCTTGTGCGCTGATGGAGCGCGTCTTGTGGAAGACAGTGGTGTGGAACCAGCTCAGCTGATAAGGGCAGCGTGCCACACGATGCCGAGGAAGGAAAGCAGGGGATCAGCAGCTCTTCTTGGCAATGGCGGGCTGTCTGCGGTCCGATGGGCAGCGTAGGAACGTAGGCAAGGAGGAGAGAGGAAGCGGAGAACTCCCTCTGCGTCGGGCCTTGCTCTCTGCTGGCGCTGCGTCTGGGGCAGCGTAGGAACGGCCCAGATGATAGGTGATAGGCGGCTTCACTTCTCGGCGGGTCCGCTGGCTGGCTCTGGTCCGTGGAACGGGCAGTGCAGGCGTCTTGATGAAGGGATCCTGCGCCTTCGCTCACGCTTTACGCGTGTGGGGTAGTTCTGTTTTGAGGAGAGGCTGAGGTGGCTGCTTCAGCTCTGCGAAGAGGTTTTCTGTAGGAAAACTCTCTCGAATCCGGGAAAACAGAAGAAGATGTTCCAAGCAGTCCATCAATTCGTCCAGCGAGTATAAAGGCTGGGGCTTGGAGTTGCTTAATCCTAGGCCTCAGGTTTAAGCATTTCGTACCTTCTATCACGGCTGGAAGCCGGAGGCGAATGGCAAAGATGAGAGGATTGCATCCTGTATTAAAACAGTCCAAATGCATTCTCATCCAATCAGAAGTTAGTTTGTCTAATCAGCAAGCAGTGTTTACATTCAAACCAGCCAATAAGATGCTTTTCCTTCCTTAGGAAAAGACAGCTTTGAAGCTTGTGTCTCACAGTTGAGATAAGGTAGACACAGCAGGGTGCCTGGTTTCAACTTATAGTCACTTCAAACAGAGTTTCATCCTGTCCCAAAGGTCTGGTTGGATTAACCAACCTCCTAGAATGGACTATCCCATCTTAAATTAGTTTATGACCTCCACAGGGGTCTGGGATGGTTGACTCTACAGAGAAACTTATGTAAACATGCGTTAGACTTTAGTCTCTTGGAATGCACTGTGGCATCAGTCTTAACCCATTACAACATTTCAAATGAGACACTCTGTGTAGGCACAACAAAGGTCTTCATCAGCACATAGACAACATTATGATATTTTATGATTATATCATTTATACAATGGTAGTCTGTCCTTTTAATCGACATATACAATAGCTATGTGGAAAGTTGCAAAATGGTGTGAGACTGTTTGATGGCGATATTGGATTTTTAGCCGGGCCAGTGGGTTCGGCTTTATGGATGACAATGTCAGTCGGTCAGTCCAACGTTTTCGATCTATTACATTTAATTCAAACCTTCACCAGAGAATGAATCCTACTGACTGTGGTGAATTATCCTTTAGCACCACCAGCAGGTTTCATAAAAAAACATTTTGTTAATGGTAGTGGAGAGCACTAACACATTTGTCACGTTTGTGTCCACCTTAGGTGTTCAATTGGGTTGCAATCTGGTGACTTAAAAGGCCCTAGCATAATGATTTACATTATTTTCATACTCAGCAAACTATTCAGTGACCCCCTCATGTAATATGGATGGGGCTTTGTCGATAGTCATGTTTTTTCATAGGATAAAGGTGATAACTCAGAACAATTTTGTATTGATTTGCAAGGACCCTTCCCGGGTAAAAATGGAGCAAAATATCCCACACTGTATTATAGATCCACCACATCCCCCCCAACCTTCAGGCCTCTACATGCATTCGCCCACTTCAAGAATAGGAAAGGCTTAAGGATGACTCATCTGAACATATCACTTTTTGTACGCTTCTCTGTAGACCAGTGTCTATTGGTTTTTGCACCATTAAACTCTCCAATGTGCATTCATCTTTGTAATGTGGGATTCATGCACTACAGCCCTAAATAACACCGTCATAATACATTGACATTCTCAGTCACCTAAGGAACCTTTTCCATTACATAACTCACTAATGCAAGACGATCACGGTCATGAAATGCATGCGCTGTCGACCGCAATTTCTGACCCCATTTTCTGACGTCTTTCCCATGGATCTTATTGAAACATGAGCCAGTTGGAGAAGTCTTTTGCGACTGAAAATCCTGACATCCCTACCCCAACAATGAACCCTCCTTCAAAGTCACTTCAATAGATCTTTCTTCTTGCTGTCTTGATACAAAATCAGAATCAACCGGGGGCTGCTCTGCATTTTTCTAAATGCCAAAGAGCATTATGCATGGGAGTAAATTGGCATTTTTTTACAAAGCAGTGCACCTGTGTGGAAGCCTCTGAATTTCTTACGTTTTCTCCACTCAATTATACAGGTTTTTTGCCTTTTAACTTAATAGTACATTGTACGTGTGTCTATCCTTGCAAAGCTGCAGCTGAGGTACGGCTCGGCCTGTTTGGCATTGGGGAGTGCTTGACTCTAAAGATCATCTGGGTTTTATTATCATTTGCCTAATGCATCGGTAGAGAGCCCTCGGAGTCCCCGTTTCATAATTGCAGTCATAATCACAGCCGTAACCCCTGCGCTGCTTGACTGTGATGTAGACAGAATATGAGATACTGATCATGGGTGTTTGGGTTGGGTGGTCGACATGCAACTTGTACTCATTTCATAGAGAGAGAGAGAGAGTGAGAGAGAGAGAGACACTGAGAGAGAGGGAGAGAGAGAGAGAGAGAGAGAGCGAGAGAGAGAGAGAGAGAGAGAGAGAGAGAGAGATATGCTACACACCCGGTGCCCTTTTTTGCAAGCCCTCCTGGCTCCTGGCTAATCTACGACTGCTGTCTGATTAGTCAGAAGGAAAAAGCCGAGGCGGTCGCCATGCAGCGGACAGCCGAGCAGTTATCTTCATTACTGTCCCCTGCGTGCTCACAGCTTTCTCTTAGCGTCACACTCATTTCCTCTCTCTCCATCTCATCTTTGTCTCATTCCTACCAGCCCCTTTTTTCTCTATGTCTTTCCTCTCTGTATCTCCCAATCTCCATGTTTTAATAGCCTGACAAGCGAGGCAATAATCCCTCTATTATTATTCTTGCTGCAGAGAAAAAGGAAAAAGGAAAAAAAAAACCCAGAGGGGGTGGACAGACAGGCCAGCCATTTATATGAAATGAATGTGATTATTCTGGTGAAAGGACCACGCTTCAGCGTCCGTGTCTCCCTGTCCAGAGCTGTGGTTATCCAATATTCCAATATACTATGCGCTGCCGTGACGTCCCCGTGGCTGAAGACCTTTAACAAATCTTTGTGACATAGACAAAAGCCAGTGCATGAAGTCTGAACTGTGAATTCAGTGATATGAGTGTAAGCTGTATTTTTCACAGCTTTCAATAGCTTACAGGATCATAGAACAAATTCATATTAAATTCCAAGACATCTTAAAATATCCAGAAAGATCAAGCGTACTTATCTGAATCTGCATTTTGTGTATAACATTAATTGTGTGCGTGTAATGATGCAAAAACGAATCTTGAAAGTTTCCATTAGATTTATTGAGGCAGCCATTAAAAAAACATGGCATCTTTGGAGCTTAAATCACAGTGAACGTCAAGTCATCAATAACTTTTGCACTTTCACTGTATTACCGTGCCACACTAATGTATTATTGACTACATCTAATGCAGACTTGTTGTTTGCCAGTTCCTGACTTTGCAGATCAATCCAAGCAGGTTTTTTTTACAGCCTGCTATTCATTTTCATACTTTAGAAACATTATGTTAAATATTGACTGCCTGGACATATACACAAGCAAAGGGTTGGCTGTGATGTCAGTTGGTCTGTAGTGAAGTGGAATGGTCTCTTAAGGCGAGAAAGTGCAAGTGAATAGGGTAACATTTTTAACTTATAGATATATTCATGAAACTTTTCAGGTTGATTACTTACATTAAAACAATATTTTTTGTGTTACAATTTTATCAGAAATGTTTGAATAGATATTGGGAATATGATATCTAACTGCAACTAAAATATTAGTGTCCCAAGTTTTTACAGAAGAGATTTTGGATAAGCATTTTATGATTAAAAAATGATATGTACAGGTCTTATAAAAAAAAATATATTTTGTGCAGAACAAAGGACATAAATCAGACAACTGACAACTTATTCACAAATCCTCATGTTATAACCTTCAGAATAGTTCTTGGAATGATTATGGAAATAACTAATGTTGAGATAATGGCGGTTAAAGTTATGGCGGTTATGGTTGTATAGGAGAAATATACAGACAAAAACAGTTAAGGTTTAGATAATAAACACCAAATGTATATATTGGACCTTTAAAATATGAATGTGTTATCAAAGAATTATCAAAATTGACCAGTGCTTGGAAAAACCCCAACCCTGTTTTTGCTTGTTTTGTCTCACCTTTAAAAGTTAATAGTTTATGGTGATATTGGTGCAGACATGATTACAGCTACACAGTTTTCTCTAAACATACACAACAGGACCACAAAGCAAGATGCAAGTTGTTATCTACAGAAATGCCTGTGTCGTCTGCATATCTCTGATCTTATCGCCTTATCGTCATACATTCTGTCTTTGTCCCTGTAGGCTGCAGACCTTGGTACCTGCTGACTGTGTGTCTGAAGGGCGCCTGCTCAGCCCACGGCCATGCCAGACGTAAGGCCGCCACCACCACCATGTGACTACCCCTCCACCTCCTCCGCCGCTGCCCCCGCCGGCAGCTCTCCTGCTGGCTGTGCCTCTCCTCTCGACCCCCTCATAGACATGGAGCCTTGCATCACCAACCTCCCCCTTTCCCCGGAAACCCTATCCACCTACCCTCGACACAGGCCCGGGGTCTCTCACTACCCGGGCTTCCATGGGTCTCCCTTCCCCGTCATGGCCAGGTGTAACAGCAGCAACCTGCTCACTAACTTGGGGCTAAGGTATTGTTCCAGTCGCCCTATGGGGGTAGGATCGGGTCAGGGGTTTGCCCCGGGATCCTGCATCCACTCTGGAAGCACCGACAGCAGGCCTTATAGGAGTATGGAGAACTTGAACTGGAGCAATGTGGCAGATTCTGGCATGTACTCCTACGGCGCCGCCCCTTACAAGAGCATGGAGAGTGAGTTTATTTTACGCTACACCTCCACTGGACACTGGTCTGGAGGGCCTCCGGATGGGGCCCACGAATTGATGCCCAACCCCGAGAGCTTGGCCTTTTACCCTCGACACGGACTGCCAAGGAAGGACCTCCCACTCTTCCCTCAGTTGCTGTTTCCAGGAAGTGGCGGCGTCGACGAATGGGATGCGAGGAAAGGTCTGAGGGATAAGCTCCGCCTCCAGAGCGCCAGGTCATCGATGGAGCATCTGAAGCCCCTCCCCTTGCGGCCTCAAGTGACCCCCGGTGCCGGACCTATGGAACGGGATGGTGTGAATCACGCACATTCGACCACTGCTGGGTGCAGGACGCGTCTCACCAACCCCGAAGACATCAAGCAAGAAGTCATGAGGCGCTTACAGCTGCGACGGCAGAACAGCAGCCCCAACCTGGCGCTCCACAGCTCTCCGTCCAGCCCCAAAGTGGTCAAGACATCCTACACAACGGACAACATCGCAGGTAGCAGCAGCAGCAGCAGTAGTGGATCAGACTCGGCATCCGAGCGTAGCAGACCTCCTGTTGGACGCCTGCATATCCCTACGTTTGAGGAGTTCAAAAGGATGAGGCAGAAGGAGGGAGAACAGAGCACACAGCCCACAGTCGCTTCTGCTGTATCTGGGAGATCTGAGGCAGGAACGTCGGAAAGTGAAATACCTTCTTCTGATTGGACCGTCCCTCAGCCGAGCTCCAATGGAGTAAACAGAGCACAGCAAGAAGAGGACTCGGGGCACGTGGAGGGAGATATGAGCAGAGTTGAAAGGACAAGCGGAGGTGGTGACGTACTGCAGACTAGTGTCACGTCCTCAGAGAAACCTCCCTGTCGCGAGAACAATGCAGCTCACACCTCCAGCAAATTCTCTCCCATCCGCACAGGCCCGTCTCCGCGTACCCCTCTGCAGCCCCAGGCCAGTGAAGCCCAGGAGAAAGCCACTACTGTCGCTGTGTCAGGAGATGATTTGACCACCAGGCGTAGGAGGAGCAGTTTGGAACCAGCCGGCTCGGTGCCCTTCCCGCCCTGCAGGGAGAACTGGGAGCGTCCCTCCAGCTGCTGCCCAGCCCTGCTGCTGGACGGCACGGATCTGTCCAGCTACGGAGCCAAGATCTACAAGATGAAGGACGGACTCATCGGCTCAGCACTGGACCTCATCAAGAAGAGGTTAGTAAAGCAAGAGAGAGAGAGAGAGGGAGGAGCTAGCGTGTAAGTGTTTATGATTGTCAGACATATTCACAATATTACAGTGTTAAAATACTACATCCCTTGGGAAAAAGTCCTGCATTCAAAATGTTATTTGGCTGATACTCATACTTTTGTAATGTTCAATATGATGAAGTAAAAGCAGTCATTATATCCTATTTATATTATAGATATTAAGTGGATAAGCTAAAGTACCTAAACATGTATTTGAGCTTTATTTTTTCAGTTTTTGCAAAATAGGTTGCGGATAACGGTGTCATTCCAGTCCTCTACTTCAACAGACTGATAACAAATAGATATTCAGCTATTATTGTGAAAGTAGCTCTATTTTCGTACAGCTATTGATTTGCTGCATAGCATCCATACCAGAGTTGTGAACATGAGACTCCATGCGAACTTGATCCAAAAGACCCTTTCACAGAGTAAGACACAAGTAGGATGTGTATCGATGTGTGTCGACCAAGGCGAATTTAAAGATTTATATATGTTTATAAATGTATATGCATTATGATTAGTATATGTACTAAATGGGATATATATATTTAACATTTCAGTACTGCCGGGAGGCCATACTCGGTAATAGCAACACCCTTTTAAATTAGCTTAAATTAAACTTGGATATTTCTGTACACTAATCTTGTTAGTTGATGATGTACTGTATATCTAAAGCTAAGAGTGGGCCCTACCTTTTCATTTAGCTCAATCTTTGAATGCAGGACTTTTACCTGTAGTTGTTGCTCTACACTGTAGCATTCCTGCTATTACTTATGCAAAGAATGTAAATACTGCTCCCACTACTGCAAAGATCAAAGTGAAAGTATTTGTGTTTGATTTGTCCTCTGAGTATGAACCAGCTTCAGGAAGACAGAATGAGAACAAAGCATGGGTGATTCATGTATGTGTGTGTTTGTGCTGAACTGTTCTTCAAATTAGACCTTGAGATTTGACCAATAAGCGTATTGTTTTTGAAATCCAGTTAATCTTTTTTGAAGCTGAAATTAGATCCTGTAGTGCAGATCATCTGGGACCTGTAGCAGCTTAAAGCAGTAGAGGTGTACGTGTGTGTGTGTGTGTGTGTGTGTGTGTGTGTGTGTGTGTGTGTGTGTGTGTGTGTGTGTGTGTGTGTGTGTGTGTGTGTGTGTTCTGTGTGTCTGCACGTGTGTATGTGTTTGTGTTTGTGTTTGTGTGTGTGTGTGTGTGTGTGTGTGTGTGTGTGCCTGTATGTGTATGTGTGTGTTCTCTGTGTCTGCACGTGTGTATACGTGTGTGTGTGTTTTTGTGTATATTTCAGTGTGTGCTTTGCATTGCCACATCATTGTATCGGTGTGTGTGAAAATGAATCCATCTGTTTAAGCCCATGTGTGCTGTTGTGTTATCGATTTATCTCAGTTATTGTGATAACAGCTGTCAGAGTTAACACACCGTTGGCTCTGCAGACCAGACTGTGGGTGGGAGGCTTGCATGAAATTATGACTGACTGGGAGACTGGCACCAGGCCTGGAGACGTGCTGTTTGCCTGTGTCTCTCTCTCTATCTATCTCTCTCTCTCTCTTTCTCACTCACTGTCAGCTGTTGGCTAAATAAATGCAGCTTCACTCCACTGTGGTTCATTCTGATCAAGGACAAACAAGAGGAGGGTGTGTTTTACTGCACATGGTGCCAATTGGGTCCAGGCCTCCACCCTGCTCTCTGCTTGCTGCAGCCTGTGATAGATGGGAGATTTAGACGCTATCTTTCGCTGCCTGTCAGGACTCTGCACTGACTGTCGCTCCTTTGTCTGCGCTGGTAGAAGGCATGATGGATGGATGAAGCCCTGGCTGCATTAAGCTAGCAGAGAAATAACTGCTGTGTGTGTCTTTTGTATATATAGTAGATGTTCAATATGTGAAAGTGCAAAGCTGCAGTCTATGGCTGCAACTGAAGGTGTGTTTCCATGGTGAATCTATAAAGATTCAAGATGTTTATTGACATAATACATTTAAACAGTCAGTTGAACTGTACAATGACATTCTTATTTTGATGAAAGTACAAATGAACAGGGGCGCTCCGGTGGCGTAGTGGATAGAGTGCGTACCATATTGGCTCCAGCCTTCGTTGCAGTGGTCGCAGGTTCAAATCTGACCTGTGGACCTTTACTGCAGGTCCTCCCCCCTCTCTCTCTGTCTTCCCATTTCAACTCTGTACTATCAAAAAATCTTTAAAAAAAAGTACAAATGAACATAAGATATAACTATAGGCCTACATAGTAAAAAAGTATGTATCGAACAGTCGAATCAAAAAGTGAAAATGCCCTATGCGATTTCTTCAGATTTCTTTAGTTTTATCCGATCAACACTTCAATAAGAATACCAGTTAACAGCCATGTCTGCAGAGCTGTGACGCTGCATTTAGGCACAGTGGTGTCTTGAGCTGCATGCAAACATACATGCTGACATGCTCACAATGAAAATGCTAACATGTTGATGTCCAGATGGTATAATGTGGACCATGTTCATCATCTTAGTTTAGTGTGTGAGCATTCTAACATTTGACAATACATTCAACTTCAACATACAACTTATTATTTTACTAAAAAACCCAAATATGAAAGTCAGCAGTATTGATCCTTTGGAGATCTTTACATTTTCATGGTAACCCATCAAATAGCTGTACAGACATTTTAGTCTGGATCTAAAAAGCTGACTGATATTGACATTTTAAGGGGTTTGCTGCTATTACAGCTAAAAAAAAACTATATTTTCAGTTTGCAATGAAATGAGACAGAGAAAAAAGCTAATTCTCCCATGTAAGTTGTTGATTGCGTTTAAATTATTAATTGCCTTCCAATCCATTTGTCAACTAGACATTTCAGCGCTACACCCTCCTTCTCATAGTCCATCTACATTACCGGCAGCTCACGTTCAACATTGTTTACCCCCAAGTGCATGAATCTTTTATGTTTATAAAAAACACCCACAATGCAACACAGTGCACTCTTCCCCCCCTCCCTCATTGCGATTAAAATTTGACTGGAGGCCCTGTGAATGTTTTAATACTTGGCAATTTATAAATTAAACATGAGGGTATTCCGTGTGATCTCTGCACCCCGAGGTATTTCTTCTGACTTCCACCGATAAGTCTCTTTGTTTTTACGTGTTTCATGCCCCCAAAGTTGCATACACCGCATTTTTACAGCCCTAGATGCACTTTTTACAGTAATATTAACATTATTACACCTGGGAGGGGTTTTATAAGCAATGCAGTGAGGCACTAACGTTATAGTATTTACTAGGGTTAATTGCATGCTGTAATAAAAGTGAACCAAGATATACAGTGTTTACGTAAAAGGAGGCATGTGTCCACTGTATATAACACTTTCTATTTATTTGTCTCTATTAGATGCACACACTCATAAATATATTGAATTCATTGGAGTCATATAGGCATCAGAGCAAGTGACAGCTGGGCTAATTTCATTGTCACACCACCGTGCCGCGTGTTGAACGGTGATCTATCACATCCAGTGGTTTCCTGATAAATTAAGCAGCAGGTTATTAGTCCCAATGCATCATCCGCAGTGTGACAGCGCATACCGCGAGGCGTTTAATGACAAAGGGAAAGCCCATTGGACTCTTCAGAGCTGCGTCTTCATAACTTTATTCATTATATCCGCTTTTCCGTCACGCCGGCATCAGTTTAATTTGGACTTCTTACATCTGCGGCTTTGTTGATTACACGTGTAATACAAGACAGTACAGGTTGCCAGGTTTGGCTGTAGTTTAATGTGAAAAATGTGTGTGTGTATTTTTTTTTTACTACATACCCAGGAAGAGCTCAGCAGTTTTACTGGTCTGGGGGGGGGGGGAGCTCAGAGAAGACAGAGTTATGTAAGAACCATTAGAATAATGAGAGCTCACGTTATGTCGCCACCGGGATATTTGAGGATACGCAGCAGACCAAGGTGAACTGCATATCAGAGCAGAGGTTATAGTGCTGGAACATTTAGGTGATTAGTGGAAATCAATTCTAGAAGTAATTTAGTAAGCAAATGTGCAAACATTCTCTGGTTTCCGCTTCTGAAATATGATTTGATAATGTTCTGCTTCATGTCTCTCTTTATGAACTCATTTCCAACATTTGATAGGTTTAACCAACTTAAAAAGTAAAAGAATATTTATTAAAAGAAGGAGTTGACAGATTGGTCAAAAATGGAAAAAATCCCTGATTACAGCCCTAGTTAAGAAGCAATAAGGACAGAGATTGGGATATAAAGTCAAATAAAATGCCTTTTTAAATGTAGCAGGAGTAGTTTTATTACTGAGGCAAAGGTAATAAAATGTGGACATAACACTTGAGAGACAACCAAAACGAGGACATTTCATGCAGCATTACATCCGAGCTTGGGAGCGAAAAATCACCAAATCTCATGTGTATATATATAGTATCTGTTAGTTAAAAGCCACGTGTCTTTGCCCTTATCGACACTAACCCAATCTAACCCTCCCCCCTTCTCTTGTTACATACACTACTTTAGGGGGGGGGGGGGGGGGGGAACGTCAATATTTCAGGAATTTACAGCCTTCCTTTCATACTGAGCCAGACATGCTTGAGACTGTATTATGGGGTTTTTCACCTCCGGGCCTATTAAACCTGCTGAGCGGATAAAGAGCCACAAACGCTTTTCATTTGAGTCAAAAAAAATTATTAATCTCTAAAATTGCTGTTACAAGGTTGTTCTTTTCATCAGCATAATAACATAACATTTCTAGCGACAGAACTTGCACTCGTACCTGCTCGACCGTGAAGCTCACCAGTGTATAAAAAAGCAAAATCAATATATACTTTTATACTGTATAAAGTTGGTGGTTCCTGTTATTAATAATGTCTGAAAACAGATTTCTAAGATGTCTGCATTATTTTAAAAGCTCTTTGGCATCTCACTTTTACAGCTGCTGTTTTTGTGGGGAGAGAAGTTGATGAAAATGTTCACAGCAGTACTACAGTGCATTTAAAGTAATTACGCCATAAAAGCCGAAGGAAGTGATTTAAAGACTTTGCCCCGGGATTTGCCTTCTAGGCTACAAATATGTATCTGCAGCCTCAGACCCTAAGGCACTCTGCCCAGGGCTTTAAAAATACTGAAGGCATATCTGCACATATTTTCTGCTAATAGAAAATATCTAATGTATGTGATGGAGAAAGAAATATAACATGAACATTAATCAAAAGCAATACAATATTTATCCATCATAAAGAATCAAGTCTCTATCAGTATAATACAATGTTATTTGCTAGATTGATACAGATACATACCATTGTGGAGACAAAAACAGAGCTATATTGTGATATTGGACGGATGTGTAAATTGCCACCGTGTGTTAACATGTACGCCATCACAACTTTATAAAGCGTTATAATGGCATGCATATATTTTGTTTGTTTCCCCCCTCCCCCAGTGGCCAGAACATGAATGGGTACAGCTTTAAGTGCAATGGTCAGACTGGCTTTCAAAGAAGTTGTTAGTGTTGTTGAGGCATTATTGTGCCTTGTTGGACTGTCAACGGTAGAGAGAGAGAGACAGGAAATGAGCAGGAGGTGTGGGGGATGACTTGCAATTACATTGCGGTTTATGGTCAGGGTTTCACTCCTCCAACCTTTTGTCTCTGGCGTGTGTGTGTTTTGTTATGTGCTCTTACAAATGCATGCCCATGTTCCCGCGGGCTTGTGGTTTGTGTTCATGGATGTGTGTATTTCAGTCCACTGGTAACACACAGTGCCTGCTGCTGTATAAATGCCTGTGTGCCTTTGTGGGGTCTCTTGTGTGACCTGGGCTGGCCATGTGCTGCCACAATGGAATCCCCAGTTATCGGACAAAGTGTGTGTGTGGGGGGGCGGGGGGGTTTGTGCAGGCTGTGTCCCAGGTGGCCTGTGGGGTTCAGGTGTTAATGTCCGCTGATGTGTCTAATTACTGTCCTCTTGAGGAGGGGGGTTGAGACTGGGGAGGGTGCGTGGGGTAGGGAACAGAGAAGAAGCATTGATTTGTGTGTTCCGGGGGCCAGTAAGATAATGGAAGAGGTGTGTGTGCGTGTGTGTGCGTGTGTGTGTGTGTGTGTGTGTGTGTGTGTGTGTGTGTGTGTGTGTGTGTGTGTGTGTGTGTGTGTGTGTGTGTGTGTGTGTGTGTGTGTGTGTGTGTGTGTGTGTGTGTGTGTGTGTGTGTGTGTGTGTGTGTGTGTGCGCGCGCGCGCGAGTGCATGCATGCGTGCCTGTGTGTGTGTGTGTGTGTGTGTGTGTGTGTGGTGTGGATAGAAGCAGAAGACACAGCAGGAAGCAGAGAGGCATGTGAAGAACAAGGTGGAATGAATTACAGGAAAAGAGAGCTCTGCCAGAATTATAATTTCAACCCTCTCCTCTCCTCCCTCCCCGTTCCCTGCATTCTCTCTCTCTCTCTCTCTCTCTCCCTCCTTCCACTTTTCCACTTTCTTCATTTACTTCCTCCTTTCCCTTTCCTCCCATTATTTTGCTCTCCCTCTCATTGCCTTTCTCCTCTTGTCCCTACCCACCCTCTCTCTCTCTCTCCATCCATCCCTCTGTACTTGCCATCATTTATCCCCCCCTTTTCTCTCTCTCTCTCTCCCGCCAGCTGCAGTGCAGAGATCTCCGGCGAGGCCCCCGTCAGGCTGTCAGGTGACGGGGACGGAGGCTGTGACATCACCGCCCCCTCCGCCGCCTGTCAGCCCTCCGCCGTTGCCATGGCAACGTCGTCGGCAACGGCGGCCTGCGGAGCGGAGGCTGGCGACGAGACGCCTGCAGACGGAGCAGGAGGAGGAAGAGAAGAAGAAGAAGGAGAAGGAGAAGGAGCAAGCAACGGAGAATGTGTAAGGAGGATTATTATTATTATTTACCGTTTTTTCCTTCCCTCTGTTTATTGTCTTAAAGGGGTCGCAATGTTGTGCTTGTCATTTTGTGCTTGCCGTTCTGTATTGCTGCTTGGTGGTGCACAGAGAAGCGTAGATCTATTGGTATTCAAGGAGGACTGGGATGAGCAAGGGGACTGCGACACACACACACACACACACACACACACACACACACACACACACACACACACACACACATACACAGGCACACACACACACACACAGAGGCATTGCACATCACTCACACATCCTGATGCAGAGGTATTTGTGGAGACAGGGACGTGAATGCAGCGCGCCTCGTCTTCCAGCAACAGCTCGACGACTGACGCTGCAGTAAAAAGAGGAGCGAGCCCCCGGTAAACTGAGCGCTACATTCCTGCTCTCTGCATCCTGACACCAGCCTCAGCCTCAGCTGCAGCCTAGCATTCTGCATCTGCATCACAGAACGCTCCGGACAGACATGGAGTCACATCTTGCTTGCACGCCACAAGGCTGTAAGGTAGTTTAGGGGGAAAACAGATGTCGAGGTGCGTTTGCTTCGTGCGTTTCTTTCTTCTTCTTCTTCTTCTTCTTCTTTTTTTTCTTGCCTGTGAATCCACCGTGGAGCGTGCTTCTGCATTCCCAAAGTAAAGGCTGCACATTTGATAATTCATCGGGAACATGAATTATTCTATTTCAAATTCCGCCTGATAGCTGCGAGCCGTATATCACTGGTGTTTTTCTGCTAAGGAGCGATGGAGATCCCTCACAGCCTTTCGATCATGTGTAGCTGTTTAGTTGTCAGAGATAACTGTCAACATCTGAGGAGGTAAAGGTAATCGTTGATGAATAGCCAATATCATCGAAGGCAATGGATGTAGGTGATGCCCTATTGGGTAAGGAGGTGTGTGTCATAGGGGTGACCTTTGAACTTCGCCACCCCCCCCCCCCCCCTCCTAGGTCAACTCTCAGGGGCTTGATAGACCCTAAGAGGGTTTAAGAGGACACGCGAGGAGTGTTTGTCCGTGCAGAAATGCTGCAGTGTGTCGGGGATTCCTTGCTTTACCTATAAAGGAAAGAAAGAATGAAAATAAGCAAGGACATGTCTTGAATTGTCACTCGGGGGACGTCTATCATCTATCTATCAAACCTGGGTGGTTTTCAAGTTGTGATTATAGCAGATTTTTGGATGTGTGGCCTTGGATGTGTATTTACCAGACTTGGCAGACGACTGGACTGCTGCTGCTGCATCTCAGTATTAAATTTGTATTCTTGTCCGTGCTCCAAGCCGGGATCAGAGAGACCAAGACGTGTTATGTAATGCCAGTGAACATGGCGACTTCGTACACCTAAACTCCTCACACACATACACACCCCCACACACATATACACACATGCACACACATGGACACACAAACACACACACACAGACACACACACATTCAACACATATGCTGCGATTTCTCTCTCGTCATCATTCGCACTTTTATCTCCTCGGAGAGTGAGTGAGCGGTGGCCTTTTTTTCTTTTCTTCATCTGTCGCCATAGCAACGTGAGCAGTTTTGATTGACAGGCGTTCTTGTCCTCCTTCCTTCCATTCCTTCAGCAGCAGCAGCAGCAGCACACGGGCCTGGGCTGCAGGCGCTCCAGCTCCGACGCGGCCTATGAGCTGGCGGAGACGGTGAGGGCGCAGCGCGAGTGTCGCCTCCGGCCGCACTACAGCGACCCCATGCCCGCCGACGCCTCCAAGCGCAAACAGCTGGAGATGAAGATAGCAGCCGCCGCCAGACTGCACGGACACCGCAGAGACAGAGACCGCGACAGGGACAGAGACAGAGACAGTGGTGAGTAAGGCATGGGCCGCTATGATATTATGACGGTGTGATAAGCTTAAGCAAAAAAATATCACGTAATGCGATTACAGCTCTCGAATGTGTTATTTTGATTTCTTTTACTTTTTGAAAGCATTTGACATATGAAAAAATGAAGCTTTTGGGCAGGGGGAGGGGGGGGACAGGCAGTATAAGTTGACCACTTGACATGAACATGGCCGACATGGAAAATGTTTGTCTAGAAGCCTCGACATAAAAAGACAAAAAATATGTTCTACACCTGAGCGGCACAATAGTTGTCAATCAATAATGTGTGTGTTTTTAGCTGGTATCATGGTCATCATCACATTCATTGGGCTATTGATCATTGCTCGATCCTTGAGCCTAACCTTTCACCCACCTTCGATACAATCTGTTTTAAAGATTACCCCAGGGATTTCATTTTTTCACTTCTGTAAACATGATGACAGATGAACAAAATAATGGTGGAATATTCCTTTAAGTGTTTTTTAAAGATATTCTGCTATAGCACCTTAAAAAAACACAAAGGTTTGCAAAGGTAGTGGTTGACTGTCTCAATTACTATCTGTCTGTCACATGGGGCATTTTACAATGTTGGATTAGTCTTGGTTAGAGACTACAATATCTCAACATAATAACAGAACTTGATGTCCTCATTACTTCTCCCTAACCTCATCAGGGAAGGTAAAATGGCACGAAATTGTGAAAGGACTTCCAACATTAGCCTGCACATTTTAGAAGCCATCTAATTTTTTAAAAAAGGGCTTTTTTTCAAAGAGCTGCATTTGTTTTGTTTGACCATCCCTCTTTCCACTTATCAGGCTGTTCTTTGAATATTTTGCCCCTTGCACTCAGTCCTGACCTCCCTCACCAAACACACACACACACACACACACACACACACACACACACACACACACACACACACACACACACACACACACACACACACACACACACACACACACACACACACACACACACACACATTGTTCCCCTGCTGCCAATACTGTGCTCTTCCCTGTCAACAGAAGCACTTTGACACTGGACGCTGGCCATGGAATGTCATTCAATATGACATATGCTAATGATGACCTTGTTGCTCTTTCTGGTATAAAAGTGACAGTGACTTGAAATATTTTTCCTCCATTGCCAAATAAATCATCCATTTATATTTAAAACATAATTACCATAGCACCTGTATAATGAACCAGGTATTTGAATGAAAAATTAAAAGCGTAGTCGTCAACAGCCGATCAAGCACATACAGCCTCTCTGTTTGAGCAAACGCACAGTAGTATTGATATGCGTGTGGACAAAGGTTAAATCCTTGTTAGAGATGCAATTATTGGAGAACGATACATTTACATGTGTGTATTTGTATAGCTCCATTCTTTACATTGTTACAAAGGCCTTAACAAAGGAAAAATAAAACATGTTTCCAATAAGAAAAAACAAGAGAAAAGCAGAGAGTTTGAAAGTGTCTGGATTAACAGACAATCATGATATCTCTAATAGTGTCTGATTAAATGGACGTTCATTATAGAGGTCGCTGTGTGTGTGTGTGTGTGTGTGTGTGTGTGTGTGTGTGTGTGTGTGTGTGTGTGTGTGTGTGTGTGTGTGTGTGTGTGTGTGTGTGTGTGTGTGTGTGTGTGTGTGTGTGTGTGTGTGTGTGTGTGTGTGTGTGTGTGTGTGTGTGTGTGTGTGTGTGTGTGTGTGTGTGTGTGTGTGTGTGTGTGTGTGTGCCTCCATGCAGTGTGAATAGCAAAGACAGTAAATCCATAAGCATCATGAGCACTAATGCAGTGGTTTCCAGATGGTATGCCATGGCCCGTGGGACAAATCCAGGTGTGCTTTGGGATATTGAAACAATTAGGCCAATTGCAAATAAACTGTACGAAAGGTTATGAATGGTTTTGAATACAGGTCTGCCTTTTTTTAAATGTACACATTTATAATAATTTGTTCTCAGGTGGTACAAGGCATGGACATTTCCGTTACAAGACACAGAAATTCACAAATAGTATACAAAAAGCAGAAGTTAACTATCAACCCTAAAAATGTGCTGAAAATAGGGTGGAAATAAAAAAAATATTTTTTTATCAATTAATCAAACAAACAAAAAAATTGACTGCTAAATATATTATTAAAATCGTTAGTTGCAGCTCTAAAACCACTGCACTACTGCATCTAACCATCTCCCTCTCCTCCCCATCAGCTCCGGCAGCCCTTCGCGGTCGCTCGGAGCCCCCCGGCGAGGAGCGTCACGCGGGGTTGGCTGTGACCCGGTCGGGGCAGCACCGCTGGAGCACCATCAGCAGCCTGAGCGCAGACAGCGGGGTGGTGGGCCTTAGTGACGAGCGGGAGGAGGAGGACAACAACACCAGCGAGCTGAGACGTTACCGTAGGAACCGTGGTGGAGGAGGAGGGGCCGAGGTGGAGCGCGTGGACAGCGGCATCGGGCCGGGACTGTCCCGTACCTGGAAGAGACCGTCAGCCTCGCTCAGGGCCTGGGAGGCACAGAGACCCTGTCCAGACTGTGGGCAGAGAGACGGGGCTTCCAGAGAGCGAGGGGAGCGCATGTGTGAACGTTGCTCCAAGCTGCGGACAGAGAGGAAGGAAGCCATCCTGGAGTTCCTCAACACGGAGTCCAGCTACGGAGAGGACCTGCGCATCATCAAGGAGGAGTTCTACTGCCCCATGCAGAGCGCCGGGCTGCTGACCCCAGAGCAGCTGCTGGTGGTGTTCGGTAACGTCCAAGAGCTGATAGACGTCAACGACCGCTTCACAGAACATCTGCAGGACAGCATCGACCAGGCCTTTGACCAGGTGACCCACCCTCTCTCTCTCTCTCTCTCTCTCTCTCTCTCTCTCGGTCTGTGCGTCTGTCTCTCTGTCTGTCTGTGTCTCTCTCTCTCTCTCTCTCTCTCTCTCTCTCGGTCTGTGCGTCTGTCTCTCTGTCTGTCTGTGTCTCTCTCTCTTTATAATACTCATATAAAAAACTGGGCTTGAACATGATGGCCCAGTTTTTAATGCTCTTAAAATGTGAGCATTATAAAACACAATACATTTATTTAATGTTCATTACATTAATTTGATGTAATGTAGGCCTACATCACTTCGACCTCATAGTTATTGGTCGGCCACCTTTCCTCTAGGCCATCCTACCACCCCATTGGTTTTCATAAGTCTATGAAAAAGCCAACATGCAAATGCAAAGCCAATCTGCTTGTAAATCATAAAGGGGGGACGTAAACTGGCTTTTGTCTGTAGCACTAGCCGGTTAGGATTGGTGAAATACAATTGAACTTCTCAGACCAAGTAATAACTGCTGTGTTTTGGACCTGACATGTTTTCAGGAAAACGAGCAAATTGCATCACACTTATCAATTCAGGATGTTTTGAAAGCATGTTACAGATAACATTTGAACGATCCTATCTTAATGGAAAGGGCAGATTTGGTAACATTCTTGATATGTCACTGGAAAGGTTTCAGCAATTTCCAAATCAATTAAAAGTTCATTCTTGACCTTGGAGACAGAAGCCTAGTTGGCAAAACAAGAAGAGCTCCCGGTAGGCTTTACTATATGGACTTTGTAATGGATTGTTTGGTCAAACCTTTTTCCCAAGGTCAAATTGAACTTGACAAAATTCCTTTGTTATCCTTTATTTAAGCTCGTATGGGGTGAGGGGTGGTTCAATCCCTGCTGTGTGAGATTGGTGTATTCTTGTGGTATAAAGTAATATGGGCCAAATATAAACAGTACATGTTGTACACACATTCTGAATTCACAATAATTGTTGCTTGTGGCTTCGCTCATTTTGTAGTACAGGTAGACCTATCAGAATAATAATGAATAACAGGATAACAAAGACAAATAGTTTTTCCAGTGCAAAACGTGAATTAGTTTAACATTCACTTGACAATGTTCTTTCTTTCTGACCTCAGGGAGATGAAGATCTGCTGACGGTCTACATAGGAGAGATCTTCCTGGAGTTCGTCAACATGCTGCCTGCCTTCCAGACCTACTGTCTGCAGCAGTCCACCTCCGTCAACCTGCTCAACACGCTGGAGAAGGAGAAGGAGCTGCTCAGGTAAAAATAAAGCTTTGTTTTTTTAAGATCATTTTTGGGCATTTTTATGCTTAATTAGATTTAGTTAGAGAGACAGAGGTGAAAATGGGGCAGAGAAGGGAAAGACATGCATGGGACAACCACGGGCCGGATTCGAACCTGTGGTCTCCTGCTTCTGAGGACTGAGCCTCTATTGGGGGGGGGCTCTCCAACCACTACACCACAAGCTTCCAGTGAGCCTGTGTGATGATGGAGAAGAAGTTACTCTTTCAGTAGTTCCTGCCACGGCTGTTCAGTATAATACTAAATTGGAAAGACAGCAGCAGGGTTATCACTTATTCAGAGGAAGTTCTATTTTGAGAGTCGGGGCTGAAATGATTCATATTTTTAGACGGTACCACAGCTAACCCCTTGAGTCAGTCTGTCTCCCGGCTCCTCTTAATCAACTTTGCAAAGGGTCATATTTCATGCTCATCATCAGGTTCAAAATTGTAATTTGGGGGTTCTAGAATCTGATTTCATGGTGAAGTGTCAACCAGATCCCTTTATATTTCTTACAATGCCATTGCTTAATTTCTTCTTTTCCACCCTCTTTCTGAAACGCTCCGTTTTAGCTTAGCCTTCCAAAAAGCCCAGTCAGGGAAAAAAGTGCATTTTAAACAAGGGGGCCCACCATAGCTAGTTTTGTTTACATAGCCTAGGCTGTGTAGTAGCACTTGATTTTTTTTCAGCTTACCCACACCCAGTACAGACAGGTAGTGGATCGTGAAGAGATATTAACTGATTTTGACAACAAGCATTCTCCAGAATCACTGACTCCAATTTAAGCGTTCCTGTTCATGCAAATAATCTCTTACTGTATTCAACCTAATAGTGTTTCTCCTTTCGCCCTTTTCAGAATCTTCCTGGATGTGTCCCAGAATGACAACACTGCGTTGCGTCGGATGAATTTGCGCTCCTTCCTCATGGCTCCTTTACAGCGGGTGACTAAATACCCTCTCCTCTTGAGCCGCATCATCAAGGTCACGCCCGAATGTCACCCCGACTACGCCCGTCTGCGCGAGGCCAAGAGCCGGGTGGAGTCCCACCTGGAGCACATCAACATGAAGACCAAGCAGGAGGGCAACGGAGTCACCTGGTCACTGAGATCCTTCCGCCGAGACAGCCGCAAGAACCGCGAGGTCATCAACATCGAGATGAGAGAGGTTTGATTGGATTTTTAACTTATCTCGAACAACCAATAGTATTTAACAGAAGAATTTTTTTTTTAAATATGATGAAAACACAAAGATGAAACACAAACATGGGTAAGGTTAGGCACAGTCCGATTCTATCAAAGAACAAAAAAAAAGGATATGTTTGAGAAGGAGCAGACGGAAGCATAATGCTTATATATCCCTGCCCCTTTAGTTTACAGTTTTATATTATTACAGAATAAACATGTATTAACTGCATTTGTAGATGCAGGGCATACAACAACATACAACAATACACATGCCAATGCCAATTCAATATTTCCAGTTGTCCTTTCTGTATAAGGGATTAATTGTTTTCATGTATCTATTTTTGACCTGTAAAGGTGTCCATGAAGACGGTGGGCTGGGCCAGGGAAAACACACGCTTTGTCATGGAGGGACCTCTGCAGCTGTCCCAGCCGGCAGACGGACAGTGGGTGAAGAAGGGCAGCAAGGCCCTCAAGTTCCAGAATGTCCAGAGCCTGCTGATGGTGAGGACGCCTGCCCCGGGACAAGGCACCGAGCCGGGGGTACCACGGGGGGATCAGCAGGGGGAGAGTGGAGGCTGTGGAGATAACATCAGAGATGGAGTGCTGGTTTTAATCAAGGACAAGAGCAGCGGGAAGTTCACAGTGCTGAGAGAGCCTATCCGCCTGGGCAACTGCGTGGTGTCCACAGACCCCGACAGCGAGGACACGTTCGAAGTGCTCGACATTCGGAAGGAGTCTTTTGTTTTCCGCGCGTCGGACAAATCTCGCACTCAGCAGTGGTTCCATCAGATCAAGAGGTATGCTAAGGACCTGGGCACCTGGAGGAAAAGACGCAACGCTCTCCCTAACATTATGATCAACACGAACCAGGCCAACCGCTCCTGAGACTAAATCATGCCTTTGTTATTACTACTACTGTAAATAACCCTAGATCTGAACCACTGCAACAACAACAAAAATAAATAGACAAAGGCGCATTTTCTGTTATAACCACTTTGATTCCAGGATTAAGAAAAATGTTCCTCAAAGTCCTCACAAAAGGGGTTAAGAGAACGATATAGCACTTTTTTTCTTACAGAGCTGTAGGCCTGAGTGCGCCATACTGTCATAGGTATGAAGATTGAAGCCGTCAACAGCAAAAAGAAAGAGAAAAAAAATCAGATTCTTGGACCAACCAAAAAGAAAAAAAAAACATGGGCTGTGCTCGTCAGCCTTGATTGTAAAGACTGTTTGCTCTTGTGGAGAAAGAGATTTCCAGTAAATAAGGTGTGTGTCTGTGGAAAAAAGCATGACTGAACATGACTGACTGCAAAAAAACGAAAAAATTGTAATGTCATTTTTATACGAGAGACAGTGGTGGTGATGGTGTTGGTGGGGGAGAACCTTTGTGTTGATGTGGTCCAGAGCTATTTTTCAGTGGTTTTCCGTTTCGTCGGCACTGCCCTCTCCTGTCTGCGCACCGTCGCCCTCTACTGTATGTCGGCGGTAGTGCAACCTACACTGCCAGAGATGCAGTTGAGCAAGAGCCCCTTCCAATAGGCTCAACATACCTCCTGTATCACTGTGTTTAAAGGACAACTCACACAACAGCAATAATCTCTGCCAGTTTCAAAACAAGTAGCTACTGTTTATGCATTCTTTTTTTTGGTACCCCCAAGATCTCCCCTTTGTGTTCAGGTGTTTTATCCTTCGTCTGTGTTACTGAGTTTCATGTGGTAAAAGAAAATCAACGTAAGTCTCAAATCTGATCCCATATGTTGGTGTCAATAAAGCTTCCCCTCTGTCATCCCAACACTAAGGAAGTATCTGTCCAGGTCAGTCATTGGAGTTAAGATAAGTCTTAGTGCCATGAAAACAGTTGGTGAAAAAGTCTAGTCAATCTCGTTTGTGTGTTAACATGTTAAATAAGTCAAACACTACAGTTCCCACTCACCTGTGTGCAGAGTTTTTCAATCTTGAGTTCTGGAACTCAATTGAGGTTACTTACTGTATCTAGGGCATGGTACAGATCAGTTGTTATTTGTCTGATCAATTTGTCCAGAAATAGTGAAAAATGTTTAGTCACTTTTACTTCACTTCAAAATCAATTGATTATCAAACTTGTCTGACTTTGTTTCAGTTAAATAACCTATTGACTTATTTCACAACGAAGCGTTTGTAATAAAGATCTCAATTAAATAGGTATGAAGTACAAAGCAAACATATGCTTTAAATTGTCATGCTGACATGACATCTCTCAATTTGGGCCTGAAAGGTTGACAAACTCTGGTTACTTGTTGAACTCACCTCAGAAATTTTTTTCCAACCATCTTGTCATGACATCATGGCTTTACCTGTGTTAGTAGCACGTGACCTAGCGATGAGCTGTTGTGCCTTGGTACTTGACTACTGTTATGTTTAATACGTACTGAAATATTTGAAACCTGTCACAGTAGCATTTAACTCTCGCGATGCGGAATAGACCGCCATCCGTCGGCGCTTGATTGAGATCAATTTTACAGGCAATACAATTGTTCCAGACAGTCTGCTGATAATAACCATGTGATCACCTGAACCTCTCTCTTACTAAAGTGTGTTTTTATTTATGAAGGCTTTATTTTGTTTAATGCACTTTATTTATTCCTCAGTAATATAATGCTCTCCAGTCAAACGTGTGTCACTCAGTCTGGTTTATTTACAGTTCTTCATGGTAGAAGAAACCTAGTTGACTGAAGTTGACTTTTCTGCAGGTCGTTCATGTCATTGAACCAAAACCACTATTTAAGACCAATGCTGTTTTATTATTTGCTCTGAAGGTAGCACTATAAGAGTAGTAGCGAATCACTGTGTTTTAGAGGGCAGGGCTCCTAAACTACACACCAATACTCCTGTGCTGTCAGAGGATGCCGTTTCAAAATGAACCCCTTTCAAATCATTAAAAAAACAACAATGTCTGCTCATTTGCATACAGTTTGTTTTGTTTTCCCCATTTGCATTTGAAAGACCCGATGTATTATTTCCCCCCCCGATGTAATATATTGTGAATTAAATTAAAAGATTTTAAACACGTCCTTGATTGCTTGATTTTTTTTGTCTGTGTGTCTATGTGCTCAAGTCTAAAGAGGAAGCCAGTCATTTAGAATGTAGAAATATATTTACAGTCATTTTAAGGACAACTGATTCAAAAGACAGGGATAGACACGGTACATGTGGAATGCACTTATCACTCAAAGGGAACAAAAGCACAAGATGCAAGTGAATTATTTCTTGAAAATACAATCCAGTTTCACTACAGTATCGAAGCAAAACAGAAGCATGGATGCAGACAATTGAAAAAAAAAATCTTTGTTAAATTTCTTTTTGTAGAAAAAACAAGAAAATCAGTTAACGTATCACATGCAGGCATTCTGACTATTTTGTATTTGCTTCATCACCCAACTAACCAAATATTAACATTATAAATGGCAGCAGACATAATCATTGGCACTGTTCTGCAAGGGTTCCTCGCTGCTGGGAGAAAATAAGGGAATCTAACTAATCAAGAAGTAGCCATATTTATTATAGAAAAAAATAGGTTTATAACTGGGTAAGGCGCTAGGTAAGGCGCTTAATCATTACAATTTAAACCGAGGAACCTTTATGAAAGGTCAGGAATGATCCAAATCTGGAAAAGAATGACGACAAATGTATTTTTGATTTAATTATCCGATTTTTGCATCAAATATTTCCGGGATTTATTAATTTTTTGAGAAATACCATCTGGTAAAACAAAAAAAACACATCAAGTTATCTTTTTTTCTGTGCTTTGTAAATAAACAAACATCCACAAAAAGAAGCTTTGCATGGTTGGAACGCTCCACTCTCTGCACAAACGAAGTAAACATCGACATAATGTAGTTTAATAAGAAGAAACTGAGTTTTGCAAACTTGACGTAAAAAAAACTGTTGCAAAACCAATTCAGTGAAACAGGAACACCACGGGAATCAGGTGAAGCCATTAACGCAGATTTTCAAAAAAAAAACAGAAACAAAGTGGACCTTCCATCTTCAGACTCCGAACGATGGTGCCATACTTGGTCACACGATCTGACAGTCTGCCATCCATCTAAAGCCATCTTCTCAAACACACACTTTCTCTCACTCACACAAACACAGACACACAGAGTCTGATCTCAGCTGCTGAGTCCTCAGGTCTATCCCTGGGTCTTGTCTTGCAGGTGGGGTAAGGTGCAGCAGCCGTGGAGAGGGTTGCCAGCCCGGCGGTGGAAAAGAGGCAGCTATCTCCCACAGCCAATGAAACACCTCAGAACTCTTACTTGTCGGCGCTTGGCTCCGCCTCCTTGGCCAGGCCGCGGATGGACAGGTCGTACACCACCTCCTCGATCTTCTTGACGTCGTACTTGAGGCCGTCGTAGCGCTTCCTCAGCGGGTCGTTCTTCAGGTTGAGCATCCTGAAGCCAGAGTCCAGCTCGTTGATGAAGTTGGAGATGCGCAGCGGCCGGTTGTAGTCGCCCGCCGTGACGCTGTTCACCGCCAATCGGGACTGGAGGAAAGAGAAAGAATAGCAACGATTTTACACAGAGTTACTTAGCTTAGAAATCTTTTTTTTTCCCCTTTTTTTTTGGGGGGGGGGGGGGGGGGGGGGCATTTTATGCTTTTATTAGACAGTTTGAAGAGACAGAGATGGGAATGACATGAAGAGAATGACCACGGGCCTGATTCTGACCCGTGGTCTGCTGCTTCTGAGGACTGAGCCTCTATTGGTGGGTGCTCTAACCACTAGACCATGAGTGCCACCCCCCCCCCCCCCCCACCCTTAGTCAATACTTTTAAGTGATTCATTCATTAGACAGTAGTAAAACAACAAAAAGAAAGTAATATGATGATGATGAACCCATGATGTAATTGGTCGATAATCTAACAAAATGCTGAATGTATAACATAATAACTTTTTGCCCATAATGTAATAACTTATAACATTATGAAGCAAATAGTTTTCTTCATTAATGACATTTTATTACCAATTATGGCATCAATATCTTTAGATTCATTTATTCAAGGATTTTAAGGATCTGCTAGGAACACTTTCTATCTGGTTGGCCCTAATACAAGGTACAATTAAATTTCTAGCCTTGTTATATTGTTGCTTTAACACCAGAGCATTAGACTCACCAGCTCACTAGCCATGATCAGCACACCTGCCAGGTAATCCTCTACGTCCATGTGAAAGCCTTTCTCTCGCGACACCTCAACTGTAGGGTGAAGAGGTAAGGGGAAAATGAGTAAAGCCAAATTAACAGGTAAGCATAACACTAAGAAGACACAGACTGGTACCTACTGCCAAGAATCTCGGCCACTTCCTCCCGTTTGACCAGAGTTTCACTCTCCAGGTAGACAGTGAAGGCGGCCAGGAAAGTCAAGCGCTGCAGGACAAACCGCCAGTGCTCCTGGAACCTAAAGAGCGGTCAAACAGATCAATAAAAGAGACTTAAAAAAAACAAAAAAAACATATTAATTCTGCTATACAGAGAGTTCTGGCTACCCACATTAAAACAAGAAAAAATAATAATGCTGCAAGCTACTGTTATGAAAGTATTCCCACTATTTTAGATAGATACAGCTTCAGGTAACACCATGATAAAAACTAGTAGTAACTATTGTAAATAGTGGCTCCTACCTATAATACTGCTCCGCGGGAAACTTGGTTTTGAGTTCGGCAATTTGTGTCCTGACTATGCAGAACAACTCCCGCGCCTTTACACATTTACCGGGAACTGAAAGGAGGTAAAGGAAAAAAAAAACATTGAAAGTCTCATTAGTAAAACATGGTCCAGCACCAACAAGTGAAGCAGAAGTGCATAATGTGTCACAAACTAACTTTCTTTGAATCCAGATGCTTGGTGGACACTCTGCAGTAGTGTTAGTATTTCTCTGGCATTCTGCTCCAATGCCTGCACCACCTTACGGATATCCTGAAAGAAAAAGTCCATTAATAATAAAGGTTTTATATTACAGAACAACATAACGTCTTTCCGAAGAACAGAAATAAAAACAATACTTCTGTAACTGAAAAATAAACCTAGCAACCCACAATCATACACTTTTAATGACATAAAGTCCCCATCTCAACCCAATGAAATGCGCTGTATACTATAAATACTTTGAATTGCTGATCAGTTCACTGCGATAACACATATCACAGGGTAATTGTGTTTTAATAAAATGTTGATTAATTAAATTACTTTTAAAGTTTCATGCAGTGCTCACTCACTTCAGTGTGCAGCCATTTAAAAGCTGTTTTCTCGTAAATGCATGTGTTTTTTATTCTAAATAATTCATGCACGAAGGGGTTAAGGATCTTTAATTTTAAGTGACACGCTTAGTATATTGTTATAAACCTGGATAAAATTAGATTACAGTGATACAGTAGATATCTCAGTCAGTCAGTGAGATGCGCGTTAGCCTGATTAACCAGACTTGTGTTATTATAGTGCAGTTTTTTTTGTTGGTGTGAACGTGTTTTGTGTGTGTGGCTGGGGTTAGCTTCTGAGCTAACGCTGATAAAAAACCCTCTCCGCTGTCCATTCATACCTCTCTGATTTCCTGGTCGGCGCTCAGGAAGCCCTGGATATAACTGAACATTTCCGTGACAGACATTTCTGCTCCGAGCCGAGGTGTGTCTGGGTTAAGCCACACAGAGGATGATAACAATGAGGAGGGTGAAGAAGCCGTCTGTATGCTGCTGCTGCTGCTTATTCATACAAAAAAGAAAACACAAACGTGCGCCTCGCCTGAGTGCTTTGTGTGGCGCGTGGAGATGATGTCATCATTGAGTCCAGACAAAAATAAAATACAAAATAAGAAGGAAAAAAAGAGAGAAACGTGTTGAAAAAATGAAAGAATTAAAAAAAAGATACACACAACTCATTAAACATGAACTGCTAAACTACAAGCCTACTATTACTACTTTTACTCAATGCTTGTATTTCACCTTATAGCCTTTAATAACAATAATAACAATAAGTGTTTTTATTATTGCATAATAATGGAAAATTATGAAATATAAAGGATTATTTGTTTTTCTCTCAATTCAGTTTAGGCTACATTTCCAGCCCAACGTTGTATGGAGCCTGCCTCTGAGTTGGTAAATAGGTAGGCCTAATATAAATAGTTAATTTTATGTTTTTATTCTGGAGGTGTAGTAGTTATATTTTCTTATACAATTGTAATATTTACCCATGTTTGGAACAGTTTAAAAACAAACACTTCATGACTTTCTACACCACATCTGGTGTCCTTTTTATTTGTTCTTGCCCTGCCCTTCAGACAGCCTGAGTCCTCCACTGGATCCTCCATGTGGTTTAATTCATGAACACAAACGTCATCGAATGCAGGTCAGAAATTTGATGACCATCCTTTTGCCTGCTGGGTGGTTTTAATATTCTGGTGGACAGACATACTGCATTACCTCATTCACCCTGTTGATGGAGCCAAAGCAGCACACTCACTAATGTTGCCTCCAAGTGTTGCTCGAAAAAAGGAACACCAAACGCAAAATAGTGGCGCTATTACCAGTAGCCTACTATAGTAGTAATCTGGTTATACTGTAGTTGAGGGGAAATACTTTTTATTCAAAAAAGTACAGCAGGCGATCCTTTGGTTATAGAGGCTATGGTTATAGTACAAATCGCACATAGTAACTCTTATTTATTTATCTTATTACATTTTATTTATTTATTTATTTATTTATTTATTTATTTATTTATTTATTTATTTATTTATTTATTTATTTATTTATTTATTTATTTATTTATTTATTTATTTATTTATGTATTTATTTATTTATTTATTTATTTATTTATTTATTTATTTATTTATTTATTTATTTATTTATTTATTTATTTATTTATTTATTTAATTAATTAATGCAAAATCAAACTCTCCACTTCTGGTTATCTGATTTCCTATAGTCCCTGAAGGCATCATCTCAGAGCGCAGCTGACGCAGAAAGAACGGAGTTCAAGCTCCTGTTGCTCCAACTATAGTTCAGCAGACAGACAGCTCATGCAAGTCTGGAGGACAACCCTGTCTCATACAAACTCTCTGCTTGTTCATATACCTCTCTTATCTCATCCGTACCGGACCGTGCTATAACCTGCCTACCGTAGCTTACCTGTTTTAGTCGTTACCTCGGGACTTTGAAACAATGCCGCTGCCTGCTGTCCAGCCGAGCCTCTGAGATGGAGAAAACCTTCGCTGAAGATGACTGCGTGGATTCAGGAGCCGAGACCGGAGGGTGAGTGGAGTCAGATGTGACTTATGCTCAATATAATAATCTTTATAAAATATTTCCTTAAATGTTGTTTGCATCCGAGTGAATGTTTCATAACGTTAAACCTTTGAAATCAACAATAATTGCATATTCAAAGATGCTGGGGCTGGGTGTCTTAATAACGGGGGAAGAAATTAAAAAACTTTTGACTAAGGACATTAAATAATTTTTTGTCAAAGACACAAATTATAGGTGCCTATTTAAAGTGAGTCTACAATTATGGCGAGAAATCATGTTGGAAGTTGGACATCCTTCCAGATAAACTACATGTGCACATTTCTCAATGAAGTTTGGTGTTAAACACCTAAGCGAGACCAGACATAACTGAACGCGCGCGAAACAAAACAGACAGCAGGGCTTCATGTAATATTAATATTTGAGCAAATGTGGCATGTCTGAAATGCACTTTTAAAAGTTAAAAGGTTGTGGTTCCTACATTTTGTTATCATGAGATTTTATTTATATTTTTTTATTTATGCATGCTATAATTGCATCCCTGGGCAAATCAGTGACGTAATAGTGTTTTGATTGAACATTGTTAAATGGATGTATTGTTCCTTCTGTTTTCAGCTGTTAGACAAAGATGAGCCTGGGTTTCTCCTGTGGTATGTCACTGTTACATGTAAGCTGGAGATGTTATAGAGAAGAATAGTGAGTGTTTGTGTGTTAATGACAGTCCCCATGTGACCCTTTAACCCCTTAAAAGACCCAATTTAACTGTAAAATACCCTACTTGAACTACATTTATTAAGATGTATCATTCATTGACCTGTGAAAGTTTGGCTATTGGCAAGATTCAGCGAAAAAGCAACATAAATTGAAAAGCATATATGAGAAATAAGCAACTTTATATTGTATTTATTTATTTATCTATACTTCGTTTTACTTTGAACGTTTGTAAGGTATGAAAAGTGATGAAGAAGCAGCTCATCAATGCCTTTATTGTCAGAGTCACCTGGGGGGGAGGGCGTGCTAGAGAGAGAGAGAGAGAGAGAGAGAGAGATATTGTGTGTGTGTGTGTGTGTGTGTGTGTGTGTGTTTCATGAGACCCGGCCGTATGGAAAAGCGCTGATGTGAATAGAAAAAGCAGGAACATCCAGCTGATAACCAGAGAGCCACCACCTCCATCAGGTCACATTCTCCACCTCTCCTGCCTCACTCCACTTCCTTTTCGGCTCTCCCTCATCCATCGTTCACTTAGCCGCTCTCTCCTCCAATCACAAACCACAGACTGTCACAGTGGCCTTGAGCTTTAATGATAAGGAAGTGTATCATTTGTTTTCCTATTGTGTTTTGTCTGCCCTGATAAATGTGACAGACAAAATATATTAAGTGACCTATTTCTTAAAGCTTTGCTAATTCATCTGAATGTAATATAAGCCTATACTAGGTGTCACGTAGAATAGGTTGTTCATATGAATGTAATATTAGCCTATACTAGGTGTCACGTAGAATAGGTTGTTCATAGAATTCTGAGAATTTTCACAAACAGCTCTAAAGGAAAGTGTCTGCCTCTTTTAGCTCAATTTGTTGGTTATTACAGCAGTTTGGATGTTTGGTTCAGTGACAGTCTCATCAATCTTGGTTTTTCCTTCCAGCTGCAAACAGCTGTTTTCCGTTTAGATCTACCCACTGTACAATGCCTGTCCTGCAAACAAACAGCAGAGAGACATAGACATAGACAGTTAGCGACTTGCTGGTAAACATTATGCCTATACGTAGCAGCTAAAGAACCAGGTCATCTTCTTAGGAGCTGGTGGAGACCAAACCAGAGTTGAAAGGAGAATTAATATTGGACTATATATATACACTATCATCAGGTTGACACCACACAACTTTACAACCCTCTCCACATGTCAAACGAGCCCTTTTAGACGCCCATCATGTCACTCAAACCTTGTGTTGTTTGCATGACTGGGCCTGATGCCTGTCTTCACTTTCTTTTTGTGTCTATTGTCTTTGGAGGGGATATGAAGCCTGGCAGCGTGGCCAAATAAACCACACCAAATAATACACACTCCCTTGGGAGCTATAAAAACAGACTTTTGACGGCTTCCAGCACTACGTTTTCCACATTTTGTCTTTGTTTTTGTCTCAGTCCATGCAGGGACAAGTCATAGCTTTTAAAACTCTCTGTGTCCTTCTGCTGGAATATTCCGATCATTTATTATCTGCCATTTCCCCCATCATCTCTCCTCTTACCTTTCTCTGCTCACCTCTGCTTCTTCCCCGAATCTGCACCGCTAATGGCTGTTAGGAAGATTGATAGCCTCCTGGTGCAGGAAACAGACCCACTCCTCTGTTTCCTGCTGTCCGGTAGCTCCAGAGGCCTTTATTAGTTTAGGTATTGTGTGTGTGTTTGTGTGTGTGTGTGTGTGTGTGTGTGTGTGTGTGTGTGTGTGTGTGTGTGTGTGTGTGTGTGTGTGTGTGTGTGTGTGTGTGTGTGTGAGCTTGCGTGCATGTGTGTGTGTGTGTGTGGAGGAACAGTGTTCACTGGTTGTCAGATGACTGCTGTGGGACTAATAATCTCAGGTGATGTAGTATACGGACCCTTTAGTGAATTATAGCATGTGTAGGATGCAGACCATCTC
The DNA here is from genome assembly GCF_949987685.1 of Ammodytes marinus. Lineage (NCBI taxonomy): Eukaryota > Metazoa > Chordata > Actinopteri > Uranoscopiformes > Ammodytidae > Ammodytes > Ammodytes marinus. The sequence goes on from NC_137216.1 coordinate 25,504,026, forward strand.
CTCAATCAGCCTCGTTGTATGTGGGCATACCTACGCCTCTTTCATGTTTCACACACAGACGGAAATTTAATAACACGGAAATGTCCGATTTTTTTTCTTCTAATCCATGGAAATCTGATTATGGGGAATCTAATTCCGCTTCCTTCCCAGTTTGAAGATGTGAGCTTTAGATTAGACACGTCCCTTTCATGAGAGAAAATCTATACGTGCACATGGTCGTTTTTCAGCAGTGGTGGAAGAAACAGGAATGCTTTACTTAAAGGTGCTCCGAGGAACATTCAGTTTGTGTTAATTCTTGCACCTCCTTTGGACAAAAGAGGTAGTGTTTTTAAGACACTAGCTGTTGTTCCTGGGTTTACTCATGACAAAGGCATTACGAAAAACTATATAAAATAGCATATTTTGCACTTGTGGTCTCGTTTGCTGTTGCATGTAATTCATGATCAGAGGAAAAATAAGACTGTTTCAGAAATATGTAACTATTCCTTGTAGCACTTCTAAAGAAATAGTGTGACATTTTAGAAAAAGAAAACTCATGTGCTCTTATTGCAAAGAGGTACATCAATACCACTCTTTTGTCTGTCACTTATACTGTATACAGATTTAGAGCGAGGACAACACAGGTTATCTTAGCTAAGCACAAAGATAGGAAGAGGGGGGGAAGACATCTAGCTTGTCTCTGTCCGAAAGTTATATCCCTGCCAAAACCCTCAAAACCATGCTATGGGCTGCCTGTATGTGGTTTGATCTACCTTTTTACGCTATGTAAACGTGACAACTTGTTGTGATGCAGCTTTTTCTTCTCGACTCACCATAGAACCACAAACTGTTGTGTTCCTACATTTTGATGTAGCAACCATTGTGTGAGATTGTAAGCTTGAGGGGTGGTGGTCATGGTAGAGGGTTAGGGTTAGGGTTATTGTTTTCTTAAAAATTGAGAAAAAGTACCTGCAAACTCAGTGAATCTTTATTCAGTTTCTTTGACACATTGTTCTCATCAGGGTTTCTGCATTTCAAACATGGTCACTGGTTTGTAGAGAGCATGATCCATATATGGGTGTATATATTTTTTATACCTTTTGGACGGAGGCCAGTCTAGCGGTTTTCCCCCGTTCAGGCGTTGGTGCTAAACTAGGCTCATCACTGCCTGGCTGTAGTTTTGTATAATGTTATATTCTCACATTGGGACTGGGACTTGTCATGCGTTACTTCAAAATAGTCACCACTGCACTGCTGCTAGTCTTTTAGTGACGAAACTGAAATGGCATAAATGAGTTGATGAACATTTGGAGCAGTTCATTAGGAATCCAGATATAAAGACACTCTTTTTAAATTAGGTTTTTAAATTGCATTTTATCAAGTTGCAATTGCAAGTGATTGAGGCTTTTGCAGACACGTTTACAGTAGTTTGTTCACTTTTCTGTAGTTCCTCTCACCAAGATGTAGTTTTTGTCAGAAGTTCCTGATATATGATGGAAACGCCCATGCTGACATGAACCTTTTTTTCTGACTCGGCCACTGGTCGTTGTGGTCTAAATGATATGATTCGAAGGCAGCCGTTACCACACAGAACACAGGAGAGAGACTGCATGATACCAATCTTCTCATCTCACTCTTGGAAAGAAAGCAAATATGTGTCTCTCTCTCTCCATAAAAAATGTTAAACAGTCCAGTAAAAGCAACGATACGGACGCAATAAACCTTCGCAAAATGAAAGACCTGAATGCACACATGTATTGAAGAAGCCTATATGTTTCTGATTAATAACTATAGTGTAGGTGATTTTACTCAGGTTTCAAAAGAAAAAGTACTTGATACTGAATTGCCCTTTTCAGCATTACTATACATCATAATAAATATAATATAATATAAGTTAAGTGGCATAAAATAGGAATACTTAGACATATACAAACAGTACTTGAGTAAATGTCCCTGTGTTTCATCCCCGCTAGATAGAAACCAGTGTGGAATGTCTTTTGTGACCTTTCCAGTTGGACCTCTCCTACTGTTTAGCCAGATGTCAGCGCTTTATTTGAAATAGGAGTGTGGCATCCTGTAAATCATGTTGATTGTATTGTGCTCTTCATACTGTAATATAAACTCCCGTCTCCTCTCTGTTTCTTGTCCATGTCGTCTCTCTCTCTCTCTCTCTTCTTTCTCTCTCTCTCCCTCTCTCCTTCTTTCTCTCCTCTTTCCTGTTGTCCTCTGCAGGTCTGATTACAGTCCCTTGTCCTCAACGAGCAGTAAGTACACACACACACACACACACACACACACACACACACACAGGACTTTATCTCCTTAATACACACTGACAAAATAAATCCACACACACAGGAGGATTGTGTGTGTGTGTGTGTTTGTAGGACTTCAGCTGATTTTAGGGAGGATTTTTTTGTACGTCAGAAATCAGTTGCTTAACTTAATATTACACAATCATACAAAGCAGCAAGCGCACACACACGCATGCACGCACGCGCACACACACACACACGCACGCACCCACCCACCCACCCACCCACACACACACACACACACACACACACAGACACACAGTTTTCCGACAATGCCTGGTTTGGTTTTTCCCCCTCGTTTTCCGGTGTCTTTTCCTTTCCTTTATCAGTTGAGCTTCTGCCACTATTGTCTCTGTGTAACCACTGGAGGTCAGGGTAGGAACTAAACGTGCACTGGGGGACATTGTCAGAAGATAAAATAAACATTTTAAATAAACTGGAACCAAAATTAGAAAGACAATACTAGACACTGTACTCGGGCGGGGACTTCATAGGATTTAGGAATGCATGCTGCCTGTGCCTCACTCAGGTTCACAGACTGAAAGCCATTCAAAAGATGAATGTACTATAATTATTCCATGTCTGACAGGTGTCTGTTTACTCTGTATAACTGGGCACCTCAGATGTAGCCGCGGTCAACAGCTAAACCACTCGTCTTAGTGGAGATATTATTTTCCTAAATGAAGTGCATACATATCTAAGCCGTCTCTTAGACTATAATGACATCACACACACCCTACAGACAGACCAAATGAAAGAAGCGGCCCCTCTATTTGTCTATTTGTCTCACTGAGGCGCAAGCTAATGATCGCAGCAGAAAGGACAGATGGAAGCCAACTGCTGCGGTGACAGATTTTTCCACAGACAATATAGAGAAGTCATCCGTCTCAGGGCTGTGTGTGTATGGCTGCCTGATTTTGTCCTCAGTGTGTGTGTGTGTGTGTGTGTGTGTGTGTGTGTGTGTGTGTGTGTGTGTGTGTGTGTGTGTGTGTGTGTGTGTGTGTGTGTGTGTGTGTGTGTGTGTGTGTGTGTGTGTGTGTGTGTGTGTGTGTGTGTGTGTGTGTGTGTGTGTGTGTGTGTGTGCATTGATGAAAAGGTGCATGCAGCATCAGGCTCCTTCATCCCCTACCTCCACATAAGTTATATTTAAGTTTGGTTTGAGAGAGCATATACTCCTGTTTATACAGGTGGTTAAACCCCTGACCTTTGACCCTGAGTTCAGACCAGCCATAAGCCCCCTGGAGACAAGCTAATATCATGCTTAAACCAACAATGTTTCAGTCAGACCGAGGTTATACTCCACTGTATGTCCTATGTAACAGAAAACTGGAGGAATTCAAATTGCTCATCCTCAGTGAATGCCATTGTTTAGGCCAGTGAGAACAGATTGTCTTTCATTTGATGCGTTTGTATGTTTACTGAAATATGAGGACATAGTCCATTTGTTGGGGAATATTTTTCAGCGTTAGCATAATACACATTTGGTGAGCTTATTCCAGTTATTGTATATGGGATTGAGTTGAAACAAAAAATGAAACGTGTGTTCATTGTAAGGCAGGAGCATATCAGCCGGTGCAATGCTGGTATGGCTAATTTTTCGGAAAACAATGGAGCTCTAAGAGTACAATAAACACTTGTTAGAAGGATCCATTCATTGTTGGTTTTGGTCTTTGTCGTGAGATTGGTTAAAAATAAATTGACAAAAATGTGAGCGTATTGCCAGCTTTTGTCCTGTAAATTAGACCACAGCCACCACTGCTGGGGATTAAAATCGCAACGTGCTCCATCTCAAAAATAAGGATTTAGTGTCATCTTTCTTCACTAAAGGTGCACCATCTGGATCCTAAGTTCATAAATCAACATCTCCGAGGACTCAATAACAGACTACATTACTTTTTTTTAAGAAGCGTAGAAGTGCTGTCAGACACATAACAAGGTCTTGTATCTAGTTGAAGCCTTTCTCACAGCTCAGAGATGGACTTTTATCTTGTTAAAAGAACCCCACACACAGATAAAATTGCCTCACGAGTGACATTTACTGGAATTGAGAAGGATAATCTAATACAGGCAGAAGGTCTGTTGTTTTCTTAGACGGAACAAGTCCAACTAGATTTAAGATTGACGAGATTCTGGAAAATGGAACAAATGAGACTCTTATGTGTCTAACGTTTAGTACTGTATCTCTGCCACTTCTGCATTTTGGAAAAATGTAGCTGAAACCTCTATGGAGTCTGGGATTTATATGAAGTATTTTAAAAGCTTTCATAATTAAATGCAAAGGCTTGCGGTAAAGTTAAGAAGTGGAAATTAAAGTTCCAATGCCGAACGCAAAATCTGCCTTTTATGTGTCGTCTGCAGCTGCTGTGTGCAGCATCTCTGGCCTTTCAGTAGGAGGTAAATAGGTTTTTGATTCAAGAGCCTTTCAACTGAGCCCCACCACGAACACTTAATCACACCACCTCACTTTCTATTGGTCACACAGCAGACTGAGTGCCCGTTCCGCCTGCTAGACCTTTGACCCTGCCCCCCCCCCCGCTCCCCCAATGGTTTTTCTGTGTGTGTGTGTGTGTGTGTGTGTGTGTGTGTGTGTGTGTGTGTGTGTGTGTGTGTGTGTGTGTGTGTGTGTGTGTGTGTGTGTCTACATGTACATACATGTAACACAGCTAACCCCCTCGGCTGTCAGAATAATGTATGTTTTTGGGTCAGAAGGACACAGAGGTCAGACTGGAACAACAGAAAGACGCCTAGCCGAGACACCATTACAAATATACTAACAGCCATAAACACATGAGAAGGCCATGCATGATTTGTTTAAGTACCTAAACAGTCTTCTGTAGATGTATTTATTACTCACAGATGTATATAGACTTATGAATATTTACAACACAGCTAGACTCCTAAAGGGAAGAACTTGGACCAAAGATGAGAAGAAAGCATGAGCCAGATTCAAGACCTCCAACTATTGGCATGCAATGGTGAAAACATGTCTTCCCTGAGAAAGAAATCAGTGATGAAAGAAATTGAAGATTTCAATACTGATTAGAAGAAAATGCACATCAGCATATTGAGCAGTGAGTGTCTTCTATACCACAGCGGACTAGACAGGATTGATAGTGTAGTCTTCTGACAAAAGCTCTGGGGGTCACAGGTTCACGTTGTGCGTTTATATTATCGGGGATCAGGCTGTCACAAGCAGATGTTTGCTCGACCGAAACAAACACATATTTGTGTGTGTGAGCAAACGTGGGAATGTAGCACTGCTTATGTGGTTGTGGTACTCTGATACCGCAAGGCAAAGTACTCTAAAGTCGAGCTAATAGACTGTGCATTTTTGTATTCAAACAGGTCATTATAGTTTAATAATCTAAATAAAGATTATATAATCAAACAGAAGTTTTAATTTTGGTAAAAAAGTTACACCCCTACAGAAATGTATCTGGACTATATACTGCTGATAAAAGCTGACCATGGCTGTTTCTTCTTGTTCCTTTACTAGGTTGCAAACATTAAAAATGACAAAATAATGCCAAATAATCTAAATATATAATCATAAAAATGATACACCACAGCACAAAGCCTGGTGACAAATACGCTGTATTTTAAGTGAACGCTTGACAGTGAAAGCCACCCTGGGGATCCCCCTAAGTTGACCACTTTAGATGTGATCACGCAGCAGCAGGAAATGTTTGGTTTTCATTAGCAGTAACTGTATACGGCTCTGATACGATCGTGTGACAAGTGAACAGTTAGCAGACAGCAAACGGGAACATTGAACCGTTTGTGCGTTTGGTAAGAGAAGTTTGGGTCACACAAACAAAGGAGGAGTCTGCCAGTAGATATGAAAACCACTATATATCCAGAGGTATTCCCAAAATGCTAAAACATTGATTGCCGGTCATGTAAAGTATCACCAATGGGTTTAGTCCAATTGGTCACAGTTCACAGCTAACCACCAGCATCCAAAAAATGTCTTCTTACAGTGTAGTGTTTTCAGTGCTACTAAAATATCCACATCCATATCTCAGGTTGTTAGTCATGCTCCTCCATAATGTTGGTCTGCAGTAAAATGATGAGTCTTCTTTACCACAAAGTGGAACACTTGGCCCAGTCCAGAGACTGTCTGTGCATCCAGTGATGCCGGGGGCCCTGCTCTTGTTATTTCAGCTCAGACAGGCAGCAGATTAGCGCAACCAGGAACACATGTGTAAGGTCCTCCAAAGCTACTCAACCAAAGGAATACACAACCTACACTGTTGTACACCAGGCAGTGGATGAAGTACTTGTTGGTGAACGTGCAGGAGCCACTGACCAACAATTAAATACAAACTGGAATAGGAGACCCTTCTGTATTCCCCTTGTCTCATTAGTGATCCAGTCACAACTTCTGTGCTGTCTTGTGTTGTTTCAGTGACAGTCATTGTAATACACAGCGGTGGTCACAGCAGTTTACAGTCAAGATGTTTTTTGTTGAAAAGGAAAAGACGACCAAATACTTTTCACTCTCAACAATCTGTACTGTGTCTGAAAAATCAAAAGCAGCCACTCACCAGGCGGTTACCTCATGGTATCTTTGATGGTGGCTAGACTGGCTACATGTAGCCCCCCACATGTAAAAAATTTGTGGAGCTACGTGCATTGTGTCCAAACCTACGTCGTAAATTATTAGTAAAAAGGATATATCCATATACTTTCTTTTAGTCGTACCTCACACTTTATTTCTGCTTTTCTATGTATGTAACAGAGAGTGTGGCGTACTTTAAGCCCTTATTGGTTGGAGTGATATCTGACCATTCACTACCTCTTTGCCTTTTCATCAGCACAGCCTTAAATCCACACTGGAGAATGTCACCTTCTCCAGTGTGGATTTAAGCATGTGTCTGTGTTAGAAAGACAGCGCTAAGTATCCTTTCACGCACCGAAACACTTCCAGTGTCCGCCAAGGCACTTTCACTACAGTCAGTGGAATAGCACCTGATAGATCAAGGACCACCCGTAACATCTCAGCACACACACACACACACACACACACACACACACACACACACACACACACACACACACACACACACACACAAGCACAGGCACACAAGCACAGGCACACTCACACTCTCTCTCTCTCTCACACACACACACACACACACGCGCGCACACACACACACACTCACTCCCGTGTATGAGATCCCAGTTCTGCCAATAAGCAGTTGGATATAAGTGTTACCAAATGTTCGCAGATTAAAATGAGGTTTGGACTCGGAGGCTACGATCGCAGCTAAATGCTGCAGTCAGCTGTTTGTTAATGGTTTAATTGAAGCAGTTTTGTCAGTCAGCCTTGTTGTGGGCCCTTTTTGACGATGAGTTAGTGAGTGTGTGCTCTCTCGAGTGCACATTTGAGTGCAGTCTGTAAGTCGTTGCACAGCAAGATATTGAGTTATTGCTTTGGCTCAGCGCTCAAGCACTTGAAAGCGTTTTTTCTCCAGGGTCCACTTGGTTCCTTGTAACCAAGAGGCGGGCCAGGAAACAGACCAGGACTGAAGTCGGGCCAGGTTCAGTTCATATTCAGACTAATGAGGTCTGGGTTGGGTTTGGTTGCATTGCTGCTGGTCTAAGGTATGTGTGTCAACATGTCGAATACCCAGGTACATACAGGTGTATCCTCAAACAAAAACGATGCTTTTCTACTCTGTTCGACTTGGGCTGCTTTTTGAATAGTGGAGTTTTGGTCTTTTAGGGTCGACCACATTTTGGAGCAGGTCTTATTATCCTCACGTCTTTGCAGTCCAAGTCCGACCGTCCAACGTTCCCTTTCAGATCGGCTATTTCTTTTGCAGATTCAGGTGGGAATGTTTCCTATGTTGTCATTTTTGATCATACAAATATTCTAGTTAGCATGCAGTAGGCATACAATTGGGACATACTTTTACTTATTTATTTTATCATAACATTGCCCCTTTGCCTCTTGCTTATATATCCGTCATCCCTGAATGTTTTCCTACTGAGGCTCCGTCGATGTGATGTCACTTCCTTAGTGCACTCGATTGTGGTTTAGAATCGCCCAAATAGCATGCTGATTACAACACTAAAAATCTCTACCCGATTTAGTAGGCATCCGGGTGTTTTTAAGCATGCAAAATCTGACCACAAGAATTGGGCCATCCTAAATCTTTTTCTACCATATTAAATAGTAGGGGAAGTATGGGGATTGGAACGCAGGGTTAGTTTAATTGTGTTACAGTACAGCATTAAAACACCAAACGCTTACAGAGCGCTGTGTATGTTTGTGTAAAAATAGTTACAGAGTTAAATAGGGTCACAGCATCAGTACCACTAAGCTTTTTGTCACTCTGCTAAGCCAAGCCGCCTTGTCCCAGGTCTGTTTAGCCCGCGAAGGTCACATGACTTGAATGAACCTGGACTAGCTCAATTGACTGGCCTTGGCCTCTTTAGTAAGCCTCCCCTTGTAATCTTTTCCCCCACTACAGTCTCTTGTAACCTACCCTATCTAATTCCTAAATGTAAAGCCAGAAGCAGTTTGAAGCTAGCAAATAGTGGCTCCAACTAATTCAATCCAATTGCTCTGATCTTCTTTGAAACTTTGCGGTGGTCCTAATCAGTTTACTGTCTCAGAGTATTTGTCTTTGGAGAACTGCTTGAAGGAGAGTCTGTCCCTCAATACTTTTCTTACTTCCCTCTCCTGCCTGTGACACACAGCTCTAAGCCCATTTGTTTCTACTGAAGACCTAGGTCTTTAAAAGATGGCTCACAGCCATCTGACGCAATACTGTGTAAGTTCACTCTCACCGCTCTCATGGCTTTGTTTTCAACCATATCAGGCAGCTGTTTTCAGTGAAAGAGTTCCAAAAAAACCACTGTACACTACCTGTCCAGCACCAAACAGCAGACAGACACATAGCTGGTGAACAGCATGTGTTTCTTTGTATCTTTTTGTACATGATAAATAAAGAACCTTGAACCTTGAATATTTACCTCAGTATGTTGATGTGTTCACAACTTGTTTCAGCTCACTCATTGCAGTTTAAACCATATGCAAAATGTCCCACTTACAACTACTGTAGTTTACATTGGAGACTTGGCACAATCTGAATCGGAGTTAAACTCACAGAACTTCAATTTTGTAGTCAAGGCTTTACATTTTAATTTCCTTGGCAACAGTGAAACTGACGTCAAAGTGTTGGAACTTGCATCTTTTTTTTCTTCCTTTTTTCACCAGACGACAAAAGGGGCCCACATCTTGAATTTCCTCCTTCAGTTGTTTTGGCTTACATTGAGGGCCAAGCTAGCTAAAGCTATGACTGCAGTACTTATACATGCAGTACACACACACATACACACACACACACACACACACACACACACACACACACACACACACTCAAACACACTCGGAGGGCTCGGTTGAGTTTTGGCTGCTAATCACTCTCATATGTGCAGGGGCCACTAGAAAGAGTGTTGTTTCTATCTCACGTCATCATCATCTGTGCGCATGGCTGCGAGCATGTGTTGCCAGTTAGCACTGAAATACGGCGCAAACGTGAAGGTCTGCGGGTCTTAGAAAAAGATAAGATTGTTTATGAATGTGCAAATTGATTGTGTGATTGCCCGGTGGCTTGTGTAGTAGTCAGTCGCGTCAGAAACATCAGCCTCAGCTTGAAGACGCGAGTGGATTAAGAGCTTAGAGACACACTCCTCCAGAGCTTTACACAAAAAAAAAACCTTCATTCCCCTCCCAGGATTGGGGTGACTTAATCCCTAATTTATTCTTCTCTGTGCCAGCTTCTCATTAACCCTTATTGCCAAAGGAAAGCATCACTTTGAAGGAACAAGGTATTTAAAGGTGTAGCGTGTAAAGGGAATTGGTGTTTTTGTTCTTTGTAGAAATGGAATATAATATAATATTTTTTTATTAAGATTTTTCACCACTAGATGCAGCTAAAATATATGTTTTACTACACACTGCAGCTTTTAAGTTGCATCTTTTGACCAAGAGTGTCAAAAAATGCAACTCAGACCCATCGGAAGAATGTCTCTGCTCCTGAAAAAGGATACTGTGAGAACTGTGTGTAGCAGGAGTCACAGTAGAGAAATCCAAGCTTTCTGCGCGACAGTACAATGTGCTGTACAGAAAATACCCTTAAAGATCTCTATCATCCCTGTGTTGGGTGTCTTGATGCCTGGGACATGTTGGGTAGCCAGATTCTAATGGGATCAGGTAGTCGTTAATGAGCATGGTGCCCTATATGTGTGTGTTGACGCCTGTATCCTGGCATCCACCTTTAACCTGCAGTGCACCTTTCTTGATCCTGCTTCAGACAAACTGAGCCACACAAGGACACTTTGTGTTCTGGTTAAGGTTTGATGGCATTTTATCAAATGTATATATTACATTTTATCTTATGAATCTGATACCTTTCAAATCACTTATCAAACCTATTTAGGTTTACTTGCAATCGACTGTGGAAAAAATTACAATTTCATATTTTATGTAGTACTGTAACCCTAAATATCTCAGCTCACTTCCCATTGTCATTGGCAGAATATGATTGCCACTTTATAAGATCAGAGAACCCATCCTGATTTTCTATATTGTATTTTTGCTACTTCCCTGTTTTTTTTAAATCGACAAAGAAGCAATATAATGCAAAACTAAGAAAAGGTCGGTCAAAAATGTTAAACATTGTTTTCTTGCCATCAGACTTTGCTTTCATTCAAACTATATTAAAGGGCATCAAAACCAAGAACCTCCTTTTGATAATCATTCTGTACCCTGAGCGGACTGTGTCGTTACTCCTCTAGTGGTCTTTGAGCAGCGTTTCCTTGTAACCTGACCTTAACATTTAGAAGATGTCACCTCTTTGGTCAAGTAGAATCTGTCCTTTAAAGCAAAGGCCAGAGGGACTCATGAGACTGGACCTGCTGCGATTAGGCATCTCTGTCTCACGGAGGGATTCTGGCAAGAGCCAAACATGAACAACAAGACTGTGTGTCCGTGCCAAAACTGCCTCAAAGCAGAAACATACCGGGACCAAGAAGTCCCCCGAGAAGTCCGATAAAGACCATAGGAAAAAAAAATGAGCGAAGGAACATGGAGATTAGGAGATACAGCGTGGGTTGTGTACAAGTAACATGCAAGAGTGAAAGCAATGGCTAAATAAAACTGTAGTTTAGGAACATTTCAGTGGAAGTTTTGCAGTACCTGTGCCAAGGGGAACCAAACCTGTCCAGGTCAGGGGTTCAGGGGGGAAGCTACACCTGAATGCACCGCTCCTGCTGTGGTCTGAAACATTCCTCCGGGCTTCAGTAATGACCTCCTAATGGCACTAATGAGCCTCCACAGTGGACCCCTGAGCCACATGGGTCTGGAGGGAAGGAAGGAGGGGGGGGGGGGGGGGGGGGGCAGAGAAAGGTAAACATAGACATTGGTAGAAAGTTGGAGTTAGATCTGGATGAGTGACATGGAGATGGATGGGAGTGAGAGATCTGTAAAGGGGAGAGAGAAGGAGAGAGAAGGAGAGAGGGAACAAAGAAGTAAACAACAGAAAGGTGAAGAAGGAGAAAAAGCAGTCCCAGTATCCACAGGAAAGATGTTCACCTTGGAGGAATCTGTCACGTTGGATTTACAGGGCCTAAAAGTGTTAAACTGGAGTTTGTGTCTAGTTATTGACCTACAATTAGTGGGATTAGGGATTTTGATCTTGATCTTACCCTGACCTTCACCGTTTGGGTTGCCTAACCTCAACCATACTTTAACCATAGTTTCTTTGTCGTAACAATCATCAACCTCACGCATCAATATAGCAAAAATAAAACATTTTGAATCTTGAATAATGTATATTACATAACTTTTTAGCAGGCAACATGTTTTTTTCATATCCAAAATAATGTCCAGGTTTTTGTTTGTTCCAAAAAGATTATAATGTTATCTCTTCTCCATTTCTTTCTCATCCCATTTCTCTCCTCTCCCTTTCCACCCTCTCTTTCCTTTTCTTGATGCTGTTGTGCGTGGAGGCGAGTTATCCATGGGCGAGCTCCAGGATCCCTTCCTCGTCAGCGTCCACCTCATTGCCGACCCCGGCCAGGGCAAGTTCCTTCAGCGTGCTGCCGATGGCGTGCTGGCGTGGGTTCACCCTGAGCTGCAGCTCTTCAGAGTGTCGGAGCGGGCCTCTGTCTCCAGACCCAAACACCATCAGAACACCAACCCGTCTGCCGCCTGCCAGCCGGCTCTGGCAGTCATCATCTTCCTCCAGGACTCGTACGGTGGCGAGGAGCAGATACTGATGCTTCACCGCACTCTGCAGAGGCCGCCATGGTGCTACCATCACACAGAGAAAGTCAGCAATGGCCGTCGCATGCTACCGCTGACACCATGCAGTCAAGACTTTTTCACCCTGTCTACGGGCACGCCGCTGTGGGCGGTGCGGCAGGTCCACTACGGGAAAGAGATCGTGCGATTCACTGTTTATTGCCAGCATGAAAACTATGTGGACATGGTGCGGCTTTACAAGCTGCTGCTTCAGCGGAGGGTAGCTCAGAAGAAGGAGGACTTTTGCTTCTTTGTGGTTTACTCCAACCCAGACATGGAGATCCAGTTGTCCTTCAAGAGGCTCCCGCGAGGTCAGACTCCGTTGGTGCTGGACTCTGCGGTGATGGAGGTGAGGGTGAGAGATGTCGGGACGCTGGTGCCTCTGCTGCCAAACCCCTGCAGCCCGATCAGTGAGGCCCGCTGGCAGACTGAAGACTACGATGGAAATAAGATCTTACTGCAGGTGAGAGGGCGACTTTTGAAGTAAAATTGTGTTAAGTAAATATACATTGCGCTTCTAGAAAACAGGGAATGATTTCAGGCTATATTTTCCATTTCCCAACTCTGCTGGATCAAGACATTTCAGTCAGCTTCTATCAATTTCTACTATTAGAGTGACACATGTTATCTATGAAGCTTTATAGCACTGAAGGGGACTACCGTTACCAGTTAAAAGACAGAATAACCACAGAAAGACGGCCGGCCAACTTGCTCTCTCTACAATGTGTTTTTCTAACACTGGAAAAGTCTTTCTCTTGGCTGAAAGAACAACAGAAGCAGGGACAGAGGAAGAAAGAAGAAATGGTTGAGAGAGGGATGTTAAACAGATTCTGCAGCCAGAAACAGCAATCACAGTCTGAAGACAAAGCACCATTGATTCTTTATAATTAGTAGCCCCCAGTTTTAATCCAACCATCCAACCATAAATGTGTCCATCATAATCTATCATCATTGTGTACACATTCAAATGTTTCACAGTGATCACATAAAGACATATGCTGTGAAAACATTGATGTGAATGAACACACACACACACACACACACACACACACACACACACACACACACACACACACACACACACACACACACACACACACACACACACACACACACACACACACACACACACACACACACACACACACACACACACACACACACACACACACACACACACACACACACACACACACACACACACACACACACATACAGACACACACACACACCTACACACACTCACTAAACACACAGCACGGTCCTTGTTTGGAGGGTATCAGTTACAGAGGGGGATAAGTGTCCAGGCAGTGGAAGATTAGTAGTTTTGAAAGTTCAAGCCGATAAAGCAGCAGTCCATTACCGGGATTGGACCAGCGCAGAGTGGAAACAAAGGGCTAATCTGTCATGACAATAGACCATATGCATGATCCTTAACTGCCATCTGGCCTGAAGTCATGTGGCCCAGTCCTCACTGTAACACACTGCATTACAAGGTGCCATAACTGACACGAGGAAGCTGTTAGCAGTATCTTCATGTCCAATGTCAAGCAGTTTCACTTCAAGACCATAAAACAAGTTTCTCATGCCTGTAGAAAGTAGAATGCCTGTTGGCTTAGCAAAGAGACTGGAAACAGAGAGGAAACACTCAAATAGAAGCTACAGCCTAATATGAAAGTGATCAATCGTCTCAAGTGAGTATATTTAAAAAAAAAGCTTTTCCTGTCTGGAAAGAAATCCTGTGTATTCAATGGCAAAGCCAGAGTTGTGTTCTGTAGTGGTTCTCTGGAAGTGTTTATTCCTACTTGTAAATTCAATTAATTATTTTAATGTTTATCAACAAGGAAAAAAATAAGTCAATCAGTTTTAACTTATAAGAATAGCAGCAAATTCTCACTTTTGAACAACTTTTCTGAGGACTTCAGCTTCGATTTTATCAAAGCTTTGGAAGCCACAACCGAACAGCTGAGCAGTTTTTGGATTACGTTGCTTTACTTAATTCGGACATTTTCTTGCTTCTGCAGTGTCGTGTAGTTTAGGATTAGTGTCGGTTTGCGGTGGTTTTGGCCGGCTCAGGTCAGATATCTGGCTGACCTGGCTTATCCCGAGATATCTAAAAGCTTACGCCATGTTCGGGTTCTGATCATCGTCATGTCAACAACCTCATTACCCAGCACCCCCTGCTGCGACTCCTCACTGCTATTGTAGCATGTTGTCCTCACGGAAAACTGGACAGATCCTGTCATGTCGAATTAGCCGACGGAGGCACACTCGCTTTCAAGCCAAACATGCAAAGAAATCGCTTCAGTAAATAACAAATGTGGGCAGTTGACCTGCAGCAGCTCAGCAGCAACACACACACACACACACACACACACACACACACACACACACACACACACACACACACACACACACACACACACACACACACACACACACACACACACACACACACACACACACACACACAGACAGAAAAAAGTTATCCTGCCTTGGCCTCCCCTCTCAAGTGTCACTTAGTTTTTTTTTAACACTCGCTGCCTGCCTCTTTCTTTCCTGCGTGGGTGAGATAAGTATGCAGCCGTGCAACCGCGTCAAGGCTCAGAGCCAAGGAACTCTACCGAAGAAAGACAAAGTGAAGAAGAGAGTGGGGGAAAGATAAACAGGAGGCAGAGGAGTGTGGAGGAGAGAGGGAACAGAGAGCAGAGGAGGTTAATAAGAGAGTGGAGGGACGAGGGAAAACACTGGGGCTTTGTTACACTTTTACATGTTTCTGTCATCACACACCATGACACAGTTTTGCTTTCAGCCTTGGGAGGACCACTCACTGACACAATACATTCCCAAACGTCCCAAACTTGTTTCACATAAAACCTGCACTTTTGCCACTTGGGGGGCAGTGGAAACATACAACATTGAAATATCATCACCCTATAAGTATCCCCCATCCATTACAGTGGACATGACTTCTCCTCAGGATGCTTCGTCAGAGAAGCAAGGAATTATACAGATAGAGAGGTTGACGAAAATGCAATTAGGTATTTCAACATTACCTCCCACAAGCTGATTGTTGCTAACTGTGTCCATATGGGGTTTGGCACTGAACAGGTCGTGTACAAAGCCTTTTCCCCTCCTCCTTTCACATCATTTGATACATTGTTAGGAAATGACAACAGTGACATTTATAGACATTTTCCCCTTCTTACATGCTCTTCCACCTGTCGCAGCCACACACACACTTAGCATTAAAGAAATCCCATAATGTCCTCTCCGACCCAATGTAAAAAGCAGCAATTAATAGGATTATGAAAGAGCTGGACTGATTGTTTGCCTTTAAATCAGCAGGGCGTCCACTCAGGAACACACTCACATAAACAGGTGTCCACTTTTGATTAACTTGCACACCTAGACACATTCTGGACACATTGTTTTTCAGTAATGTAATCAGTTACTTTGATTCAAGATTGTACAGCGCTTGTCTTTTAGCCGCATGGCCAAAAGCTTGGAAACGGTCTTTCGGTCGGTCGGTTGACCATTATAGAACCACTTTTCCTAACAACTATTGGATGGATTGGAACTGCCATTTTTTTGCAGATATTCATGACCCCAAAGAAAATGAATCCTACTGATTTTGGCCATCCGTTTAACCTTTACTCTAGCACCACCTGCAGCTGAAAGTGTTTAGTGTCCCTCTGAAATATCTCAACATCTACCTGGATTGGTACAAAATGTAGTGCAGAGATTTGTGGTTCGCAGACAATGAATCCTACAGATATTTGTAAATCCCCGAAGGCACAAAGAGGTATATATTTGTGGGTTTGATATCTCTGTTAGTATTGGATGGATTGCCATGACATCTGGTACATTGACAATGATGTTAAACAGAGAAGCAGCAAACTCTCACATTTGAACCAGCAAATGCCTCCAACCCCCACCCCTGTATAAATATATGTATGGTATATGAACTGTATAAATATTTTCCGATTCAATCCATCTTGATCAGCAAGAATATTTTATTAACTTTAAGAATACAGATTTTGTCCGTTTCCTCCACTGATTTGGGTCTGTCACGAGGATGTGGTAAATCACAGTTTAACTCCTGTGTGCTCATGAAACTTTTAATAGTATTTTTCCATGATATTTATTGTTGTTCAATCTGGAACATATGGAAATCTGCAACAAAAAAAAAACTCCCATCCATCCCCTTGTGCTCATGGAAATAATTGTCTCGAGGCTGCTGTATGGAAAGTTATTGCTTCTGCTTGCATTGTTTACTCGGAAAGCCGGATGACAGAGCTGACATGAAGAGCAGAAGTATGGAGAAGCTATTAGCATCTAGGAGGAGGAGGAGGGACACGTTCTTTTCACTACTTACAGAGAAGAAAAACATGAACGGAAAACTAAACTGACAGATGAATGAAATAAATACTGCTGCAGCTGCCTTGCATGTTAAGAAC
Organism: Ammodytes marinus; assembly: GCF_949987685.1. Lineage (NCBI taxonomy): Eukaryota > Metazoa > Chordata > Actinopteri > Uranoscopiformes > Ammodytidae > Ammodytes > Ammodytes marinus. The sequence goes on from NC_137216.1 coordinate 25,521,098, forward strand.
AAAAAAACACATTTCCACATTTGTGTCAGAGCCGGGGAATACCCCCATTATGCTCCTAACGTCCAGACTTGTTATGTTGTGGATGGTGATCAGACTTCTAGATTTGTGGTGACGCAGGGATTTTTTCTAAACAGCAGTTTCTGTGTTTTGAGATGCCTTTGGAGGTGTGATACACATGGGGCCTTCTCTATGACGCTGATGTATTCTCCAGCTGCTGGTTGGATTCATAAAAGAGCTCGGCTGAGAAGAGGGGGCGCATGTTGGCTTTTGTAAACCCCGGGGTTTCCCTGCTGTACCCCTTTCTCCTTCACTTTGCTGCCTGTATGTGACGTGAGGAGCATTTGGCTGCATGAGAGCCCTGCAGGGAGAGGTTTATAAGTCTTACCCAGCATGCACCTCCTTTCCTCGGGACCTTTAAATATACCTCTTTAGGACAACAAGATGGGAAAGTAACAGGCCAAATATTATCAAACTGCTCTTTCAAAAGGCAATGAATGCTCAAGCAAAACATTGTGCAATCCTGAATTTGATAAAGAGGTAATCACATATTTTTAGCCAATGCACACCATCTATAACATGCTTTTTAAAGGCAATACAACCTTAGAAATTTAAGATAAATGTTTTTTGCAAATAGGCAGACCAGAGAATGGATACCTAGAATCCAAATAGACTTTGTTCAAAGCCTTTATTGCAGTTTGTCACGGTAGAGACCCAAGAACATGCTGGTGGACACTAGGGACCATAAACAATGTTGGTTTTCTTTTGCCTTTTTGCGTGCAGTTTTATGGTCCTATTGTTTGGGATCTTAGTATAAAAACCCACTTGTTCACCTCAGCTCTTCCACCTCCGAATCAACCACAATGGTTGTGAAAATACAATGGCAATTTATCTGATTATCTTTATCTTTTATTATCTTATTAAAATAATAATTTAAGACTAGTAGTTACTGTGAAACTTTTATAATGTATTAAAAAACGGTTATCTTTCAAAATAACACATTTGATTGAATCCCCTTCAATAATTTATGATTTTACTGAATGCCTTTTTTTTTGCAATGTAGCCTACTTTTGTTAAACCTACTCATTACACTCTCTCATAGCATAACATTACAACACTCAATCTACATCTTATATTCTAATTGGTTTTTCCTTTTCCCTTCCTGCTCAGGTCCAAGGCGCCCCCTTCAAACACTATCAAGATCCCTTCCACCTATCCTCCACTTTTGCTGAATCGGCCTCGGCTCCATCCACCATCGCCCGTACCTCCGCCGCCCCCTCGTACAGGAACCGTCGACACCACCACAACCACCACCACCACCGCTCCATATCCCGTCTCAGAGTCCACCAGACGCCCCCCGACAGCTCCCACCCAATGGCCTGTGAAGAGCCGGATGAGCTGGAGGAGTGGGTGGACCGCCACTACCCCGACAGCTGGAGGAGCCAGTGGAGAGGCCACCAGTCTGACTCTCTCTTCTCTCTACCCAACCTGGGCTCTGGTAGCTCCCATTCAACATGCTCCTCTCCTGGACCTTCTCCCAGCCCCAACAACAGGAGCAGGTCCCTCAACAGAAGCTCCTCCCTGGTCCCGCCCTTTCGGCTGAATGTGGACGCTCTTATTGGGGCGGAGGAGACGGATGTAGACACGGGGGACAAGGTCAATCCTGATACGTCCATCGTGGTAAATCCAGGTAGTAGTAGTGTCGTGGACCTCACAGTGGTGTCTGCGTACATCAAATCAAGCCTGCCACAGACTTCTCGTCCGTCCTCGGCGCCGCCAGATGAAATCTTACGTTCCCTTTCTCCCGCCATACCAGAGAACGTCTACAAGGCAGCAACACTGGGCAGGACTCCAAACAGCTTCACCACAGTCAGCAGCAGCACTTGTTCTACGTTGCTAGGGCTACGTATCCAAAGCCCCAGTGTGAGCACAAGTACCACTCCCTCCCTGAGCGATGTGTCCATAAACATGTTCGACAGTTGCAGCATTGTTAGCAGCACACCGGTTGAAGAGGGAGACAGGGCAGAAGATGAAGAAGAATTCTACATTTAAGCTGTTGGTATTTAAGCTGAGAAGACTTTACTGGCCAGTAATAAGAGGCCACACAGGTCAACTCTGCCCCCTGGTGTTTGATAGAGACAATACAATAACGGTGACTTTAAACCAGTTTTAAACTGGAGCTCAGCACAACCTTTATTTACTGTTTTCATGTAGGCTATTTGTGAATGTTGCTTTTTGTTGCATGTAGATTTAAGCTTTGTAAATGTCTGCTTGTGTAAGCAAATTGAAGTACACATTTAAAGTACACAATTACTACATACAGATACAATATTAAATAAAGTTTTCTCTTTCATGTGTGATACACACTACCACTTTAACGTTCACACTTTGATTCTTAATTGTATTCATTTATTTTTTGAAGATTATTTTTTGGCATTTTCTAATGCTTTATTTATAGTGCAACGAGACAGAGATGGAATAGGGCAGAGAGGGAAATGACATGCAGAGAACCAACCATAGGCTGATTCAAACCGGGACTGCTGCAAGGACTGAGGTCAAAGCAAGAACACAAGTTAGTCTCCAACATGTAAAAATCTGATAGGAATATTCTCAGACTGAGAAGTGATGGATAAAATGCTGCCCTCTAGTGTCGAACTTTGATGTTAAAAATTCCCTATTAACACAGGATCTCCGTATCTAGTGATTTTGTTCCCCATTAAAGAGCTGTATCTTGATTTTAAACTAATCTCTAAAATAATACATTCAGAAAATCCTATCCTAAAGTCCAGCAACAACAGTTGAAACAACATCGTTTTATGTCAGTTACGTTTCACTGAGGTCCGTAATGTTTGTCTGTGTCTTTGGGGGAAATCTTCAGCCCATGACACCTGCCTCTCTCCACAGCCTGAGCACTTAAACAGGTGCTAGTCTCCCTGTGAGGTCTCCACTCTGTCTGAAGAGGGCAATGCAATCATAGTGAACTCTGGTTGTCATGGAGAGGCCTCCTTTGCAGCCCTGCAGAGGTGACGTCATCAGCGGCCAATCCGCACACAGAGTGGTATAATGTATTTCTTCCACAGTGCAGAGGTTACACATGAAGAAGTCTGGAAAACAGATCAGTCTGCAAGGTACCTTACAAAGTTTAACATATCCAGTATAACAGAATAGATTCAGTGTATGCCCTTATTTTTAAAAATATTTCGTCAAAACTTGTATTTGTAGAGACCCAAAGATTTCTTGAGAGAATGAGAGAAAAGCTCAGCCAGTCATCACGTAAGCAACATCATCTTATACAGAGACATGGACGAGGGTAATTGGAAGATCGTTTGTCACAATCAGGCCAAGTGAGGTGCAATTATCACTTACCACAGCACTTACTCCAGGGGCACAGCTTCAGTACCAGGAGGAGGAGTTATGGAAAGAGTTTAGGGTGAGCCCAGCTATTCATTTATTTTTTAAGTAAAAAGGTTGTGATTTTATTAAAAAGGTTATCCACATATTTGTGTTTAAGAGAAACATCACCACATAGATGAGAATGAACATCGTGGGACTGATCTTGACAATACAATAACTAAGAAACTACCAGCTGCTATACAGTAGGTGGACTACACAGGACCTAAACTGCATTTAGAGTGCAGGAGACAGGTTTGAGCTTCACTACCAAATGACAGCAGATGGTGCTACAGTGCAACTGCATCAGCTTGAAAAGGTTACAAGGACAATTCACCAAACTGATTATTAAAAGCCCCATAAAGCAAAATTTGCAGTTCAACTGATACAATGTTAGAACCAATATGATGTACTTTTTTCCCTTTGAAATTACTAAAGATATTTCTCAAACATTCAAAGGTATTTCTCCATGTGACAATGCTATCCGCCGTCTTGTCCTCTAAATAACAAAGCACCAACCTTTTTCCCATGGTTCTTCAGATCCATGCTCCAGCGAGGTGCGGGCTACGTGGGACACGTCCCCTCACGTCGCCCCTCTCCCAGTGCCAGCACTAGTGGCTCTAATCCTCCGTGGCGTACCTGGCAGATCGCTCTGGCGACACCGGCTCACAGCGCTGCTGGCGTTGTTGCAGCGCGGCCCGGCCCCGCACACCAGCGTCCCCTCTAATCCCTCCCCAAAGGCCCAGCAGCCTGAGGGGAAGTAGGGCACTGGAGGTGAAGCAGAATGAGTCAGTCAATCACAGCCATACTGCACAGCTGCTCAATACTGAACTCTATTTACTAAACCACTGCTCATGTCTACAACTTCTAACTCCAATATTATGCAACTTTACCAGAGGTCTGAGGTTACTGGTTCCTAGCCTACATCTCTTTCTTCTTCTTGTTCGATCTTTATCTTCTTGAAGTAGCTTAATCTTGCTCATCTCATATTATTTTAATTTTCTGGTTTTGTTCTTCCAGTTATGTTCTCGTTATGCCTCTGCCCTGGCGACAGCCGAAGGCCCTAGGCGTTTTGTTTCCTGATTGTCCGTCCGTAAGTCAGACTGTTCGTCGGTCCGGGCCATTCTTGTAAACACGATAACTCATAAACGCGTTGAAGGATTTTCTTCAAACTTAGCTCAAATTTCCACTTCGACCCAACGATGAACTGAGAAGATTTGACAAATGTCAAAGTTCAAGGACACCGTGACCTCATGCCTCATGAACAAAATATCTCAAGAACGCTTTGAGGGATATTGTCCAAGTTTGCACAAACTCACTTTGGACTGGAGGATGAACTGATAACATTCTCGAGGTGTACGGTCAATGTCACTGTGACCTCAAATCTTGTAAAATCAACAAAATAAAAATTGATTGAGGGAATTTTTAAATTGAGCACAAACTTCTCTTTGAGGGTCGACTGATTCCATTTAGGAGGTTAAATGTTACTGCGACCTTACATATTGTGAGGTCAAGGTGATGTGGTACCGTGTAGCTTCTTGGGAGCCTTGCCTTCTATATAGCATTGCCTACCACCATTATTATTTCACCGTTCGGCGATTGTATGCCTCACAGAGTCCATACCTCAGGTGATATATACATTAGTTCTAGTTTAATGTTGATGTTCTTCTCTGTTGTTGTTGTCCAGAGGGGGACATTTCCTTCACCAGGTGCTTTTCTCTTACAGTAATGGGATGAAGCTTAAAAACAAACTAGAGAATGTTCCAGTGGCCTGTGGTCCTTCCTCATCCCTTCCCCTGTAAGGTCAGGCATCAGGTGATGGAGAGGGGACTGGGCTGAGGGCTGTGAATGGAGAGCCTGGGGACGCTCTCCGTTAGTTAGGGATTAAGTTGCTGCCGTGTGGAGGAAGGCGGAGGCAGGCGTCGCAGAGTCACACTCATCACTGGAACATATTTGGTTAGGAAAGGGAAAAACACTCATGGAGAAATGATAAGCTCCTGGAAACACAGACTGACATGCACGTGCACATGTTAGGTATGTATATCACTGTTAAGGACATTTCCCTGACATGAATCACTTGATTCAATATTAAGCCCAAACAATGCTGAAATATTCTCTCTCTCTCTCTCTCTCTCTCTCTCTCTCTCTCTCTCTCTCTCTCTCTCTCATGAGATAGACCTAAAATTCAAAAAAATAATAATAGTGTTCATTTCTGGATTATCTTTTAAACCAAGTACAAATTTTGGAAAACAGTGATGTTGCAGTGTTTAGAAAAAAGCTAATGTGTTGATAACATCTTATTTCACTTATTAATAATAGTAATGATTAAACTGCTGAGGTGTTTTGTTATGAAACCTTCTTCAGAAAAGGAAACTCTTAAATGGACAACTGAAAACATTGACATGGTGACTTCACACAAGGAGAAGTTTGGTCATCCACACAGTTCTTGCCTACAACAAGTTTCAGGGCAATTCCATTCAGTAGTTAAGGAGATGATTCACTCAAGCCAACAACTGTCAACATCATGATGAGGCCAGATGAAAGTCAGATAATCACTGAAGTTGTCAGGGTTCCTCCACTGGGTACCAGATTGCATGGCAAGTCATCCAGTAGATCGACAAAAGTAACCATCTCTAGAGCCTCACCATCAGCACTATAACATGTTTAAGTCAGCAACAGGTAGGTATCCCAAAGCTACTTATTATGCCTTTCCATGGCATGGTCCCAGTCACATGTATCGTATTTGTAAACGCAGAAGAGATAAAAATGCATTGTGAAAGGCTAATCTTGATTTGTTTAAGAATTGAGCCTTGACTTGAACACTCAAAGGACAAAACAGCGCCATTATGTACTACAGCAGTATTGACTGTAGCTTGTACAAATTGGTTGGCATGCCAGGTCACTTCAGAGTGGCAGCTCAAATAGCAGTGAGACTGACTGTGTTGTTTATATAAGCATTTATAATGAGACAGTGCAGACTCAGTATGCTTAATAACCTGCAGAGATAAGTGAAGAACGCTTATCTTTAGTATGCAGGTCCTGTTGAGGCCACTATACAGTATACTCCACATTGTTGAGTCAGTTGCCCTCTTTCCCGACCCATCAGAGCAGGCGGCCGCTTGCTTTGCAGTTGCTCCAGGGATCAGAAACAGAGAGAGCGCAAATTATTATTCCCACTTCACAATAAATATGAGCCTTTTAGCATAGCGGTACTCCAAAGGCCCTCACAACCGCCAAGATGAAAGCTGTTGTTTATGGTGGCATCTTTTCAAAACAATTGTCTTTGGTCAGTTGCCGTGACGTCTCATCTCCTTCATGCCGGTCCTTCAAAAATCAAAAATTCCTGTGTCCGGAGTTGAGGCGTTGGGGTTTAAAGAATGTGGCGTTTAATGAAGCCAAGCCAGGGCTCCACTAATTAGTCAAGGCCAGTAATGGCCGGAATCCCCCGTTAGACAAAGCCGCCAAATACCTGATGGCTACCAATCACGGTCTCTCCTTCATGGGAAAAAATGGTCCACAGAGTATTTTGCTGACTTTCATGTGCCCAATTAAGAGGGACAGCTGAGGGGAGTCCGCACCATAGGTGAAATACAGGGCATACTATCCTTAATTTGCCTTTGTACACATTTGTTTTTATGTTGTACAGTTAGTGAAAATTGCCACAATAAGTCCACTGTAAAGGTCTAAGTATAGATAACTCAGTAAAGCGTAGTCTGTGTTATTGCTGTAAAATGTAATGCCATTAAAAGACCTGATTCTAGTTAACACGTTAAAGAGATGTCTTGCAGTTCAGCTATGTTCATCCACCAAATTTGATAACTGTTTATTTGTATAGAAACGTTCCCTAATTCAGTATATTTCCTTGATTATATATATTTTTTTAATTTATTTT
>NC_137216.1:25533376-25565876 GCF_949987685.1 Ammodytes marinus
TTGTTCAGCACTGCTGCATAGGAAAGATGCCATGGGTGGAATCAAACTGTAGTGACTGCTCATAGGAAACAGTCATATGTTTCTGACAATGATTGGTTTTCTATTAGGCATATCGTTGCAGTCATGAGAGAATCCGTGTTTGACTTCAATTTGGATCACTTTATCCACAAATACATGGAGTTTATCACATGAGACGATCCCTGTAGTTTCTAGCGCTCACCAGACTGAGATAATGTGTTCAGCAAAACTACAAATAAATCAAATGAGCATCGGTTTCAGCTCTTTCCTGCAGGAATATGGTGCACATGCAGTTGAGTTGGCAATGAACAAAGCTATGGGCTTTGAAGTTGAATCAAGTAATGATTCTTGCATTGTAGAGATTTTTTACATATAATATCAGTAGTTTTTTAAAATCGATACTAGTTTTTCGAGCTGGTGCATCTTTGTGCATACATCTATTTATATTCAGCTAAGAAGGTAGCAACTGAAGCTTTCCCTTCCCATATACAGTACTTCCCACAGCTCATATTCCACCTCTTGTGTGTTCCTATCCTGCAGATGCCCAGGTACAAGCCTTCCTGCTTCACTCACAGACTGAGCGTAGTAACAGCAGCCAGGGCCTGTGGCTGCAGCAGACCTGCACACTGTTCATACAGAGCGGAGTCCAGCTACTGGCTGAGTTCACACAACGCGCCGCGGCCTGGGCCAACACCGGCGTGGTCAGAACCAACTTCAGCCAACCCATCAACACTCGCAGCCAGCCGGAGAGAGCGGGACACAACCACGGTAAGAATGAAGAGCGTTATAATACTGTAAATAAAATAAATTAAGAGTTTGTAATATGGAGGGATTTTTTCCACAGAGAATGATGGTCAACTCAGCAGCTCTATTGAGCTTTACAGCCTTAGTTTTGCTTCTTGTTTTGACATTAAAGGTGGAGTCAGCAATTCTGGGGAATGCTTGTTGTTCAAGAACAACCACTAGATGACGCCAAAATACACCATTACTACCTTTAAATAGAGCACTTGCAACTCTGTGCACAGGATGTTTGAGGACTGAGTCCTGTCTTGAATGTATACACACAACATTGTCATGGTATCACTGACGGTTGTCTCATAAGGTACTTTACCGTTAGTACTTCGGGTGTATTTACAAATGCTTTTCTTCTGTTCTTTGTATCAGACCACATAGGTCAATAGTCTGAGTTCTAACAGATAACATGCTCTTTACATTGAACTTTGCCCTTCTTTTGTTGCCTCCCAGATGAGTCGTGGCCCCTCCAGTCAGGTAGCAGCAGCGGGGAGCTGTCGGGCTCGGGCGAGGCCCAGGTGGAGGCCCTGTGGTGGGGACAGCGGCTGCAGATGGCCCTGGTCAACAAGGTGGCCTTCAGGGGCGTCTGGCAGAAACAGTTCCAGTTCACCAACACCCAGAACCTGCCGTTCACCCTGTCTGATGGGAGCGCCATCAAGGTGCCCATGATGTATCAGGCCACAGAGGTCAGCTTCGGTAAGAAACACCATCCAGCCATCCATTGAAATCATAGATAGTAAATAATATGGATAGCATCCGGGCTGACCTCAGTTATTCACATGGCATCCAATAATCCTGGTTTGTGCGCGTCGCCATTTTGTGAGATTTTTACTTAAATGTGTTATGGACTAATCAATACATAACGTCTGAATACATCCAAAACAGTCATAAGTTTCACACCTGAACTTGTCACCTTCCTTGGCAGGTCAGTTCAGGACAGCCTCGGAGCAGCGCTACACAGTGTTGGAGCTGCCGTACCTGGGTCGCTCACTCAGTCTCCAGGTGGTTCTGCCCAGTGAGAGGAAGACCCCGCTCTCCTCTATAGAGTCCCAGCTCACCCCACGCCAGCTGGCCTCATGGGACACCGGCCTGCGCAGGACCAAGATGGACATCTTCCTACCAAGGTTAAGATCAAGTGACATCTTGTTACAAATCATTAGCCAGACTTTTTTAACATTTTCCTAAAGGTGCACTGTGTAACTTTGGGTGTGTCAGAGAAGTGAAATTGTTTTAAGGTATATTCTCATAACTGAATAAACAAACTTTCTTAACAGTGAAAATGGATCCCTGGAACACTGTTTGAAGTTAGAGAGCCTCCTGTAAAGTTACTTTTTCACTGTTGTTGTTTACAGCAGCAGGGCCCACAGTTTGGTTTAGAAACATATTCTAGTCTTACATTTGGTTCCAGGTTCCTCAGAATAGTTCAGTTTTGATTTATGATGATATAATTATTAAATGTTTAGCATTACATGCAGAGAAAATATGTTTTGTAAACTAACTGCAGGCCCTGTGAATGTAAACAAATCCCCCTCCTCTGCAACTGCATAGTGCACCTTTGTGGTTAACAAAAAAAAGTGTTGCATAAATGATGTATAATCAACGTGTTTGTCGGTTCACAGGTTCAAAATGTACAACAAGTTCAACCTGAGGTCAGTGCTTCCCGCCATGGGCATCAGTGACGCCTTTAACCCGACAGCAGCCGATTTCACTGGAATATCAGGTCAATACACTCATGCATTATTAAATGTAGATTACGAGAGTCCTCCACTAAAACAAATACTCCAGTTGAAGCACTTTTTAGAGTGCATTTCTGCAATAAACATACTGTTCATAACGTAGCCTACCACTCGCTTCAGGCCACACTGATGGTTACACACTAGCTCTGCAGGCAGCTGACGGTTTGTTTCTCCCTGCAGTGGAGGAGAGTCTGTATGTGTCTGATGCCTTCCATGAAGTGAGAGTGGAGGTCACAGAGGACGGAACAAAGGCAGCTGCTGCTACAGGTGAGATATACACTGCAGAAGTATTGAAAGGAGTTGTATAGATATTGTGCTATTTAAACATGGCAGTAATCATTTCTTTTGACAGGATAAGTGGTTCTTGGTTGACTCTGCTTTTTTTTAAACCTTGCAGCTATGGTGCTACTCAAACGATCCCGTGCTCCTGTTTTCAAGGCGGACCGGCCGTTCTTGTTCCTATTACGACAAAAAAACACAGGTATTTCACTTAGGCCTTCATTACAGATACCATTACCACTCCAGTCAGTGCTGCTTGAATAGCAGTAGTTTTGCCTGTTTTTAACTTTTCCCCACCAGGCAGATTTAGTTTGCAATATGTTTAATGTGGTAGTTTTTCTACCATCACAGACAGCTATAAGTTTGATATGAAAATCTATTTGCAGTATTTTGTGTTGTTGCTTACTGTTTCGAAGGTAAACTGAAAGCAGATAAGTGACTTCACAGTCTATATTGATATCATTATTAATACCATAACCAACAACGAGTAAATCAACTGAAAAAGTATTGTGTGTGTCCACAGCCTGATATAGTTACATTGATGTCCAAACCTAGACATAATGAGATACACTGTTGCACAGGGTGACATCATTACCGTTACCATGAGCACACATATAGAACGTCCTGCTGCTAGAAATACTCACTAGAACAAAGCACGAGATGTGTATTACTCCACCGCTGAAAATAGTACCTCCCCCCGTCTGAGCAACATTTGCTAAAAATGACACTGGCCTTGGTGTCCTGATGGCTGGATTGTTTTGGGCACATACCACATACAGTAACTACAGTGTCCCCAAATGATTCTGGCCGAGGACTGACTTGATGACTCAAGCAAGCCTGCTGTGATCATTTAAACAAACATACCAACAGCTATCGGTAACTGGGAGAAAGAATAAAGAAACAAAACTCAAAAACAGCATGCATTTATCAAATCAACCAAAACACATGATTTGCAGTTAAGGCCCCCTGTGTAGGATTTCAAAATGTTTGATATGGTGCGTGCGCCCCATAGTTAATATTAACATTAATATCAAAATACCATGCAAAATGAATGGGTCAGCAATTTCCACCGTCCCTGAATTATAATTTGAGGAATTTAAATTGTTATAATCGTTTAAAGCAAATCATTTTTACTTTGCTAAGCTATTTTTGTTTTCTCCATTTCAGGATCCATCTTGTTCATGGGCCGAGTGATGAACCCAGCGGACCAAGCACTCTAAATCTCATTGACCCAAACACCTCTCACACACCTACACACACACACTGCTCCCCTGACCCCTATCACGCTACTGGTATTTATTTGTGGACCAACAGGAGGGTCCACGGGACACTTCAGGAAGAGGGACAATATTTTTGTACATGTCTGTAAATAAAATTTTAATACATGTTTTTACACTCTGGGTGTTTTGCTCTTTTCTTTCCACTATTATGAATAATACTAAAATCAACAGAAACACATAGAGTCACATCTTTACAGAACACTTTATTTACATGGCCCTTCACAGTGTAAAATAGAAACTTTATTCATGGAAATACTTACAAAAAGGCCATTTTCCACTGAACATTCTCTTTAAATAGTTCTCTAGGGTTATTTACAATCTTTACAGTGTATTCAAAATACTCTTTTGGTAGCGGCCTCTTCACAAACACAAAGACGAGTATGGCAGATTTTTTGGTCCCTGTCCGAGGAGGGAGGGAACAGAAGAGGGGCTGCCCTCTGAATCAGAAATCAACTCTTGACCTCTACAACCTCACTTTAGACTATTTGTGTAGATTTGAGAAAAATTGAACAGGCTTGACAAAAATGATGAAAAAACAACTTCTGCAACAAAAAAAAGGTAGTTTTTTTCTTTTTAAATTACATTAAATAAACATTCTCAAATGTACACAAGTGCATTCACGGTTAAGTGACAAGAAGTTGGTTTGGATTCAATGGCGGGGGTGAAGTTCAGGGGGGGGGGGGGGATAAGTTATTTGGCAGCGACCAGCACGTTGTGACAAAGCTGGCATCTGAGACCTCAGTTCATCAACAACAGTTTGTGTTGCTTAAAAAATAAAGGATAAAAATGGTTTGGGGTAAAAGAAAAACTCCTATGTTATTGCTGATTATGATGCATTAGTGTTAGTTCCTGAGTTTTTTTTTGTTTGTTTTTGTCCCTGTATTTCAACATTTGTTACCAATGATGTGGCATCATTCAAAAAAAGGATTTTCACTTTGTGTTGATATCTCTGGAAAAACTCAGCATGGCAAAGTACATTTTCAGTTTACCGTCCCACTGACGAAAATGTGGAGACAACTGTGGATCAGTTTCTTTTCCCAACGAGAAACAAAAACATACATTTTTTTAAGTTACTTCTCGATAATATTAATTGTCAGTCTGGTATAGGTAAACCAAGAGTTGGCTAATTCAATACTTGAGCCAAGTCATACCCTTTTTAAGAGCACAGCCGAGCGGAGTGCTTCGGTTAGTGGAGTGTAGAAGGTCAAATTGAAACATTCTAAAGAGAACGACAGACTCTCATCCTCCTACAAAAAACGGAACAGCAAAAAAATCGTGGAACAACGAGAAGGGAAAAGTGAGTGAGTGAAAAGGCATGAGGAAAGAAGAAAAGGGTTTTTTCGTGAGCATTTCCTGCTGGATCCCGTCTGACCCTGAGTTGGCTGAAAACGTGCACATGACCACCACACACACACACACACACACATACTACAACCTGAACCCTTCCTATACTGTCGGTCCGTCACATAAAAAACAATGACTTTAACGTAACATCCGGGCAACGGCTGTACTTCCTCGTTCATTTCACCTCCTCTTTTTTGAGAGATTTTTCACTCTCGTTTGTCAAATTAAGATCATTTCAAACATCGGGAATGCCTCGGGACGGGTTCACACAGATCAGAAATCAACCGTTGCTCAGAAAACCTCATTGTGTGCAGGCACAAACAATTTACCTTTAACAATAAAAAGCTTCCCCACTCCCTCCATTTTGGATATCTGATAAAATGCACTTGCATCGCCTAGGGTCAACACTGCCTTATGTTTTATACTGTTTTTGTGTGCAAACCAACACGACCATCATTAACGGTAAGATAATGCAGAGAGTCCATTGAACAGGTGATAGAGTGATGGAGGGCTGGATGCTGACTTGTATTGTGTCCGCTAAAGAGAGGCCCCAGCGTAGGAGGTGGGGTGGGGGGGTTCTTTAGCAGGAAGTGGAGGGTTGTCGGGGTTCATTGTCAGTTAGTTCAGTTTTGGGGGAATGAGCGGGTCTCAGAGCGTGTCCGCCACGTGGTTCATGTTATTGGATCTGTTGTGGATCTCTTCCAGGAAGTTCTCCAGCTGCTCGATGAGAACGCGCTTCTTGAACCTTTGAAAAAATAAGAATGAGTGTTAAGGAATTTATTCTATGGCAATTCAATCTATAAAAGCAACATTTTAAGGGGATTTTATAATCATATTCAGGAAAAAGGTGTTGACTATCTCAGGCCTAGGATGTAGGGGAAAGATAATGAAGGTTCTACAGTGCAAGTGAAACACAAATGATTCATTCCTTTAAAAAGGTGCACTAAGTAGTTTAAGGGGAGGGGGATTTTTTTTTACATTGGCCAGCCAGTTTACAAAACGTCTTTACATGTAATTCTTAGTATTGAATTATTCTATCATCATGATAGAGAGGGAAGTTTGTTTATTGAGTTATGAAATTTTACCTTAGAAAATGTTCAGGTCTCTGACAGACCTAAAGTTACGTAGTGCACCTTTAATGTTTTATTTGAGACACAGAGGTAATAACAGTAATGCTGTGACACTAGATGAGGGTTAAACGCTCTACCTGGCCGCTTCTTTGATAATGTTTTGGAGGAAGATGAGCCGGGTGTCCAGAGTGCCCTGGATCTGCTTCAGGAGGTGGAAGATCTTCTCGTAGTCTGAAACAGAACAAAGACAAGTGAACAAAGATGAAATACTTGATCGATGCTGCATTTCTAGAGACAGCCGAAGTCTGGGATCCAAGTATGTTTATATACAGTAAATGTCAAGAAAATACCTACTATAAGAAATTTTCCTTTCAGAAAAATGTCAGCTTATCAAGGCGATTTGTTCAATGGTCATTTATACTATAGATATAAATTCATAGTGACTCAGATTGATTATTGTGGATTGATTAATAATTAAATCTATGTCCGAAAGTAGTGAAAAATACCAGTGACAAGTCAAAGGTGATGTCATAAAGTCACTTGTTTTGGCCAAAACCCAAAGATTTGTAATGGAGTTTTGGATAAAAAAACAAATCGTAGTTTGTTGTCAGATTGTTGTGAACACTACACTCCACTTGGAAGATTACACTGAGGGAGTGTTGTTCCAGTTTCTTCCTCTTTTCTTGAAAAAAAAACAAAAAAAAAACAGTCTAAATAAAATACCAGCTGCACTTTGAAAATAATAGTGCGCCATTCAATACAACATGAACATGATCCAAATCAATAACTATTTCTGAGGTTCAGTTGGTACTGTAATTACACGCAAGGCAGGGTTTTAAAACCTCCCTTCTTGTTGGATATTGAACATTTTAACCACAGTTCTGCCAATACTGTCTTTGTTCTTTATATGGCTGCATCTTTTTTGGCAACTTTTAACATTTGAAAAAAAAAACTATATGTTTGGGCAACGTACGTCTGCCGGGTTTCCTGATCTCTTTGGTGATGAGCGCCCTCAGCTCGTTGTTGACCTTGGTGGTCTCAGTTTGAATGTGCTTCTTCAGCGCCGTGGGCGACAGGTAGCGAGTCATGGGGTCCTCCATCAGCACCATCTCCGCCCCGTCCTCGAAGCCCGACGGCGGCTCACCCTCCTGGGGCTCGCCGTTCTCCTCCTCGCCCCCGTGCTGGAGCTCCTCTGGTTCCTCCGGGTCCTCTGTGTCCGTGTGGTTCTCCTGATGGTCTGCGGTCCCCGAGGGAAGGTCCAGGTCCCCCTCTGTCTCTGTCTCTGCCTCAGTCTCAGAGTCTGAGCTGACCTCCCCGCCGTAGTGGTTCTCATTCAGGTGGTTGATGATCAGCTCCGGTTCAGGGGCTCCGTCACTCATGTCCATGTCTGAAGATACAGAAATTTAAAAAAAATTATGCTATTCGTTTATAAGGGATACTTTTTTAAGATAAGTCTCGTGATAATCTGTGGTTGACTTCTTATTCTGGCCATGCATTATTTACCAGTACATCAGAGATACATCTTTTTAAAAAAAGCTTTTCTTCAATGGGCCTTCCACAAATTTTCATCATTGTATAGTCACATTGAAGCTGTTTTTTTAAATTACCGGTTCTAGAGAGTCTGTGAAAACAGCTTAGGCCCACTAGTTATTTCTTTCAAGCATTTCCAAATTGTTTGTGGTTAATTGGATATTAGTTTGAACAGTATTTACAATTTGCACTGTAATTCATTATAAATACATAATACATCATAATACAGAAATGTTATGAACCAATGTTTTTGTAGCTTCGGCAGATTTTTGGACATCTCACTTTTTCAAGAGCAACACATATGAGAGTGTGGAATATATTTTACAGTGTACCCTGGTGCCATTGAATGCTTTAGAAGAACTGTGTCAGCAGAAATGGCTTTAGATTCAGTTACAGGAAGCAGATATCATTTCAGTTTCAATAGACCCGCCATTCTCCTCCTTCATGTTCTCAATACAAATCTCACCTTCTGATGGTCGGGGGCTGGCGGGGGGCGTTACTGGTGGGGTGTAGGCCCGGCCCAGACGCAGCAGCGGGGACATGCAGCGCCGTCTCTTTGGCCCTCCGCCCGTCATGTTGCTGCTGTCTCCAGGTCTCTTCCCTTTGTTCTGAGGGCCCGTCACAAACTCATCCGCCTCGTCGATCATCATGCCCTAGAAGAGGAAAGAGGAGGAGGATCAATGTACAGGTTTTTTTTTTATCAATATATTTCATTTATTGTTGTGAATCAGGGTAAGGGGTTTTATATGAGTGTGTGGGACTTGCCTTCTTGTCTAGTTTGAAGGGGTTGCCGAACGTGTGCAATCGTTTGGGCTGCTCAGGGTCGGCGTCTCGGAGAGGCTGATGAGCGGCTTTGAGGAAGTCTTGGTAGTTGCCCATCTGGGCTATTGGCACACTGTGGAGCTGGTCTGCACAGCAGACAAAGAGATATAAACACATTATAGAGGGAGAATTTAACAGAAATGTTCAGAAAAAGATTATAGAAATAGGAAAGAAATAATGATAAAATATGCATATTACAGTGATAAAAGAGCAGCAAGATACACTCTAAAGAAAAGGGCAGCATTATCAGACATTTAACCAGTTGTAAGTTATGCGTGTGAGCACTGTTTTTAGCCATTGTTTAAGTCCTCTGTTTAAAGTTTTACTGTTCGTTTCTAGCTTTAGATTTGTGGGTAAAAGTTTCCACAGTTTTGCCCCCTTTGCAGAGAAATCACTGGCCCAAAGATGTCTTGTGTACCAGACAACCACCACAGTTGGAGACTTGATTGCCCTTTGAGAGCTGACCTTTTACTCAGCGGTGGACGTGTCACTGTGACATTAGCTTTGGGTGTGGTTACAAGAATAACAGAGCACATCTGTGACCACATCAAACAGTGAGTGTATGAAACAGACACTTGCACACAGTGACTCACCGGAGTCGTGCCCTCTGAGTGTACAGACGCTGGTGTTGAGCAGGTTCCTCCTCATTCTGCTCAGCTGGTCCAGCAGGTGGCTGCGAGGGATGTCGTATGGATTCCTAAAACTCTGAGGCTTCAGGCCCTGATGAAGACACAAGACAAGAGGGAATTATAGTGGATGCAGTGTGAGAGATATCAATATTTTACTAATACTTAGGCATTTGTAAAAGTTCCCAAGCTCCCAGACATACTACATGAAAACATCTCAAAAACACCTCAAGGGGATTTTTTGGATGGAAGGCCAAGAAGGCACGGACAGAGAGTAAGTAACTGTGAGATTTGAACAAGGAAGTGTTCTTGAGTTAAAAAATAATATTAAATGTAGGAGCCGTTTACAATAACCCAAGCTTTACCTTGTTGAGCAGTGCCAGTTGAAAGCCCTGGAACTCCTTGGGGTTGAGCTCCATGGTGGGAGTGGGAGCCTCTCCGTTGAGACTTTGTTGCAGCTGTTGGATGAAATCCCTCCGCTGGGCCGGAGATATCCCTCCGCCACGCCAGCGCACCTTGATGCCGGCCTCTGGCACCGACTTCTTACCAATCAAGGCGATCAGTCGGTCGTACTCGATTTTCGACTGGAAATGTGAGGAAATGATCAATATGACATTTTTAAAAGGAAGTTGGATTTATTTTTCTTACTTGATATATAAGACAATAAAAAAATAACATGCACTCTTAGGATGGGTATTATTTATTGATAAGGGTTAATATAATATTGAATTTTTAGAACGAAAACTAAAATGTTATAATTTTTTGGCATGGTTTGCCAATAAATATTTTAATTTTTTTTAAATAGCACAATACTTACCATTTAATTGAGATACTACAACCCAGAAACTACAACCAGATTACAAATACAGGCACACACACACCCGCACACACACACAACTTCTCACCTGTTGGCTAAGTTTCTTCAGGTAGGAGACCACGCTGTAGCTCAGGCCATACTCCATGTTGTCGGCCAGCAGGTTGGGTGCGCCCATGATTCTCAGAGCCTTCCTCAGGGACTATGGAGAAGACACAATAATAAGACTGGTGCTGGTGGCATCTTCTATGGTTGTTGTGTGTCAATCAGACAGAAACTTAAAGCCAGAAAAAGGAATGCCACTTACCCCAATGTAATATGGAGGCATGGTCTTCAGGTAGTTTTCAAAGGACTGCCGCCATTTGATGGTAGGCTTGAACTTGTGCACTTTGATCAAGTCGTCTGCAATAAGTGAGAAAAAACTAAACATATGAGAATATAAAAATGGCATTCATCATATGCAACATGCACTTTATTACGCAATCCTGTAATCAAACATTAAGTTATATAAGAGAGAAATATTTAATAATTTTGATTTTTTTTTCTCACAAATTTGTAATGGATCCATATGTCTTACCCAGGAGTGGCAAGAGCACGGGGTAGTTATAGGGCATCACAAACAGGTTGACACAGTTCAGAGCTGTGCTGGCCTTTAAATAGCCAAACGGTTGGCCCAGGTCACTGTACTTGGCACTGTTACACACAAACACCTGGAAGACAAGAGAGAAGATCAATGAATGTGTGCGGTGACAATTTGAACTCTCCAACCCAAAAACAAAAACATAGGATTTGCAAAGATTTTGTTGTTATTGTTTTGTTAACAGGCTTATTAACAGGCTGCTGTTTTATTGGGGTACGACCTTCAAAAGGGACATGTAGCCTGAGCAAAGTCCATGCATTAACTTGACTACCAGTGGGTCACCCTTACACCTTATGCTGAATAGTGTGAACCATCTCTTTAAAAAGGAAGAGTGCACTCTCAACACTCCCTCTGTGATTCTGCAGCTAATGTTTTCACCTCAACTAACCTCTGTCAGACTCTCAATATGGATAAGTGGGACACAGCCTACGGTGGCTGTGCTTTTTTCTTATTGTAATATTAATGTGGCGATCCCATTTTGTATTCCACTGCCTGCTGTTGACTGTCTGTGAGGATTTACAGCAACAAATACAAATGTGGGACAAATGAAAAATGGAGGGACAATTTACTATTTTTGACCCACATAACTAGAGGGGCAAAGTGTCGGGTCTAAAAGGTGGCCGCAGAGGAAAAAGACCATGACAACTAAATCCAATGGGGTTACCCTCCTTTAGCAGTCAAAGCTGGACTTTCTCAGCCACAGATGTACTTAAACCCAGTTGTCCTTTGAGCTAACTGGGTTAGAATGATCACTTGTCTGCAGCACTTTATATGTTAACATTAGCTTAACAACTTACTGATATTTAGAATGTGTCACCATGTTTACATTTTATCACATACATTCCCTCTTTCATGATCCCACACATAATATTCAGTCAATAACTTAGGCTATTGTGAGCAGCTTTTAGAAGCTAAACATTTGTATCAGCGTTTGAAAAAGGTAAACACCTTAAATCTCAAACTTCACACATATTGTCAACCAACAGCAACCATGGTGGAGCATCTAATGTTATTCAAAGTTAGAAGGAGCACAGCTTTCAGCTTAAATGATTGATTACTTTTCCGCTTTTGTGTTGTGTTTGCGACGGTACCGTACCTGCCAGCAGATGTGTGGGGACTTCCTCTCCAGAATGTACTGCGTGAGAGGCGAAGGCTCCAGCTCATATTTGTCAAAGGGAACCTTGTCTATCACCATGGGCTCCGAGTCCAGACAGGAGAAACGCACATGGGGGTGAGCCGAACGGGGGGGCTGGAGGGGGGGACACAAGAAGGAGGGTTTTACTTTTTATTTTTACATTTGGTCACCTTGTTCCTTTATCTGTTATATTATGCTATACATGTGTCAAGTGTGATAGTGTTTTGTTTCTAGCCATACTTCCCTTTTTGCTCCTTAATTTTGACGTACTATTGTATGCTGCAAGTGTCTTCGTAAACCAACACATGCCCATCTCTTTACCTTATGTCCTATTTATTATACAGTACTTTCTTTGTGACACAAATACTTTTTTTTATACAAACACATTAAAAAGTGAATGCAACACATTTATCATAGGACTTATAGTATATGTGTGATCAAAGGATACCATATGCTTTCTTGTATAAGATTTTAGTTCTTTATTTTTCAAATGCTACTTACCAGCGTGGGAGAGTTCTGGTCCGGCCAGAAGGCCTCTGGGACAGGCCAGTGGCCGATGGGGACCCCGGTCTTAGGGTTGGGTCGGACGTAGATCAGCTTGTGACAGCAGTGCCAGGCCTGTGGACCAGACTTCAACACCTCAGCTGGAGCGTCTGGACACACACAGAGCAGAGAGGGAGAGATGACTTCACAGGTTAAACCAACCAACAGCAGTTTAAGAAAATACATTTAGTTGTGTACATTCAATTTTGTAAAGATGCATTTTTTTGCTGCAAAAAAACATATACAAAAAATGTATACTGTGTTGTCCAAAATAAGACCATGCTGACTGTTGATTGGTGTATTTAGTTTTTATTATTATTTTATCTATTTTGCTGTATGCTTGTCTCTATTTCTAAAATTGTATAAAAAAACAGTATGCACACCAGTAAAATATTAAGCTGGTGGTTCAAACAGTGACACCCCACCAGCTGTAAAGAAAATCCCAGAGAGGATTAAAAAAAAAATACAGTGAGTTGGAGAGAGCAAAAAGAGATTATCCACTTGTCAAACAAAAGCGCTGCAAAAAATATAGTCGGGGACGTGAGGTGTGTCTCTTACCCTCTAAAGGAGGAGGGTCGGGCCCCGTCTTCTCAAAGTTTATCACCACTCCACTCTGGATCTTCTGCACCAGAGACTCCAGACACTGGTTCAACATACGCTGGGAGAACACACTGTACGAACGACCTGCAACACACACACACACACACACACACACACACACACACACACACACACATAGTGTAAGTTCTAAATCCACACATCTTATTAAGGTTTTAAAGCTGCATTATTTCATTTGTTGTGGCCACTAGAGGGCAGTGGAACAAGCTGAAAAGGGAAAACATCTCCCATATCGTCACAGTAAAAGTTGTTCCAGATAATGTGCTAGCGTGTTAGCATTGCTACCAGACAATGCAACATTATCATTCATTTTGGAAATCACATTTCTTGTCAACTTATTAATTTAAGTGTGATATAAACTCTTTGTTGTTTTAGCTTTGCCAAACAACCTAATACAAATATATCTGGCTCTTCCACCTGCTAAATGCTCCACTCTCTAGACCAGGAAGTCATTAAGTTTGCCTTGCTTGGCATTAGCAGCAGAGCTTGTTTGCTGACAGCTAAAATACAGCTACCTACTGCTGCTGCTGCTGCTGCTGCTGGAAGGGGGTTAGAGCTGAATCACCCAGTTAATGAGCCATAAAAACTAAATACCGAGCTAAAAAAAATGGTCTGGAACCCTCCATGGTGCCCAGGGGACCAAAAGAGATGGGTGAACCATCGTTTCTCTACGGGGATTTACACAATGAGCATCCACTTACACATTATATACAGTATAGTCACAGTAATCACAATCCGTTTGACCCATACAGCAGTTACCATAAACCATGTTGATTGGTGTAGCTTCAATACAAAAGTCCCAAATATCTTTCTTTATAATTCATTTAAAACTTAATTTGAAATTTTTTAAAGAAGAACAACGACAAATTCAACTGTAAGTAGTACTCTGTGAAACCGTACAAGTGTATTAATCAATTGACATTTTCAGAGCAATAATCCAAATTACGGTGAAGCCACGACTGAATTGTGAATCGATGCCTTTTACTCAGTGAAAAAGTGAACATCTGTTGTATTACTGTTATGTGTAGAGACTGTAGTTATACAACTGTTCATTCATCTCTCTATTTATATGATGGATCCAATCTGCCATGAACGAATCAAACCAGGACGTCCCGAGAAAGGACAAATGCCAATATCCAGCCCTAGGATTTTAGATTAATAACTGAATCACGATTGACATGTTGATTTTCTTGTGAGAGAAAACAAAAAGAGGTATGGCTCAAATACTAAGTAATCAAATTTAAAACTAACTATCAGAACCAAATGCTAAATGTTGCGGGATATGCTAAAACGGTACAATCAATCTGCTTTAGTTTATCCATCACGGCGTCAGATACAGGAGCAGTTAAGGTCGGATGAGTAAAGCCTCATGAGTAAGAAACACTGTCTTACAAAAGTGATTAGTCAGATTCAGCCTTCGGGACAATTTTTTTCTGCCTCCAACTTCACCTCCGATGACCTTGCTATGCACCCATTCACTCACTCATTTCAATAGGCCGTGGCTTTGTGTCAGGTCTGCCATCAGCAGTAATGGACAGGCAGCCTGCACCGTAGGACTGTCACTGACAATGGAAGCTGTGTCATGATCTGCATTCAGCAACACTGACACAGAGCTTTGGTGTGGTGTGGTTTGCTCTACTCTGCTCTCTCTCTCTCTCTCTCTCTATCTCTATCTCTCTGTATGTGTGTGTGCGTGTGTGTTAACCTTAACCTATAGTCATACATTATGAAATTGCTTAAAAATAGAAGTCAATATATGAATATTTATTAGATGGTTTGGATTGAAAAAGGAGTAGTATTAAATAATGATATCCTTACTACTGCTTTACGAACATTTTAAAACAGATTTTGTTGAAAATTGAATTTTTTTGTTGTTCACAATACAAAATGTACTTATTAAAAACATCTTTATATTGTCTTTTTTGTCTTATCTCCTCACATGATCGAAATAAGAAAGCTAAACTAAACCTGCCATCTGAGCATCGTTCTAGTCCGTCCCTCTACAACCAGGCACCATGACGACTGGAGACAGGAGGGATAATAAAAGTCTACTTTTTCAAGTGGATGTTCTTTAAAGCTGCTATATAGGCAGCAAACATTCGCCATATTCTACAGATTGAACGTTAAGTCATCGGCCTGGAGGTATCTTGATGTGCCTGTGCGTAGGAAAAATATCCTGATTTAACCTGAACCAGGTGGGAAAAAAATATGGGCTTTCTAACCATAATCAACCCCCCCCTCCCTCCTCCATAACAGCTGACTTGCTAAGTGGTTAAAACAAGAGCACGCTGTGTGTTGTTCTGGGTTTGTTCTGCTCCCACTGACAAACCTGTAAACACAAGTAACTCTGAAAATGTTGAGCAAGACGCGGTACTGAGACGGAGCTCTGGGCTGTCCCTCATCACAGCTGCCAAGGCCCTATCGCTGACTTCTTCTTTCACTTCAAAAACAGAGCTATTATTCTCCTCCGCCTTTGTATTGACAGAGAGAATCCATCAGCTGTGCTACAGAGTGCATTTAGCCGCTTTGATCTAGTGTTATAAATAATATGAGCTTGTCCCAGCGTGTTTCACCAGGCTATTTCGTAGAAATTAAGATTTTGTTACTCCCACTGGAAAATCTCTACCTGTTTATTTCCAAAACAATGGTTACAGTGACATCCATTTACAAATAACTGGCTTTTGACTAAATAAAATGCATTAAGGTAACAATCAATGTATCAATAGTGTGGTGTACGGACAATCCAAGGATTCGAATAGTTATTTGTCTGCAGTGTCTTTTGCAATGTACTTTTACCTCTGGATCCAATTATGTTAATTATACGAGTAAGCTTCCTGGTTTTAATTTGTTTTGGAGTGATTGTCATGTTATTTGAAAAGGTATAGGCTACATGCTGGATTTAGTGTAGATCAAATTGGTTGTGTCTTATTGTAGCCTATTTGTGTTTATGAAACAATAACACTTATGGGGACACTAAGAAATAAACCTAAGCGGGAGCTCAGGAGAACTTCCACAATTCTTTAGTCTGGAACCTCAAAAAACAAAAACAAAAAAAAAACACACACACACACACACACACATTAACCAAAGCCCAGCTGTGCTCGGTCCACCTACCTCCGGTGACCTCACACATGGGGGTGATGGGAGAGTCGTCTGGGGGGACTCCGCCCTGGGGTTCAGGCTCCACTGAAGCGTTTCCGGGGATCCGCAGCACCAGAGCGAACAGCCGCTGGTCCCATCTGAAGGGCTCCTTGGTCAGCTCGCTGCCGGGCAGAGGGGTCGTCAGGGGCAGGTGGAGCTGGAACAGGGGGAGGAGAGGAGCAAGAGGAGTGAGTGTCTATTATAAAACTAAGCATTGAGAATAACTACAGACAATTTGTCAGTGATGGCTATTGTCTGACAGTATTATGTTATATACAGTACAGTACATAAATTGGCCCTGCGTTCCAAATCGCATACCTTTTTTCTATTCTACATACTACTTCTGACTGTAAATAGAATCAAGATGGCATACAGTAGACATAGAATCGGGACATAACTTTTACTTATTTATTTTATCTTATCATTGCGCCTTGATCTTGCCCCTTGTAGTAGACATCCAGGTATTTTTTAAGCATACTAAATATGAACACAATAATTGGGACATCCTCAATCTTTTTTCTACCATACTAAATAGCAGAAATTATGGGGATTGGAACGCAGCCAAAGTGTCAGTGATGGCTATTGTCTGACAGTATTATGTTATACACAGTACATAAACCAAGCGACTACGGCAATATGTCGGTAGAGATTTTGCCATCATGTTCACACCCAGTTAGCTCTTCCTTTAATGTCACTGGTCGTCTGAGACTAAATTTCAAAATCAATATGCATGATTTTTTTAATAAGAATATTGATGAATCGCCTTAATGAATCACTGCATTATCCAAAGGCAGATGTTTCCGTCAGGTTATCTCATCTTTTGGGCTGTTTTCCATTCAATATATGGCTATTTCAATATGAAATGATTTATTGTGCCAAAGAAGATTTTATTCATATTGCCTACTGCTGCCAGCCTGGGTTTGTCATCCGGTGTATAAAAGCAGATCTACGGTTTTGTGATTAAAACAGCAACATTTACGCAGACGCCCACTGTTCACTGAAGCGCTATTAAAAGATCACATAGTGTTGATGCAGCATCGCAGCAACAGGCTTCTCACCACCATACTGCTCCTCACACACACACACACAGGTTCTGATTTTCTCCTACAATTTCTCATTTAAGAGAGGTGGCACAAACGTTTAAATAACTGTCAGAAGAACTGCGAAATTTCACTTATAACTAGTGTCTGAAAAAGCCCCGGGACCTTTCCCAGAAGCTGTAAATTAGACTGTGGTGGCTGCTGAACCAAAGGATTTAATTGTATGAGTTTGACCTCCACGCGTTCTACAAAACTGACTACATGGCTTTAAAGAGTCTTCTTCATTCTCAGAGGGTGATCTCAGCAGAAAATATTCTACTTGGATTTGTCAAATTGGCAAAAAAAAATGTGGGGGGGGATTTTTTTTTTTAGCATTTAGCCTCTACAGTGACATATAACAGGGCAGAGATGGATGAAGTAATAGATGCTTGTGTTAAAGTGTACATTGTGTGTGTGGTTGTTATGGTCCAACCAAAGCAGGAAGCCCTCCTGATTGGCCGGGACCCAACCCTCTGCCTCTGTGCAGACGTTTGGCTGACCTCGTCTTGGACTCCACCGCCGCTGGTCAACTTGTTGCCGTCGCTGATGGTGATTATGATGGCCGGCTCGAGGAAGAAGGGATTCCTTCCCTGTGGAAGTGGAGAGAGAGAGCGAGAGAGGGAGAGAGAGCGATATACATTCAGTTAATTTTGAAAACTAAACCACTAGAACAGGAGAAGACCTACTAAAAAAGAACATTTAGAGAAGCGAACAGCTAGATTCATAATGGAATCCAGCAGCTGTGTATTTATAGCACCTTCAAGTTTGAGGCATAAATGAGACGGATAACATCATATGACACAGATGACCTTCTTGAAGAGAGCGTGTGTGTGAAAGAATAAACCTAATATCAAGTATTCAAAAGAAAACGGGAAAAGAACAGTTTTTGTATACTGAGCACTGAGCAGCACTAGTGTGTACATCTGAAGGACCATGTTCACTCCATCCTCCACACCACTGCATTACCCTTGGATGTCTATAGTGAAACCTCTGTTCTGCTAGACCCCCCCGCCCCCCCACTGTATTTCATGACAGCAGCAGGCACTCCACCACACTGACAAAATGAAAGTGGAGCAGCGCCGCATTTATCACGATGCATCAGCGCTGGGAGATCTCCACAGAGAGAGAGGGGACAAAGAATAACTCGCTGAGTTAACGGTGTAAATCTTCAACGCGGCCCGACAACTCCTGTCAGCAAACACTAGTCAGGAGCACGCCGCCGGACCCTCACCGCACTGCACACACAGACACTTTATAAAAGGCCATCTCTGTTCTGACAAGCGGACCTGAGATTATTAATGGATGTGTGGACCCGTACCTTTAGGCTGCGGTTTGGGCTGAATGATGGATCTGTCTAGTATCCACAAAACGCCCCAAAGTAAACAGCAGGATACTACCAAGATCCACTGTACTGGAGGTGTCCATGACAACATTGATTTATTTATTTCTATCTTTCTTTTTTTATCTTTCTTTTTTTGCCTTTGATATAGAGCATTTTCTTAGCATGCTAATGAGCTGGAGGTGAGGCTAACTTCTTGCCTTACGTATATGGTCACTTCAGCTCACTTGGCTTGTAATGTTGCTAATGATGCAATTATTTGTATGTGATAAAGAGGTGGGGTAAGAAAAAGCCAAATACAGCCATTAAAATGAGATGTTGGCTCATCCACCCAAACCCTATTAACGATACAGTACAAGCAGCCAGCTCTGCTCCTGTAATTTTGTCCACAACAGTCAATGTGTCACCACATATGGGGCTAAAAGGTGAGTCAATTAAATCTCACTGTTTTGATTAAGCAATTTATTCTTTCTTTCAAGTTATATTTCAAGCTGAAATGCCAAACAATTTACCGGTTGCACCTCTTCCAGAGTGGAAAATTGGCTTCCTCTAGTACAAGCAATATGAATAACTTTAGATTTGGGGTTATTTGAGAGGCAAAACAAGCCGTTGAAGGAAATACCCTTGGGCTGTATTCAAATGGCTCTACAGCCCACAGACCATAACAGAGACACACACTAGAAATCAGATTGAGAGCACACAGGCACACACACACACAGGATGAGATATCAAAGTTGACTTTTCTCTATGATTTGAATATTGCCAATTGCAGCCCAGCTCATAGGCAGATAGGGTCTTTTATCTGGTCAGATACAGTCAAGTCCATGCCCAACTTAAACAGCAGGATCTCCGGTCTGCTAACACAACCCCAGACTGATCCATTAGAGCTATCACCCCCGCAGACATGTTCACTGGTCACATCAGTTCTCATGCTCCCCTGCTCCCCCCGACCCCCCCCCCCCCCTCTCTCTCAATGCTCTGTTAATGAAACTGTGATCAGGCTCCCTTGCTTCCTCCATACACTGCTCTCCTGCTCCCAGGGGACAGTCATTTCAGATGCCTGGCAACCTAGAGGGCTCTTTGTTACTGTAGGGAGAAGCACTCCACACGGCAATATGAACTCCCACACAGCCTTATAACACCTTTTTTGTCTCCTCCCTCTCTGGCTCTCTCCACCCCACTGAACCATATTACACACACACACAAAAAATCAAAGTCAACCTTTCTTTATGAATTAAATTGGAACTAAAGCGGCCAGGATTGGGTTATTATGCGGGACACTTCAAATACAAAAGCCATCTGAACACAAGCTACCGCGTCAGTTTGGCTTTTCTTTGACTTAAAGTTAATTTGAGAAATACAGACAAAAAAAAAAAATCTGTGTAGTCTCCAGAGCCCTGATAAAAATGTCACTTTCAATTGCTCAAAGAAAAGAGCAGCACCTGAATAGATTTTCAGATCATTGTTGTCCACGATAAGAGGAAATTAGGTCTATCGGTAACATCTGCTGCACAACATACCCTGCTTTCAACAAATGACTTTGCGTGCTGATAAAAGATGGTATGTGTGCAGTGTTTCCTCAGTATCAATATTAATGTAAATGTGAAGTCTTGCTCGTAAACAATCTGCTAGTGAATCAATACATTTTATGCTGAAGCGCACTTGTTCCTCTTCCCTTGAAAAAAACATTTTCTAGCAAACTGGTTAAGCTTCACTTAAAAAGGAAACAAAAAGTACAACATCGACAAAAGCTTTGTAAAAAATTGCTTGCTGCCAAACATTTACTGGTTCCAGCTTCACAAACGTGAGGATTTTCTACATACGTTTACGTTGTCTGGTCTATTTTTGATTATAAAGACCGAAGGATTAATCCGATTGCAAATAAATACACATACATGTTAGTTGCATCTCTATCACCATGGTTATTATGCTGCATCTTTTGAAAGGACATAATACACTAATTACATCAATTACTATTATTACAATATCAAATCATGTAATCTTAAATTGGGGACAGAGGCTCTCCCCTCTTATGTGCCATTTATTCAAGGACCGATCTCCTATCAGTCACAGAGGAGATAACCGGTCATTAAATTATGAATACTGTTAAATCAACCTGTCATTAGGGGTCACTAGTGACCGGTAAAGAACACATTGACATTAACATTAGTGTGTGCCGAGTGTGTATGTGTGTTCGCAGGCCGTCAGTGTCCATATCTCTTCTGCCAGCTTGACAGCGCTTTTGACATTCAGAGTATCCGACGTCTCTTCACATGCATTATGTATGATGTATGTTTGCATTGCCCTGGATGGTAAAGATCTTCCCTCATCACTCGGGGAAAATGCTACATTCACTATTGCTCTCCCATCGTCCAGACTTACCTCAACGCTTGAAAACTGACGTCCCAGATTCAATATCAACCACAAGTGCACGGACTAATCTAGCAGTGAAACTGGGTATGGAGGACTCGGCTTTTTAAGCTTACATAAATACTGACAAATCTCTGCAGCCAAGAAAAAAAACGCACAGGGTTGTTTTACATCTCCTACGAACTATTTTATGATGTCATTTTTTTCCTCTCTCTAGTGAAATCCAGATAGAGCCAGTCTGGTTATGTTGTGTCACACACTACAAGGTAAGTCGCGTGATGAAAGAAGACGATGTCATCTGTTGCAGATAAATCATTAGGCTGACGCGGGAGTAGTAAACACAATCTCACACAGCTTTCCTTTCAACAACTATACCTCCTCCTAAACTGGAAACCCGATCACAGAGGCTGGTTACGTCATCAGGAGGCACTTTTTGGGAGCCGGGCCATCAATACTGAATTAGTAACAGGCTTTGTGGGCTCAACAAATATCTGCCATATTATGTCCCAATTAATTTTTATGTGAATGCAGGCTATGAAATCAAGACTTGTATCAAATGCACAAATAAAAACCGAGTTGAGCAACACAATGGAAACAACATGTCAGACATCTAGTTAGCTGCATTAAAACCTTTTTGTGGATATTTTATAACATTCATGATCTTGAGAGATGAATTTTGCTGTTACTTTGCACTTTTACTTAAATACATGTCCCAGTTGCAGAACTTTACAAATCAGTCTATAACGTAGCATTAATTAGATAATGGATGTACATTCTGCTCTAGTAAAAGGTAAGAAATATACTAGGAGAATATGCCTAGCAGGCACATATGCCCATGGAAATTGTAACTAAAATCCTCCACGAGTTTAAAAGTCCTCTGGCAAGCGAGACACTAAACTCAGTGGAATAAAAAGTAGAGCAGCCTGAAACAGCAGCCCATCTATAAGTCATACCTTTTATGAATGTTTTAATGTAATATATTTTGTTGAAACCTGTTTCCGAGAGACTTTACCTTTAAAAGGGTAACATCTGAAGCTGTACTCTTACTAGGATGGTTTTCAAATATTTTGACCTACTCACTTACTTCAATGAGGGCAGACATTAGAAACCCTCTGAGAACAATACAATTAAATAGCACCTCCAACTAGACCATTGAGTTAAAATAAGACCAACAAGTACTTCAACAAAACTGAACATCACATCTCTTTTAACCAGATTGAATATAAAGCTGCTCTGTTGTATACCAGTGCAGAAGTTTTAGATAAGTGTTTCTAATAAAACACCAATGTGTTTGTTCCCCTTCGGCTGGGAGAGATCATCTGATTTAAATTACATTATGACCTTTTAGGGTTTGGATATTTCAAAGCAAATCTACATATCTCAAATTATTCAGCTGCGCATGATTCAGAGCAGTGTGGAAGAATGTTACGCAATCACCAAATGAATAAAAAGGTTACTAAAGGTGAAAAATAAGTTTGTTGCTGTTGTGTTTGTGTCATCATGAGCACACGGCTGAAAGTGTGTGGGGTTCACGGTATGCATGTGGTTGATGCTTGTAAGACTGGGAATAGGGGGCGGGGATCGGGGAAGTGACTCTGTGGGGGGGCATATAGCACCTTATAACACACTTTCTAAAACCTGATGTTCCTGGCTGCCTCTTCAGTAGCACATACCTGTCCATAGTTGTCTATCCCAGTCACTAATCTATTGAGATTGAGTAAATCAAAAGCGGTCCTCAAGGACTGGCCAATAGTAGTGAGTCCGTTTGCTTGGAGGTTCCTCAGCTCCGTCATGAACGTTGCATGGCTTTCTTTCCATCCAGCCTTTAAGAAAAAAACATATACATGTGGTTAATAACATAGATTAAATTGAATAAGCACCTCCACTGTTGTGACCACCAGAACACCTCTAAAAGATGGCAATGGTTAACTTGAATGTTTTAATTATAATTTCTAAATTATATAAATAAATGTATGTATTTATAAAGTGAAAGAGAGGCTGATTTATCCTTGTCAAGCCAATAATTGCACTGCAGCCAAGACCTTGATTTATTATTATTATTATTATTGTTATTATGATTATTATTATTATATTTTATAATGTATTTTTTTATTTATTTTTTTACTCCAGGCTTGTGCAATGAGCCTGGGATCATAAATAAGAAAGTGGCATAAGTCGGTGTGACTAAAGTGGCAATTTAGTAAAAACAAGTAAAAGTAAGCTAGTCTGTCACCCCCTCCCTCCTCCCCCCCAGATATCACCTCGCTGTATAAATAACACCCAGAGTTCCTTGCTGCTCACATTGAAACAAAATGTCGGCCATGTTTTAAAAGGGGTATGAAAGCTCCTCCTGAAGATTTTTTTTCTCCTCTCTACACACAATTTGATGTAGGTGATCACAACGTGGTGGAGCGATGGAGGGACAGTATATCTGCGCAATGTATAGCTGGACATATGACCCCCGAAAACAAAAAAAACTATACCTTTATCCCGAACGGAACGTCTTCAAAATTTACCAACATATACCGGTCCCCTCGGCTGGCCGGATCTCTCCCTCTGAGCTGTGGAGATAGTAGAGCATTATTTACGGTTATCAGAGACATCAGCTTTGACAGGCGAGCTTGCAACAGTACAATGATGATCCGAACCGCAGTCCCGCTCGGGGATCTCCCAATATGAATGTGTCCCGTGGTTTACAGTACCTTCATAAAAGTCTCAACAGCGCCTTTTGCTATGTCCAGATAGGTAGTGCCCAGATGGGTGCGCTGGTTCATTGAAGCGGACGTGTCTATCAGAAAAAGTAAAACGGGCATTGTGATGGTAATGACACGTTCTGCATGGACTTGGTGTCAGTACAACCGGCCAAAACGCAAAAAAAATCTTTTGTTCTCCTGCCGCCTGTATCACCTCTCAGCTAGCTAGCTAGCTGGCTGGCTAACTGTCTGTCTCACACATTCTTTCAAAAAAGTGTAAGAATAGTGAGTATAGCGGCCCTTTCCGGGCAAACTAAACTAAAAACCTCAAACCCTAGGGGCAGGATATTGATTCATGAGGGATTTTGATAATTTTTACAATATTTTGCAAATATTCCTAAGTTTCATAGTAACAAAGTTCCCCCTCATAGTGAGTCCCTGCTTCTCCCTACACTGAATGCGCTGTGGCTCCTCAAACGGTTTTAACCTAAGCTCCACGCTTGGCTCCGCCCCCAGAGCGGTCTTTCAGCGTCACGTGCCAGAACACTCTCTTCCCATTGGCTGGCTGAAGCCGCTCATTACCATATCCAAATTAGGCCAACGTTTGAGCGTCTCATGCGCATGCTTGCTTGCCCGAGAGGCAGGAATGCGAGGAAAATATTCTGTACATGCATTTTATGTGTTTGAGAATGTAATTTATGTGGCGAAGGGCTAATTTTTCCATAGAAACGCCGTGTTTGTTTTCGCTGTATTGTTAAGGACTGGGTCTGCGTCTTCCCTGAAAGATTACGTAATCAACATTTACTTCATCCTATGCACGGGCGTGGGCTACTGTAAAAGAAAAGACAACCCCAGAAGACTATAGAGAGACAACTAAGGCTAAGACTGACAGAATAGCCTATATCAAACAAAGATTGTTGGAATAAACCCAACCAGGCACCCAGGCTACATGGAAAATACTTGCGGACACTAAAGCACTTGTTTTTCATGTGATGACCAAATAAAGACAGCCCTTACAGGTTTAGTTGCTGCAAGGGATTGACATGCGTGCGCACGTAGGCCTACTCACACACCCATAAGCTCTAAAATGGCCATACTTTGTCTTTCTATCTTTCTTTCCCATGTGTGCAACAAGATAGGCCTACATAATATGATATATAGGAAATTAAAACTGTATCAATGTGATAACAGATTCAATAAGTGATTGATATGAAATAAGTGGGCAGACTTGCTTCCTAGTTATGGATGTACACTAACGGCTCATGTGAGATTCAGATAGGCTACTATGTACTAACTTATTTAGCACACACTTATTTAAATGTATCTCCAGCAGGCTACGGATAATGACGGTCGATGAGAGGTTTCACATGACACTCACGCAGACAGACTCGCACGATTGTGCAATACATTTTATATAATGTTGGAAAACATCATCACTTCCGCAAAAATAAGAGCAAACCATCCGGTGACAGGCGATAGAAAGAAGGTGGAGGATGGTCTATTGCCTCTTGTTTGACATAGTTCTTCGACACAAACACACACACACACACACACACACACACACACACACACACACACACACACACACACACACACACACACACACACACCATAGATAGTATATAAAAGACACACGCGCGCGCACACACACACGCACACTCACGAGTTCATTTTCCGGTGTGTCATTGACACGTTTTTCAAAATAAATATATAGACCGAACTAAGTTGATAGTGTGATGGGATCTAGGGGGCACAATTGTGCACCAGTTCTACAGTATATAGGCTTACACGTATTGTAACAAAAGTGAACCAATTCAGTCAAGTAAAGTAACAAAAAAGCCCACATGTAGCCTACTCAAGTATTTAACTTACAAATTTGAAATATTTAAATAGTCCCATTTATGGAAATTCATGTAAAACACTGTACCCTTTTACTTTTACTCCACACAGATAATGTTACGGTGGATAGCACTAGCATATTCATATTTTACATACACGACATATAATCAATTCAGATTATTGGTCCTGGAAGTATTATTGCTGACATACTTTATATAGGCTAACCAGTAAAACAGTATGGGACTTTTTACTTGTAATGTAGCATTTTTTATGTGGGGGATCTAAGGATTTCCTCCAAAAAAAGTCACTTTGATTAAATATGTCATCAAAACTAAAGGAAATCCTAAATAAGTTATTTGTTGTTGCTTGGAGTCCTTTGTCTCAAGACTTTTATTCTGAAATCCAGAGAAAGCCTGACCGGAAATACTTGTCATTGTGTTTTAAGAGTTTTGTAAACAACCCTGACAAGTGGTCCATCAAGTGTTTTCCCACGATGTGTCACATGATGTTAACACATTAAACTCAATCCACATTAGAAAACATGTAGGCCTATTAACAATTTTTCTCACTTTGCGGGTATTAAGAAACGCCTATTAATTAAACCCATAAACCATGCCTGATCATCATCACTAAGAGTTTTACTATGAAAGTCATAACCGGAACCCAATGTTTTGTTGTCCTTTAGCTTTGATTGTGTTTCGGTTCCCGTGTGAAATGTGTGAAGCTGCCAAGAATAGCCACCCTCAAAAGAAAGGATACCATAACATCACTTAAAATATACGCATAGCCTTTAATAAATTCTATTGAACACAAAATAATATAATATAAATTATACTATAAATAAAGTAGGCTATACTGCATTTCTGTCTGTATTGGGAAAGGGATTCCTTTGGCTGTCACTGAGGTTTCTCAAAGTAAAAATCCCCCAGCGAGTTTTTCCCATATGGTTTTTCCTCAGGAGAGCTTAGGGTCTAAGGGCAGAGGGTGTTATAATGTGTATACTGTGAAGCCCACTGAGGCAAATTGCTATAAGTGATTTTGGGCTAGGCCTATATAAAAATAAAAATTGATTTGATATTTGATTATCATAAACAGTCTAGGTTCTATTCCTATTTACTCCTGTTTTATTGCATTCTCTGTGCACAACGTTCCTTTTTTCAAGCACCTTGTAGCCCTGTTTTTCGGCGCTATAGAAAATAAAAATAATTATTATGATATTGAGATGAAAAATAAAGATTGTAGGCCTACTGTATAATAAAATAGTTTTAGGGATGATGCCTTTATTTTGAAAATGTAAAGGCAAAATGTCGACAGGGAGTCTTATTTTGTTGACAGGAAGCAGTGGGCGCGCGTGTCGTGTGTGTCTGTGTTGTCAGGTGACTAGCAGCATCTCTGGCAGCCGTCACAACACCGTGGGCCGCCTGCTGTCAGCCCGCTAGCAGCACCTAGCACCTGGCCGAGGGTCTGCTGCCGTCGGACCGGGGGAAGGGGTTATGTTTCCCGGAGTCAGAACCGTAGACGGAGGTTTGAGCAGCACCAACACACATGGCGGCCGAAATCCAGCCCCAACCGCAGGCTCGGAAGCCATGTCTGCTGAGCAAAATCGAGGCTTTCCAAGATGTTGTTAGCACGGCGGTGATAATCCGACAGGAGGATGGTGTTATCAGCGTGTCTGAGGACAGGTGAGCTTTAAAACAGCACACATTTGTATCCAAAAATCACATTCTATAATACCTGCCCCTATGCTATTCCCTTCCCACAACAATGTCCAAGGCTCCCAGCTCCTGTCGATCATTGATAAAGCTCGTGCCCCCGTGTGGCTTAATATTTACAAAGCCGTTTGTTTGTAAAATAAGTCCAATGGTTTATAGATGTAGAAGATAATACGCCCCTAAACATTTCTATAAAAGTGTGTCAGGTGACAGTCATTTGAACGCATTATATGACATAGGCTACACAGCTCTGAGAATTTCTAGGAAAAGAGACCAATCCAAATGATCTTTAGTTTTACTGTTGGGCCTCTGTTTGAGTAAAATGTAAACATGGGTTTTCATTCTATAGACTAGGCTACTTAAATTTGCCTAACCATTTATCTAGTAAAATAATAATGTCATAAAATGTAATCAAAAAATAAACCCATTCAGGAAAACAATATGAAGGCCTCTGTTGGTGTGTCTGAAATGTTTTGATGACACTTGTTTTTGCCTAGAGCAGTTTCTCAACCTTGGGTTTTGGGCCCACAAATTGGGTCAATAGTTAGAATAGCAATGCCCACATTTGAATCCTCACTTACCCAGTTTTGTGTGTGTGTGTGTGTGTGTGTGTGTGTGTGTGTGTGTGTGTGTGTGTGTGTGTGTGTGTGCGTGTGCGTGTGCGTGTGCGTGTGCGTGTGCGTGTGCGTGTGCGTGTGTGTGTGTGTGTGTGTATCTAGTCTATTGACATATGCAAGTGCTTGAGGGTGGGTGTAAGCCTACAACTTTTTTGAAAGTTGGTAGGTCCTGTAATGCCTATGTAATCTTATTTATTTATTTTTGCACCTAAGCCATACCTAAGCCATCGTCTCGGCCCACTAAATATAACAGTCCTGCAGGGATATGCCCAGAAACATTTCAGTGCAGAATCCCACTTTGTCAGAGAAAATATTTTGAATATGTCAACTAACCAAATGGTTGTAAATGAACTGCCAGTTCTCTTGGTCCTAAGTTAAATATTTATTATGGAGAAAACGTCAGAGTAGTTAGAGTCATTTCCCATTTTCCATTTTTGCATTTTTGTGTGAAAGCTTGTTGTTGTTTTTTTGGTTGTTGTTTTTTTTTGTGTGTGAAAAATGAAAAAACCCAATAAATAAATTAATATAATTTCCCCCCACAGGACCATTCGGGTATGGCTGAAGAGAGACAGTGGTCAGTACTGGCCCAGTGTCTACCACACACTGTCATGTAAGTATTCTCCTTTAATTTAATGCCATTGTGTGTGTGTGTGTGTGTGTGTGTGTGTGTGTGTGTGTGTGTGTGTGTGTGTGTGTGTGTGTGCGCGTGCTTATTGTGGTTGCACTGTTTGTAACAGTTTGATTCATGGCTTAAGACAATATCTCAAAACAAAGGCAATGACTGTGTGTGTGAAATAAGCTGAACGATTTGGCTTGTTCAGTGTAATCAAGGAAGTCATGGATATGACTTCTTGAAAAAAGGGGGAAGGAGAAAAAACAATAAACACAAATCATATGCACATAAGCCTTATTATTACTTTAGTTTGGATTGTTACTATTGTTAATTAATTTGTATTATATATGATGCATGCTTGAGCAATATTGTTTTATGACATTCAAGCCAACAAAGCTTGTTAAATTGAAGTTAAGATTATATGAGAATGTAACGTTAGCAGAGCTCTTGTAACAAGCCTGCTCCTGTTTTATTCCTGTTTCTGTTTTTGTCTTCTCTTCCTACACACACACACACACACACACACACACACACACACACACACACACACACACACACACACACACACACACACACACACACACACACACACACACACACACACACACACACACACACACAGAGACAACACTTTTCAGCATGACATGAAAGCTTGTACTGTACTCTTAACCGCTCCTGTAATTACATTCGGAGAGTGAGTGCTGCTGTAGGATCATTCACTCTCTCTCTAGTCTCTCAGTACTGCAGTGCTGCCTGTCTGTGACACCGTTTGTCCTTGTTTCTCTCCGGTTGTGCAACTGAAGGAAATCCCGTGCTCACATCAGCAATAACTGAACTAGAGACAGCAGCAGTAACAGAGGATATGCAGAATGTTCAACATTTTAAAACAACAGTAGGAAAACTTAAATAAGCTGCGTGCAAAAGATAACGCTTCAATCACAATGTTCAGGATATAAAGATATAGCTTTTCAAATTTGTGCGATGAAATTAGTATTGTTTTATTTGGAAATATACAGGTCAAATGGAGTTTTGTTGTGGTTCTTTTCGAGTTGCTCATACATAAAAGGCATCTGGTTATCTTTGAGTTGCACACAAGTTTAAAAAAAATATGTTTGTTGTTTTTTTCCGTAGACTTCAGATAAGGTCAAATTGCAAGGATTTTGGCACCATATTTATTATTTATAACAGCCAACCCATCAAGTAAATTGCAGACAGCACACTGTTATCCAAGTGGTTAAATGGTCGATGGAGAGGTCGAAATGACTTGCAGTATATTTATTGCGGCTTTATTTTCGCCATCAGCCAAACAGAATATTGTTCTTTCAGAGAGATGTTGCCATTTCGCACTGAACTTTACAAAAAAAAAAATATATATATATATATCTGTTTGGAATGGAAACTGCTGATGTAGGTGTTATTTTGCTTTGATGATAAACAACCGTGTCATAAATACAGATTCTGATACTCTTGACATTTCCAAGCTGCCAACATCTATCAGTTAGTTAGCTATTTATGTATACTCAAATGTGGACATTTATAGAAATGGTATTTAAACATGAATATTGTAGCAAAGAAAATGTCCTTTTTAATTAAATATTGGCCAAATACTAAAGATGACCAAAGGAAAAAATTGGAAAATGCTAAATAGAACTGCACCCAAGGCTGACAACAACAACAGCAACAAAATAAACAAAGCCATAGGCTATAGACTATTCCTGACTGTCAATTATTACCTGGGCAAGACACCCTAAATTCCTCCTGATAGTTATCTAGCTGCTGCTATCGGTGCATGCATGTGTGTGTGATTGGGTGAATGTGTACAAAACAATATAAAGCGCTTTGGGTCTGTGAAAAAACAGGGAAAAGCGCTTTATAAGTGGAGTTCATTTACTATTTACTTGCAGATACGTGATGATAATAATGGTGAGATGTGTACTACAGAAGAATAGAAATCCCAATGACAATGAAATGCCCATAATAATATTGTAAATGTTGGATATACACAATCACATGTTTGTCTGTGTCTGTGTGTCTCCAGCGCAGTGCTCCTGTATGTCCTTTAACCCAGAGACCAGACGGCTGTCCGTGGGGATGGACACCGGAAGTATCTGTGTGAGTTCCAACCTCCCTAAACACACAAACTTCTGGCCTTTTTTTCCCTTTATGTTCTTTGGTCAACAAAACTCTGTTTGCTCTTCTTGCCGCGTCATAAGTAATCACCTGAAAGGATCCAGTACAGGTCATCCCAGTATTAGGCTGTACATTTCTCAGTGTGCTGACAGAAAGAGATATTTATCATCTGCCTTTTGACACCTAAAGTGGAAGGCTGCTAAAATTGTCTATATTTTTTGGGCGAACATTTTGGCCGCTCTCCAGTGCAGACACAGGAATGTTTCTAGTGAGTTATTGGCAGGGGATGAGATCTTTGTCAGGTCTCTGTGTGAGCTATCTCTTGGCCAGAAAGGAAAGACAATGAATGAATTTCATCTTTTTTCTTAGAGCTGTGTAGAGGTGGAGTGACGCTAATAATTTTCATACTAGGCAAGGCAAGGCAAGTTTATTTATATAGCACAATTCAAACACAAGGCCATTCAAAGTGCTTTACAGGGGCAATATTAAAATACATAACTAGACAGAAGAGTGGTTCACTATCTTCTTTAGACTTTAGACAAATCGTTCCTGATTTGAATTCAAATTCAATTCTGCCCAACTAATGGACTCATCAGAATCAGAAATGCTTTTATTGATCCCCAGTTGCTCCAATTTAGAATAGAAATATATGTAGTAAAACTAATCAGAAGTATGTATAGTGCAAAAAGAATGTGTGCCTTGTACTATATGTTGACTTTCAATATGTTGCTCTAAAAAACTCATATAGCCATTTTGTTGTAATACAATTACAAGCCACTAGTAGCCGCTATCAAACTTCTGACTGGTGGTTGTGTTTGTTTTAAGTACTTTGACTCTGACACAAATTGTAGTGTTCTATACATGGATGGTTTGTGCTGTACGGCTAAGTACAGGCCAGTCTGTTCTAAGATGATGTAGTATTTTTTGCTGTCCGGTTTCTGTTTTGTTGTTTGGGGAATTTCACAGTGGGAGCTGTTTGTTTTGGAACAGGATGACCATACCCATAGTCAGCATAGTTAACATTACAGAATAGTTTCTTGGATTTAGAACAACATTAAAACTCTCAGTTTGTTTTATCATGGGCGGTGGCGTGAGATGAAAGCTCACGGTCAGACCGAAGAGCCTCTTTTTCCCAGGCCCATGCAAAGGCCAGCACGGCAGTTGGGTTTATCTAAGTCATTTACATTTTTAGAAAACAGGGTGGTAAGAATTTGATCTCTATGCAGGATGAAGGCCTACGCTTCACATTTCCAAGGCTTGCTGTGAAGTTCATATCTTACTACGTACAAACTGACATGTCAACACACAGCAACAGAATGATTCAGCCATTTATAGAGTTATTTGGGAATGTGAGTCATTGACCTCGGCCAGTGTGTGAACATTTATCTCCACTTCCTCTCTTTCCAGGAGTTCATCCTGTCAGAAGACTACAACAAGATGATTCCAGCGCGCACTTACCAGGGTAAGACAGGAAGTGTGTGTGTGTGTGTGTGTGTGTGTGTGTGTGTGTGTGTGTGTGTGTGTGTGTGTGTGTGTGTGTGTGTGTGTGTGTGTGTGTGTGTGTGTGTGTGTGTGTGTGTGTGTGTGTGTGTGTGTGTGTGTGTGTGTGTGTGTGTGTGTGTGTGTGAGAGAGAGAGAGTCTGTTAATACCACACACGTCTGGAATCTAACTATTGCGTACTTAAACTCACCTTTTTGAAAAAGTAAAGGACATGGTCGT